>NC_084493.1:9498981-9809536 GCF_030035675.1 Rhineura floridana
AAGCCATATACTTTAAATGCACAGTGTGGATGTGAAGTCTTTTTTCTGAAAAGATTGGCTGTTTATTAATTAAATTTGTTAGTCGCTTTTCTTCAGAAAAGTGAACTCAGATCGACTTACAATCAACAAAAGTAAAAAAAAAAGTATAAGAACTTAAAACAAAAAGTTAAAAACACAGATGTAACACTGGTGGAACAACCCATCCCCTAAAAGAGGTTACAACATCAAATAACCCTCCAAAATTAGGCGCAAATGCCTGGGAAAAAAGGAATGTTTTTGCCTTGTGAGTATAAATAGATAATGATGGTGCCTGGGGAGACCATTCCCTAAGCAGGGGGCCACCACTGAGGGGACCCGTTCTCACGTCGACATCCCTCGGAGGGGCAACACAAACAAAGGCCTCAGCTGAATGCAGGGTCTGGGTTGATGCACCAGTAACAGAGGAGTAAAAGCAGGCACAGCATCACCTTGATGTGCTTTGCCACATTAATATAGTCTCACCTGCTCTTGCTCACTTGCAGTAAGCATTGCCTCCCTGGCAAATATTGGAACGTGTGGGCAGATGCCAGTAAAGAAACACGTGCGGGTGACTTATGAGTTCTCTGGATGCTGCCACTAACACTGCCTTCACATCTGCCATTTGTGTATACACTGCTTAACAGAGTATCATAGAGAAAAAGCAGGTCTCTGCCCCTGAAGAATTGACAGTCTCAGTTTAGACATGGTGGCTGGATTGGATGGAAAAGCAATTAAAATTGGGGAGCATGAGGCAAGGACAAGAGCAAATGATTATGTACAAATGTGACAATTACAGCCCAGTGAACCAGCCCTAAGTGAGAAAGAAAAATACCTTGAAAGAGGAACGGGATTTTTAAAATATACAGTAAATTGTTTTTCCCAGTGACAGCAATCCAGAAGTCAGATGATCCTAAAACCCGAGGGAGAAAAGTACGAGTGTATTCTATGAATCTGCTGCAAGTCTACACTTTGGAGTTAGGCACCGAAATGAAAATCAGGTTGTAAACAAACACAAATGAGACAGAAGTTTCTAGTCCTTATGGACTTAAAAGTATGTATGTGGGAAACATCTAATGAAATTGCAGAAGCCAGAATTAATGGTGTGATAAACTGAAAATCGCTGATTGAAAATGTCTACAGATTGCCCTGTAGAAGTTTAACACTGTCGTGCAAAATGTACAAACAAATGTTTTTCAAAGTTAAAATCCTGAGCAAAACAAATGACAAAACCAAAGCACTCTAAATAGCAATTAAGTATACAAGGTGACAGTAATATTCCACTGGTGTCAACAGCTTCCCACACTCCCAGCAGAATTCTAGCATGAACGTGTACTGGGACCATGCAGGAACACTGTATGTTACATAATGAAAGGCCAATGTCTTAATCGCTGGCTTCTGTTCTGTGAAAAAGCCCAAGTAATAGCTAGAGAACCTCACTAAGGGGATCATTGCCTCTGCTGATGTAAATCTGCTAAGAAGATTACCAGGGCAAAATTCCAAAAAGTTATAAAGCAGCATTATTTTTGAGGGAAGTGGGGGAGGAAATCTCTAAGGGAACGCATGAACTTTTGGAAACCACTACAGTAACACAGAGGAAAGTTACATGGAGAGTTTCTCATGTATCGGCTGCTCACAAGTTTAGGGTAAATTAGCAATTTATTTTCTTCAAAATGTAGGAATTAGAAATGTGGGACCCTCCAGTTAGAAATGTGGGACCATCCAACTTTGATGATTATAAAAACAAAATTAAAAAAATGAAAGGGGATGGATGGGGCTGGGAAAAACAACAAAGCTTTGGACAGGCTGTTGTGGGATGCTGAGAATCCTTGAGAAAGCCTGGAAGATGACTGTGGCTTGGGCTAAACCAGGGGTTCCCAAACTGTCATCAGTAGACCACCAGTGGTCCACTAGTTTCATCCAGGTGGTCCGTGGCATGTCCACATATACTATTTATATTAACTTTTAATTATGTTTGCATTCTTATATCATATTTTATTGTTTTACAATTTGATTTCCAATGGAATAAAAATTGTAATGTAAACTGTAACATTCAGCACAACAAATAAAAGAAGCAACAAAGATACAAGTAAAAATGACATGGCATCTAGCGCAGCACACTGCAATTGCAACAACAGGAAGGAAAACCATTCAGTGGTCCACAAAGACCATCAGCAATTTTCAAGTGGGCCATGGGGGGAAAGTATTTGGGGACCACTGGCTTGCGTAAATATATAAACTATCCTTAATCCACTGTTCATAAGCACTGCTAGCAGGAGGCTGGTCTGCTGCTTCACATCAGATTTCCAATGTGGGCGATCTGCTTGCAGCCCAAGATGCTTGCAGCCTTCAACTAACTCTCTCATTCTATGCCTGTCTCAGCCTCAAAACTGCTCATTTTGTACCTTTACCTATGCACTTTACATTGGAGGTGGGGATCAACCCAGCTCTGTCGCTCTCGTGAAACATTCCAGAGAGATCACTGGACATCTCGTCATCATTAACTCTCTTTAAGAGACATTGACTGAACATCCTCAGCCAGGCGTTCCAAAACGGTGGTTCACAAATCGCCATAAGCTTCATTCAGGTGTGGATTTGCCGTTAAAAGACAGGAGACGGCACATCCATTATTGATTTTTAATTGTATTTCTATTCCTTTTATTTCTTATATTGCATTTTACTGCATTCCAATTTGAATTCTATGGATAAAATCTAAGATATAAAAGAAGCCATAAAAATAACAATCATCCAATAAACCAAAAATAAAAACTTGTTGGTTTTCCAGAGACTTCTGAAAACGATCTTGTTCTGGAGAGCCTTTGGGAGGGACTGGTTTTATGCCTTCTACGTGAAATTTTACCTTTGTAGTCCCTTTAGTACCAATCTCTCTCTATATGTATATATATATGTGTGTGTGTGTATATATATATATATATATATATATATATATTGTATTGTATTTTAATTGTATGTATTTTAATTTATTTTAATGTTTTTGTGATTTTATTGTTTACAATTTTATGATGTAGATGTTTGATTTTATTTTTGTAAGCCGCCCTGAGTGCCCTATTATAGGGTAGAAGGGCGGGATAGAAATATTTTAAATAAATAAATAAATACAGCATCTAGCGCAGTGCATTATGATTGCTACAACAGGCAGAAAAATCATGAAGTGGTCCGCCAAGATTCTCAGCAATTTTCAGGTGGTCTGTGGGGAACTAAAATGTGGGAGCCTCTGGGCTAGAAAAAAGGAAGCTGAAGGAATCGGGGAATGTTTAATATGGACACAGGAAGACTGTTGGCCCATCTAGCTCGGTATTGTCTGCACTGACTGACTTCAGACAGGAAATCTTTCCTAGCCTTACCTGGAGATGCCGGGGATTGAACCTGGGACCTTCTGCATGCAAAGCAGATGCGCTGCCACCGAGCTACAGCTGGGCCTTACTATGGCCCTTTGCAGTAGGTTGAGGATCTTTTGGCTATAAAACTAAACAAAACTTGGACTCCCCCCCCCATAGCTTAAAGCAGCAGCCTTTAATCGTTCCAGACCAGAACCCATATTTAGCCCCAACACGTGTCCTATTTAATTAAAACAATTAGACAACCAGCGATCAGAAACAAAATGTCGCAGGACAGCCCCAACCTCTTACAGGCCCAGGGACGAAAGAAAATAGGCTCTAAAGTTGTTCTTCCCAATCTTGGGCCCCTCGATGTTGTTGGATTACAATTTCTATTAGCCCTAGTGCCACTGGCCATCCTAGCTGGGGAGGATGCGAGTTGTCGTCCAACATCCTCTGCAGATCCAAACCTATTATGCCTGCTACCCAAATCCGCAGCCTCGTGTCTCTATCTTCACTTCCTCTCCCACTGTAGCATTCAGTTATGCAAAAGATGTGATACAATCGTGTGACACTGAGCAGGGAAGCTTATAGCGTGACGATGCCCTGCCCTGTGCTTTGCCCTTCTAAATATTATAAGAGGGAAGAGGAGATGTAGGGTTGCTCGTGTTTTGGGCAGGAAGATATGAACCGAAACACATTTCGTTGTGGCTTCGTAAAAGTCAACAGCCCAGCAGAAACGAGTATTTGGGCGAGCATGGCGTTCTCGATGACCAGCCCTGTATGGATCTAAAAAACTGCAACGACATATTCTGGTGTAACAAAGCAATTCAATTAAAAAGGTCCAACAAAAAGCTTTATTCCCTTTTAAGATTCCGGTTCTTAATGCAAGTTTCTTTCGTTTTTTTTTTTTTAAAAAAACAAATCCTCACTGGGTTTACTTACATCTTGGCTGTAACAGAACAGCACAGTCATTATATATACACATGTATCTAACATTCAGACTTGTGTTATGCATCCTCATCCTCGTTTTCCTCATCGCTGATCACATACTTCTTATGCTTCTTGGTTGCCTTCTCGTCATCTTCTCCTTTTCTTTTACCGGATGGCTCACCCTCCTGCAGGAGAGCACAGTGGTTTTAAGCCAAAGTGAGCATTTGGATAGATTTACTGATGTCAGTGACTAAAGTCCCAGTTTTAATCATCCTTGCACTAAGAAATGGGCCTTTCATGCTCCCAAGGGAAAAAGAAGACACCCCCTCTATTAATGATGAGAGAAACTAAAGAAACAGAGGAAAGAAGGATTTTGCAATTTTGTGCACAACTATCTGAGGATACAAGCAGGACTGAATGCAGCTGAGAATTCACAGCATGCTCCTAAGCATGCTCACTTAAAAGTTAAATCCCTCTAAGAGTCACTCTTTAGTGAATGGATTGTATCCAACATTGTGCAAGCGGAGCACCCCCCGTGCAGTAGGACTTCCCCGTCCCCTTCCTCACCTCTCAGCCTGCCCCCAAAATCTGCCCCAGAGGGTCTCCCAACCCTCTGGAAGAGATATTGAGGGTGCACAGGGGGCCTGCAGTGGAGGAGGTCCATTTCACAAGCAGAAATCCACTGCGTGAGTGAAACAGTAGCACTGGATGCAATCGGATGTGTTTAGGACTACAGTTCAGTTACGGCTTTCAAAGCAAGGGAGAAGTAGCACGTTTTTGAGTGTTTCCTACATGACAACCACTGCAAGGCCCCCACAACTAGGCACCACTGACTGTTCTGGGAAAATGCACATCGTTATAGTGTCACAACGTGAGTGTCACTACACATTACAGAGAGCACAAACACAAGACAGGAAATGCCATTTTCAGTGACATCCTCAACCCCCCCCCCAAAAAAAGTGGAGTGCCTGGATGCAGAAGGTCCCAGGTTCAATCCCTGACATCTCCAGGTCGAGGGAGAGACTTCCGGTCTGAAATCCTGGAGAGCTACTGCCGGTCAGTGTAGACAATATTGAGCTAGATGGACCAGTGAGTCTGACTCAGTATAACGCAGCTTCCTATGTTCCTAAAGGCAATGTGCGGATCCGCTCAGGGACTCTAGTTACAGCTGAAGGGCATATTCTTAACCCTTCCTGAACAGAAGTTACAAATTCAGCCTAGATCTCAGCTAACTGCTAGATGTTAATAATACAGTAGGGCCCCGCTTTGTGGCGCTCCGCTTTACAGCGTTCCACCGATACAGCGGTTGTCAATTGCAAAAAGGCCCCACTCCTACGGCACATGTTCCAGTTTTACGGTGTTTTTCAGGCATCGGGCACCATTTTTGTCAATGTAAGTCAATGTGTTCTGCTTTACAGCGGATTTCGCTTTACAGCGGCGGTCCAGAACGGAACCCGCCGTATGAGCGGGGCCCTACTGTAAAGATAAAATATCTTGTCCACTTTGACTAAAATAAGGACCACATGTAAAAATTGGTAAAAAGACAACAATACATTAGCCATAATTAATTTCCTTAATTTGAAAGGTAAGTATCCTCATCTAATTTACAATGAAATCACATTTTAATATTGAATGTATTAGTGGCGATGAGCTTGAAGATTTCTTTTTCCTCTCAGAGAAGATCTTGTATCTTGGAACATAGTAATTTAGTAAATGGAACAGAGAGAGAAAAACAGACCACAAGAAATGCTTAATACAGAGGCAGCCATCGTGGCACCCTCCAGAGGTCGTTGGACTCCAAGAACATGTGGAGGGCACCACGTTGGTTACCCTTGCTTTAATAGTTCTTAACAGCTACAGGGACAGAATTCCCTACCACTCTCAATCAATATTTTAATATTTAATATTTTACCATTAGCTGTAAGGAACAAGAAATGCTACAAAGGGATTTGAACCTTTGGTTGAAAGCTAATTACTGTCTGTCTCCCACCCCCGACCATTAACAGATCCAGGTTTCATGCAAATGAAAGGCCACGGTAAAGTCCTTATGAATGTCAAAGTCAGCCTCCGACTGCAACACATACTTCAAAAGAGGCTGGCGATTATTTTAATGAAGTCGTCACTCCTGTATCTCTCTCTTGCAGTGCAATAGAGTTTCATTAGATTTCCACCAACTGGAAAATTACTTGCTTTTTATTAATTAACCCAATAACTTGATTCACTTTCACAATAAAATTTAGCATAACGGCACCTAGGACACCATTAAGCATGGGTTCAGATCCAAGGAAGCACCTGGGCACTGGGCTTTGAGGGGGTGGCACCTGCCAAGGGCATTTGATTCAACTATCCCCTCAATAGTACAAGAAAGAAACAGTACAAACACATCATAAATGAGAGGTGAGTCATGCATGCAGACTGCATCAAAGTTGTGAAACGGTACAAATGCAAAGAAAAGAAAATGTTAAAAAGTTGAACAAATGGAGGGGGTGCCAGTGATGTTTCCTCACCAGTGGAGCTGTTTGATCTAGGGCAGGGATGAGTTGCCTCAAGCCTGGGAACAAAATATGGCCCTCCAGGCCTCTCTATTTGGCCCTTGGAATTCTCCAAAGGCCACACCCCTCACTGGCGCATCCCGAGTACTTTTGCCTGGCTAGAACGTATCCTTGAACTCTGATAACTGCATTTCCTTCTCTGGATGGATAAAAGAGAGGTGTGTGTGTAGAAACTCGCCTACTTTACAAATGTAAAATTTACATGCATAGCTCCACCCACTTTTGCCTCTGGCTCCACCCAGAGGTTGTCCAGAAGGGAATGCAGCCCTTGGGCTGAAAAGGGTTCCCCGTCCCTTGTCTAAGTCCTGATTAAATATTGCTCTAAATAGGTTTGAACCCCTAAATAACAGAGCTTTTCAAACTGAAGTCCACCCAGGTTTTATTCTCCACCCTAATACATGTAAATTGCTCTTAACACAGAATTCCTCTTTCGGGCTTCTATCCAAACTCACTTCTCCACTTCTAAAGTCTTTCTGAGACGTTCTGCAGAACTCCAACACCTCTGACCCAAAGACAGTTATCATCTGGATCAATTTTTGGAGACCAAAAATGGACAAATGGTTAAACAAGACGCAGACCAAAGTGCAAGTCTGAGCAGCCCACAATTTGTGGTTCATGTTGAGATGCTACTCTCTTAACTAATTTTTTTAATGTTTAAGCGCCCCCATGTGGTGAAGTTGAACTTCAGCATACAAGCTAAATTACTTTTAAAATGGAAGACAAAAAAGTGTTAAAGCAGAGGCTCAGTTGTCTTTTACCCACATAGAAATGAACAACTTGTGGCAGATGACAGAATCCCAAGAGCTGCTACAGGCTTGCATAAGCCCGGTGGAACTGCTGATGACTTTTCATTGACCAGCAAACCCCTTCCTCAATGCCGTATCACAAACTGCTTTTGAAATACAAGGCCAACCCCCCCCTCCAAGATGTTGGATCCTAACCAGTTAAGGAAAAACTTGCAGGCATCTAAAACCACAGCATTAAATGGATGCTTTCTGAGTATGAACTTTCAATCTTAAGAGGCAATAATGTTTTTAGACGACAATCTTTGCTAGCGTAGAGGATGTTAATAAGCTTGGTGATACAACTTTATTTCATGATGTTTACATTCCACCTTTCCTCCATCATGGAGCACCAAGGTGGCATCCATATAGGTCCCTGGAGGTCTCCCATACAGGCACTTACCAGAAGCAAACCTGCTTAGCTTCAGCAAGGTGATGGTCTCATGCGCCCTCAAAGCCATACTTTAGACATCCTTCCTATGTTGCATGAATGCAGAGCACAACAGTTGCTAACCCTTTAGTCCAGTTCTTTATTATTACATGAACTGTGTACACCCTTCTTGAGCTACTTGAAGCTCTTGTAACGGCAGAAAGTGTTGTGATATGAGTCATCACTCCATTGTCCAACCACCTTGCCTGGTTACCTTTTATTTATTTGTTATTACATTTGCATCCCAACTTTCTTCCAAGGAGTTCAAGGTGGCAGACCTTGGCAGTCCCCTTTGCCTTATCCTCATAACAACCCTGTGAGGTAGGGTTAGGTGGGAAGACAGCAACTAGCTCAGGGTCACCCAGTGAGCTTAGTGGCGATTTGAACCCTGGTCTCCCAGACTGTAGTCCAACCTTCTTCAGGGCAATATTATAACCAACATGTGCACACTGCCAGTCAGAATACATTCCTCCCAGGTTTCTCTCACCTCATCACTGTTGAGTTTCTTCGCCTTCAGTAATCTCTGTGCTTTGTCTTCATCTGAGCCCTCATCGCTATCGGAAGAATAAATCCTAGCACGCTCCTCTGAAAGGGGAAAAAACATGCATCGCTTTCCAAGAGTTTACAGAAGATGACCATAAATTAGAAGCTACAAATTAGAAACTAGGCATCGAGAATGTTCTTTTAAATAATGTGACCCTGGGTCACTCACTACACAAGACATCCTGCCCCACAAATGGAAAATGTGCAAACAAGCACGATCAGTGTCGTGTGCCCACTGGCCGTTAAAAAATAATAATAAAATAAAATGCGTTCTTTTCAAAAAGATTTCCTCCTGTTACATTCAAATGGTAACGTCCCACTTTTCCTTTCTGCAGTAAGCCCAAAGCAGGCCAGCTGAGGACTCCAAGCCAAGACATGCGTACCTCTTATCCCGCCTTTATATCTGTTCTTAATTGCAGCCAGGCTGATGGCCTCTTCCCCTTCATCCTCCTCATCGTAGCGATCAGGCTCTAAGTAGCTGGCACTTAGCCCCCGCTGGTGCTGCTTCTCACGCATTCGCCTCTGCTGGGACTCTCTGCGAATGGAAGCTCGCAACCTTTCTTCCTCTTTCTGCAGGGTGGTGGTGAAGAGGAACAACAGGCACGTGCCAAGGATTTCTCAAACAGTGTTTCGATTCTGCATTGCCCTACACTTTATCATCATCATCATTTTATACACCTCTCAATGCCAAACGAGACATCTAAGTAGTTTATAAAAATCAGTTACACAAACATTAAAAAACACACACGCATCATTAAAATACACAATAAAACAAGCCCATTAATTCAACAATTAATTTAAAACAAGAAGGTGAGAAATCACTTGAACGCCTGTGTATACAGGTGCACTTTCAGAAGCTGGAGGAATGCTAGATGGGATCTTGGCATTCTTGTGGCAGTTAAGTCTCATTCCAATGTTTTTTCCCAGGACTGACTCTTACCACATGTTGTAGCTGAGCAAGGCGGTGGAAGTTCTCTGCACTCAATTTTTAATTTGCTCTGGCCTGGATTCCACAGGCTGATCAACGTGTTGCAGAAGGAGGAAGAGGAGTCTGGCGGATGAGGGGTTTTGCTTTTGGACCAAGTTAACTTGGCTCACACTCAGCTGTAACTTTTCACCAAATAAGGAACAATGTGTTTTAGCGCACTGGCAGCATGAGTGCCGGACACTGGCCCATTCTTGCCTAGCAGTACTGTTGATATCATAAAATGATTTATAATGGCCGATTGCCAGATGCAGATATGAGTTTTACAGGATGTGGCAAACATGAAGTTACTCTTATCTCTTCTGCTCAGCCCCTCTGGTTCCCTGCTTCTTCCCCTTTTCAACTGTTTTCAGGGTCTGCCTGGAGTCATTCACTCTAAGAGGTCCCCTAGCTACTCACAGAGAAGACAATGGAGATTGTTTTCTATGGCAGTTCAGGCCCCTGTCTAGCAAGAGGTTAGCAGCTTTTAAGGAGGAAGCTTAAAGATGCTGGTGAGCCAAACATACCAACAATATTTTAAGATTTGGGGGGGGGAATTAAGAACAGCTTAGAAGGCAAATTTTGATTCCGCTCCCTCCCCTCTACTATACCTTAATCATTTCTGTGCGTTGGGACTCTGGATCACGGCCAGCCATTGGCAATATACGGATTTTTTGTGTCTTTGAACATCTGTCTGCAAGCGAGAGAGTCATCTTCCTGTGTGTGGCGCTGTCTGTTGAGTGGGGCCTGTGGCAAAATTGTTACTGGGTGAAAAATGCTTCTTTCAGGGGATTGCAATTTCGAGAGAATGACATGTTGTTGAGCTGGTACAAATAACACGTAAGCCAAACAATAGCCAGGAACATCTCATGGTTAGCGAGGAGAGAGCTTGATCACAAGTCCCGGTGTGCACAACATGCTAGTGGCAGCACAAAGAACTGGTGAAGAGCACAGTGGCTGGGAGCTCTTCTTCAGGAGTTCATCTCCTCTGCGGGCCACCCACCTGTAATCACCTGACATCATAATACCATCAGGGGATTGTAACAGACAATCAGCTGATTGTTGGTTACAGCAGCCTCCTCTGAAGACACACTCTCAATGCCAATCAGCTGATAGGCACTGGGAGGATGCCTTCAAAGAGGCTCCCTATAACTGTCAATCAGCTGATTGATGGTTACAGGGAACCCCTGTGATGTCTCTGGCGTGGGGAAAATGGTCCTAAAAATGAAGCATTCTCTCTGCAGAGAAAGGAGTTTGTATTCACAGTGCTGGGGGAAGTGCCTTGAATACAAATACTTCACTGGAAAGAAAAAATTGCTCCATTTTTAATCTGAGCATTCCCCCCCCCATCTCCTGAGAAAGTAGCTTGGATGTAAAGAGCTTTGAATGCAAACTGCTTCCTCCAGCCTCTTGGGCTGCTCTAGGGAGTTCCCAAAAGGTAACTTCCAAGCGCAGGCCATCACAGCCGATGATTGCCAGGCCTTGGGGTGTGCAGCACTCTCTTCAAGCACTGACAATCAGCTCATTTAGCCTCCAGGCCTGAGGTTCCCGACCTGATACAGGCCTCAGGAAACAGACAACATAATAAAACAACTAAGAGTTTTGTGGCTTCTTAAAGACTAACAAACTTAGTATAGCATAAGCTTTTGTAGACCAGAGACCACTTCATCAGATGTATCACGTTTTCCTCAATTGGCAGGGACACACAGATGTAGTTTAGATGTGGATGGGAATTGCAAGCAGTGAGGTTAAGAGGGACATGAAATACAAAAAGTGCAGGTTGTGAAATTGTTACAGTAAGCATTTACAAAGTAGCACTGAAGATGATAAGCCAAACATCCTGGCACTGGTAAGCTAATTAATGTCTGCAGTTGAGACAAGTTTCCATGTTTTCATTTCAACACGGCTACCCTTTGAAAGTAATAAAACAAGCCACCTTGCATCCTCTATCATGTTAACCACAACACCACTCTTGTAAGTATTTTGAACTCAATGTGATCCGTTTGCTTACCTGAAGGTTAGTTTTGTTTTGAACACAGCCTGCCCCTGAAGACCTGTTCCTTGTCTGATGAAGAGATGATTGTGATCCCCTTGTAATGGTGCTTTATAGACGTCGAACACTTCATTCCCCAAATGCAGCGACATGCTTCAAAAGGAGGGAGGATTGTTCCCATTAGTATACAGACCATTAGGAAAGAGCCTAGTTGCTATGCTTACATAAGTGCATAAAGCCAACTGACTAATTCAGTTGATGTATTTATATGTCTGTTATCCTCACATCAGTCAACCATTTGTTCTCAGCTATATCAACTCTCTCCAATGTCTAGTTTTACTTAGGCAACAAGTCTGATGGCAGGAGCCTGTGACTTATTTTTTGTTTTATGGAAGGTGCCTAGTTTATGCAAGTGATCTAGAAGTAGGATATCATTATCTGTTTATAGAACCGAGAGGACAGACCTATCCCACAAAGGGCCACAAAAGAGGTTCACCTCCAAAGGACAGAAGTCTGCCGACAACTCCTTAGATCGTGGGAATTTTTAGACCGACATTACAGAATTTTGGAGAAAAATGTGAAATTTGCTAGTCCTCCCAGCCTATAGTTATGTTCCTTAGTTATCTTTTTAGCCTGTCTTTTACCTTGTTTATTGCTGGCTTTCTTGTTTAATTTGTGGCGTGGATGATTTTGTTTGTACTTTTGTATACTGCTTCCAGGTGCTCCAGACATAACACAGCAAAAATGGAAATAGCAAAGGAAGTCCTTTGGTACTTCCTTTGTAAGATTTATCAAAGGCACCTTCCGCTTTCCTCTCAATGGGTCTTCCAAGGACAGCATCATTATCAGAAGACTAGCACAGGCACCGGGGTGTTGATTACTGGGACCTTCAGCTGTTCTATAAAGTCAGGTGGGAGACAGTACTTCTTTTGGGGTACTTCAGTAAATTTTCTTTGACTCTCTGGTTGCATTCAGGCATTAGGGCCAAATCGCCCTGAAGGGGAATGCCAAGGAGCTCCTTGCCCCTGGAAGTGCTGGAAGGAACGTCGTATGGTGGCCAGATGATTTTCGACATGAGAGGGTGGTTGATGCCAGACTGGCTGGGTCCTGAATCTGTGAGGAGAGCAAATCCTACGTTCTCAATGGCACAAAGAACGGTTAGGTGGAGGCTCTCAGGCGCCATCGGAACTGTACATTTACAGCAGTATCATACCACTTTAAACTTGGCTTCCCCCAAAGAATCTTGGGAACTGTAGTTTGTTAAGGGTGCTGAGAGTTGTTAGAAGTCTCTTATTCCCCCCAGAGTTACAACTCCCGGAGTTCCCTGGGAGGAAGGTCTGATTGTTAAACCACTCTTGGAATTGTAACTCGGGGGGGTGGGAAGAGTAAGAGACTTCTAACAACTCTCAGCACCCTTTCACAAACTACAGTTCCCAGGATTCTTGGGGGAGGGGGGAGCCATGATACTGCTTTAAATGTATAATGCAGGCAAGGCCCATTTCAGAGGCTCTGTGGCATGGAAGGAATACTTACAGAGATTTTTAGTTAACCAATCCTAGGGTACTGAGCTTTCTATGCATCTGTTAGGGGTCTTTGCCTTTTCAGATCCAGATTTTCCCACTGCCTCAAGGAAGAGCAGAGGGGAAGAGGAGGATGGAGAAGGAAGGCAAAAAAAAAGCTGGTTTTCTACAAAAAGAATTAAAAAAACATATGAAGTCTGGAGAGAGAAAAAGGCCTGAAAAAGGCAAGATGCAACAGGATTGAATGGAGAGAGTTCTGTCCCAAGCAAGGCAATGAACTAAACAGGGGAGGAACCAACAGGATAGGCATAGTGTTTAAAAGCTGGGGCCACACGATTCCTTGCCTCTCCCAGGAAGAGAACTTGAGCCATCTGTGGATGGATGCCCCCCTTCACCCCACCCAGAAAAAAAAATTGCCTAAGCCTGACACACAGGGGTCTAAGAGGTGAACCCAGGGGAAATAAAACATGTGAATGAGACCAAGATAGGCCTCTGTACTGCACAACATGATTTCCTACAGGTCATGAGAACAGGCCTAGGAGGACCAGACACAAACTAACCTCCCGTCAGACCACTTGACTATCCGAGCGTTGCTTTCGCGAACCTCATTTCCTTCGTCATCTCGGCGAGTTCGCCAACGTATTGTGTTCTCCACCTGTTGGGACACAACAACGTTGCCGTGTGCAGAAAGCGTTTCTTGAGTAAAATGTCACACCGCTTACAAGAAGTACAGTGGGGGGGGCGGGAATAATATTGTTAGGAGTGTCATCCGGTGCTGTTCTGCCAAACCATTGAAGCAATGTTCACGATATTAACTGGCTTAATGTATCTGTGTTGTGAATCAGGTCGAAATCTGTGAGATGGCAAGGGAGCTCAACATACCATGAAGGAGGGGTTGGGGGTGGTGTCTCCCCACTGTAAGCTCGGGCCTTTTCTGCAAAAACTGGCACACCACCTTAGGCCTCACACCAAAGAAAAGAAGCAGCATGCATAACAGAAATGAATGCATAGTCTCCTCCATTTACCCTCACCTTCATTCTGCTCCCCTCTGTTGCTTTCCATGTACCAAATTTTAGACTCCATCAGGCAGGGACCTACCTCATGCTGAAAAAACCCCATGCAAATTGATGGGAGATATGAATTTTAAAAAACCAAGGAAGAGACCCCTGGTGCCCCAACTGGCAAACCGTAGTTTATCCTGCATAAGCATTGCTATAGTGCTCCAGATGTCACACCGTATGTAATACTTTGCATTTAAATAGAGCTTTGAATACTCTAAAGTGCTTCACATACATCATCACAGTAGTCATTACAACGATGCTGTAAGGTAGACCAGCACTCTTTCCACCACACTGCAAAAGCTGAAAAACAAGGCTGGCTTAAGGTCTCCTATTGCTCCTGTATTTATTTATTTTTACATTTCTACCTTTCCTCCAAGGAGCAAAAGGCGGCACAGATAGTTCTCCTACCTTCCCATTTTATCCTCACAACTACCCTGTGAGGTAGGCTAGGCTAAGAGGTGGTGACTGGCCCAAGATCACCCACGGAACTTCATGGCTCAGTAGGGAATTTGAACCCTTGTTTCCCAGGTCCTAGTCCAACACTCTAACCATTACACCACACTGGCTCTCTTACAGTCAAGAAGTTTCTTATCATGTTCAACTGAATTTATCCTCCCTCTAACTCAAGACCATTACATTCTGTAACTTAAGCCCATTAAATCGTGATGGAAATGGCTGTTTGACAATGAAACCAATTACCTAGAGGGGTGGTGGCCTCCCCCGTGCTGGTGGTCTTCAAGGCTGGTCAGCCATCCATTGGAGATGCTGCAGTTCTGGATTTCCTACATCGAGCAGGGGTCAGACTAGACGTTATAAAACAAGTATGAGGAACCCTGGGCACTCCAGATGTTGCTGAACTACAACTTTCATAATCGCTGGCCACTGGCCATGTTTGCTGGGGCTGATGAGAGTTGCAGTTCAGCAACATCTGGAGGGCCAAAGGATCCCCACTCCTGGTATAAAAGGTCCCCTCCAACTTCATGATTCTGCTGATGCCACTGCAGAAGTGCAATTCAAGCTGGGCCTTTCCTGGTTCACAGCTCCATCTCTTACCCGCTATGCTATACCAGCACTCAAAATATAATTACATCTAAATCAGTGATGGGGAATGTGTGGCCCTCCAAATATCTGAACTACATGTCCCATCATCTTTGACCACTGGCCATGCTGGCTGGGGTTGATGGGAGTTGGAGTCCAACCATAGCTGGAGGGCCGCAGATTCCTCTTTCTTGGTCTAAAGCATGAGGCGTTGTGGTCTCAGATGTAACAAGGAGGGTTGGCCTGTTGTGGAGAGGCAGATTTAAGCTGTACCTTCAGTTTTAACCTTGTTCTACCTTCTTCATCAAGCATCTCCTCATCTTCAAATTCATCCTCATAATACTGCGGATCAAAAGGCCTGTAATAAATTGAGCAACAAGTTACCATAGAGATCTTCAATACAGCACCAGAGCTGGAATTCTCAGACAAGAACATGAGCATAGCAATTATGGTTCATGGCCACATCTCTCTTTGTACCTCTGGGTGGTGGGGGTGGCGAGAAGCAGAATTAAGGTTGGAGAAGGGCCGTAGGTTAGTGGTAGAGCATCTGATTTGCATGAAAAAGGTTCCAAGCAATCGCAGGCATCTCCAGGTACGACTGGGAATGACTCCTGCCTGAACCCTGGAGCACGTTTTAGCATTTTGTAAAAAGTGTATTTACAAATGTTTCATGAAGAAAGGTGTTATGGGGTTGGGGAGGAAGAACTTTTCTTTTATGCTGTCTGTTGTCTTTTCAGCACCTACTGAAGACCTTTTTCTTTCAAAAAGCCTTTTAAGTAGAGACCTTATCCTAGGCTGTATCTGCACTGGAACTGTTTTTTAAATTTTTTTTAAAGATGTTCTGTTTCTTTAAGATGCATTTAGTGCTTTATCACTTCTTGTTTGCCACCCTGAGCTCCTTCTGGGAGGAAGGGAGGGATGTAAGTTTAATTAATAAATAAATACAGTTGCGCTTTTTTCTCTGTAAAACATTTTGTAAAACTCAGGAACACTACTTTTCAGGAGTGAGCTCATGATTTTTACCTGGGTTCCACACTGAGGAAGTTGGGAAGCTTCACAAAATACAAGTCATTTCCTAAGTCTGTGTTTACTTTAGGAATTTCTACTTCTATCCGTGTTTCTGGAATAGGTTCTTCCTCCTGTTGATCCTCATTCAACCCATTCTCATCCTAATGAAGGGGAGAAGCATACCATGTAGGAAATAAAATCCTTTTAATGTAATTCCATATACTGTTTAGGATACTTACATATACAGAGAGAACATACATATTATCAAAGTTACACCTGCTTGGGACATTATCTTAATGTGAGAGTAGAAGGGCGGTCTCCCACTAGCCAAAGGCCCAAGCTGAATACACTTATCTAGAACCCCTTCTAAGAGGGATCCATCATTCTTATGGGTTGTATCCAACTAAGTCCTACTCAGAGGATAATCAGTAAAATTAATGAACCCAGGTTAGTCATGTCTGTTAACTTTAATGGGTCTGCTCTGAGTAGGACTAGCGCTGATTACCACGCTATGTCACTTTTACCCAATTAAAAGAATACCAATTTGATATATGTGCAAGCATTACAACGGTCACGTTGTCAGCTTGACATTCCAGGTTAAATCCCATATTGAGCTGATAATGGGCAAAAGGACAGCGTGACATGCGCTACCCCCACCTCAAAGCTTCGCAAATAAATGTACTTACAATAGGCTGCCCTGGAGTTGGGGGCTTGTCTTCCCCATCACTCCCTGAAGATATGTCATCTGCTCCTCCAAATAGATCCATCGCATCCTTATTACCTTGCCCAGATAATAAGAGAAGAGAGAAATTATACTTGGAAGGTTGAGAAAGGCAGAAAATCTGTCTGAGATTTATTTTTAAAATACAGCTTATTTATAAAAATCATACAAGGGATATGAAAGTTACCAATCATAGCATTGTAAAGAAAAATGCAGGAATGTCTTACATATAAAATAAAAGACAACAGACACACAAGCCAGAGTGCTAAGATGGTTTGTGCTGGACTTTGACTGAAGGGGATCCAAGGGTTGCATACATTCTTTTTCCCCACTCAGAGTAACTGAGCTCACAGGGTTGTTGTGATGATTTTTAAAAAAAAGGGGGGGAGGATCATCCATTTATTCTTTACATACAACCTATGTTTTTAAATTCTGTTGATTTTATTGATATTTTCTTAAGAATATTTCGTATTATTTTATGTATATGCTTAGATTTTGTCTAATTAAGCAGTATAAAATCTTCTTAAGTAATTAAATACATTTATACCCTGCCTAGAGCCAGTGTGGCGTAGTGGTTAGAGTGTTGGACTACGACCTGGGAGACCAGGGTTCGAATCCCCACACAGCCATGAAGCTCACGGGGTGACTTTGGGCCAGTCACTGCCTCTCAGCCTCAGAGGAAGGCAATGGTAAAAACCACCTCTGAATACAGCTTACCATCAAAACCCTATTCATAGGGTTGCCATAAGTCGGGATCGACTTGAAGGCAGTCGATAACAACATAAATACCCTGCCTTAAAAAAAAAGAAGAACCATGGGACGTTGCTGCTTCTCTCTTCCTTACAAACTAACAGAACAAACTTTTTTTAAACAAACTAATATACCCAGTTTGCTCTCCAGGATTCCTGGAGAAGGAGGCAGGCAAAGACCACCTCAGAACCTGCTCCAGCTGAATTGTTTGCCCTACACCAGCACTGGACCTTCTTCCACCAACTGTCCTGTGGGAAGGTGTAACAAAACGATGTGGTAAGGCTTGACAGATGAGCCTGAGGAGCTGCCTGTCAAAAGGAAGGCCCCTCCTCCTCAACAGAAAGCAGGAGGGAAGACAGCCTCAGCGGCAGTTGGAACTTGGGTCAGTTGGGAGAAGGCAGTTAGACCTCTGGGGCAGAGAAGCAGAAAGGGATGGGGGCAGGGAATTAGCTCAGGCGCGGGGAACCTTTGGCCCTCCAGGTGTTGCTGAACGACAACTCCCATCATCCCAGGCCATTTGCCATGTTTGACGGAGCTGATGGGAGTTGTTGTTCAACAACTTCTGGAGGGCCAAAGGTTCCTCATCCCTAAACTAGATGATCTGTTCTAAGCTTGTCTCTGTCATTTAGATGTCCTGTGCTACTGTAACTGTAAGTCGCTTTCGGTTCACTTTTGTGAAGAAAAGCAACTAACAAATTTAATAAACAAATGTGATAGAGAGAGGGTAGCCTTTAAAGTGCCACAAGAATTTTTGTTGTCTCTGGAAGGAAATATTCTGCATGCCTCACCTTTGTTTTCATTATATGGAACCTGTCCATTTGGCTTATGGATAAAATAAACCCTGTTGAGTATTTAGTGACACTCTTGGTGGGGATCCCTATTATTATTATTTATAAATATATATACTGGTTACATGCCTAAATGACCTCTAAGTGGTTTACAAGTATAAAATCAATTATAAAATCCACACATAATTAAGATGCATCATTAAAAAAGTGTATCATTTCTCTTTTCACAGGTATTTGGTTCATAACTTTAGAAGGCTTTTGGAGGGCTTCTGTAGCCTTCCCAAGAAGAATTGCATATCTCACACATGCACACACACATATATTAAAATTTTACTTTTTATTAACGGTAAGTTGCTTTGAGTGCACATATGTGTGCAGAAAAGTGACTAACAAATTTGATAAATATCAAAGCTTAAAAACATCCATAATTAAAAAATACAATAAAACAAGCCAGTTTAAAAAGTGTATCAGTTAAAACAGTTAAAATACAACTAAGACAATGAGATCACAAGTTCAAGTTCAGGGGAATGCTTGCCTATACAGGTGTGTCTTCAAGAGCCGGTAGGATGCCAATACTGATGGGGGCTCTTGTATTTCAGCAAAGATTCCTTTCCTACACTCCTCCCATGACACTTTACTCTCAACCTTGCTTACGGTGTTTGGTGTCTTTTAAATTAAGGGTGCTCCCAGGCTGGCCAGGGTATTAATGTGACAAAACAGGGAGTGGTGACAGCAAACCAGCCTGACACAGATCAGACATATTTCATATATTGTTCTAGCAATGACACGTACAGTGGGATTCCAGAAGACAGAGGGTGGTAAAACATCTGAAAAGTAAATAGGGCCCCAAAGTCCAGATGGAATTGTCTCAGCCCACAGACCAACATGTGGCCAACCCTGGATTATGGAAACTTTTCCAATAAAACATTTGTCATTCCTTGAGCACCTCCTACAGGGCAGGGAAGAGGAACCTGTAGACTTCCAAATGCTGTTGGACTGCAACTCCCATCATCCCTGACCAATGGCCTACTGGCTGGGGCTGATGGGAGTTGAAGTCCAACAATATCTGGAGGGCTACATGTTCTCCATTCCTGCTCTCAAGCAACCGGCAAGAGATGCCCCAAAATGTTGCAGTCAGAACTATTGTGACAATAAGCACAGATAACATGATTAAAATGAACACGTCAATGAGTTCTTAATTAGTGGCTTAAATCACTTGCACAAGTTGTGGGTGACAACGTCTGCTCTACAACGACAGGTGGCTTGGCATTGCATGTCTCAGCTCCAGCAAGACAATGGGAAGAGGTGCTGCTTACCTTTTTCTCCTTCTGCATCACTATCCATTTCAGAATCTGATGCAATTTGCTTCTTACGCTTCATGTGTGGAACTTCATCATCGCTGTCACTGCCTCTTGCAGATTCTGTGAAAACAAATGTCAGATTTTAGCTTCTATTATTGCACATCTTATTAGATACTCTTCCACAGTTTCATGATGCATACACTCAGAATAAAACATAGTGAAGCAATATCATTTGGGAGAATGACATGAGTGCTAGCAGTCTCCCCAAAGTGTTTTTTTTAAAAATCATATTGGTGCTAAATAAGGATGGTGCAATGCAATGAACAGATATGAAACACAGGTGCTCAAATCCCTACTTGCAGCAAACTAAAGACTGATTATGCTGGGCTTATTGTACCTGGGAGGAAGAAAAAGAGTCGTATCAACCTTCAAGAGCAGACTACTAGGCTGTAGCTAAGTGAGAGAGCACATACGCTACCAGGTTAAGTTCAAGGTGCTGGTTCTGGTGTACAAAACCCTGTACAGCTTGGGACTAGGATACCTAAAAGATCATCTTACCCATCTTATATTCCTAATCAATGCCTGGGCTTTGCAGATACCATTTTATCTGGACGTCTATTCTGCATGATATAGGAACTGGGCCTTTAGTGTAATAGCACCTTCCTTTGGAACTCCCTCCCATCACATATTAGACAGGTGAAGTCTCTGCTGTATTTTCAGTGCCTACTGAAGACCTTCCAATTCCAGCAAGCCTTTTAAATAGAGATCTTTCCCAGTCTGCTGCTATGCTGGAATTGTTTTCATATTTTTAGATGTTTTAATTTTCTATCACTTGTGTGTTTGCCACCCTGGGCTCCCTTGGGAGGAACTGCGGATATCAATTTAACAAATCATAGAATCGTAGAGTTAGAAGGGGCCTATAAGGCCCTTGAATTAAATTCCCTGCTCAATGCAGGAATCCAAATTAAAGCATACCGGACAGGTGGCTGTCCAGCTGCCTCTTGAAAGCCTCCAGTGTTGGAGAGCTCACCATGTCCCTAGGTAATAAATGTTAAATAAATGCTTGCATGCAGAAGCCTGCGAAAGAGGCCTGTCCAAGAGCCCTCTGGGCCCAGGGTTCCTCAACCCCCCGAGTCTAGCCACCTGTATTCCCAATTTGTCATACCAGATTTACGCTCATGCTCTTCTTCATCCTCCGAGAGCCTGCGCTCTTCGTCGTCAGAATGCAGGGGTCTCTCATCGTCAGAGTTCTGTGTCTTCTCCTCGTCGGAGTGTGGCGGCCTTTCATAGTCATCATCCGAGTTCTGCGCATTCTCCTCATCAGAATTCTGGGGCCTTTCATCTTCGTCGGAATTCTGCAGCTTCTCCTCATCAGAAACCAGCAGCCTCTCTTCATCGTCCGAGTTGTGCATTTTCTCCTCATCAGAGTTTTGCAGCCTCTCTTTGTCATCAGAAATCTGAGGCCTGTCCTCGTCATCCGAGTTCTTCTCTTCATCATCCAGGTGCTGCGGCCTTTCTTCGTCATCAGAGTTCTGGAGCTTCTCATCATCATCTGATTGATCACTTTTGTCTTCCCTTCCCCATTTCTCATCCTCTGAGTGTGCTTTTTCAGATCCATCTGCCTCAGAGTGGTGGCTGCCTTCATCTGATCTGTGATCCTCCTCCTCTTCCTCCTCCTCCTCTCCCTCCTCCTCATGAGCAGGTTCTGAACCACTGTGTTGGTCAATATCTGACTGGTCATTATCCTCATGTTCAGATTGTCCTGAGCCTTCGGAGTGATTGTAAGATCTTTCAGACCGGTTGTCACTGCCACTATGATGAGAGGCCCCATCATCTTCGCTATCATCACCAAACAATTCTTTATTACTGGGTTTTAAAGCCTCTCGGTCATCATCTCTTTCACTCTCGCTAGCAGAAATATTACTGATGGAACCAACATTCTCTTGATCAGAGTCTGATTCAGACGCAGAATCTGAATCTGTTAAAAAACAAAAATATTAAAAGAATCACACAATATATATAAATAACAGATGACCAATGCTATTTTTTTAAATATTTATTCTACCTAAATTAAACAAATCTATCAGATAGAAATTTACTGATCTGGAGAACTAGTTAGCTTGCTAGAAATACCAACATAAATGAAAATTCATAACTAAACTGCAGTCCAGGAACAATCCTGATTGCAGTACTACATAGAAATAAACGTTGATTGAAAATTGGTGAAACAGGAAAAATATTCCTTAAGGGAATTCCTTTGTGGTACCAGGTAATTTCTATGCTATGACATTTGTTTAAGAAATATTGCTATGGACAGGATCATAAATAGTGGCTCACCTGTGCAAAGTACGAATCACCTCCAGATGACCAAGCAGTGAAACATTATCCAAGCCAGCGTTTTTTCTGCTTTAAAGCCACAAATGACTGGCATTGGTAAGTGTGAGTCAGATGTGCTAGTAAAAATGGTTATGGGGATTATGGGCTAGCAACTTTTGTGGGTTTATTTCTAAGGCTGTTCTAGACTGGCTCAACGACGACGAACACTGTCACATCATTTTTGGGAACTTTATGCCTGTTGTTCTCAAGCTGGTTCCCTCTGGATGTTTTGAACTATATATAACTCCTATCAGCTCCGTGCTGATTGAGGAAGGCTGTGCGCCACCACTCTGCTCACCAATAAAACACACACCGTACATTTAATAACAAACAGCCTGGCTGTACCCAGCTGTTAAAGGTACAGGAAGCTTGTTTTTCTATTTGTCCCATCCGTATATAGTCAACTTTGGTGTTTCAAGTCCAGCATCCTGCACTGGAAGCAGTTGCACAAGGTTCAACTTACTTTTAGAAGATGAAACAGAGAAGGAATCAAAATAATTAAAATCTGAATGCAGATAATTAAAATCTGAATGCAGGCAATTCTTCACTTTTTAGGGGAGCAGTTTAGTCTCAGTTCAGTTAAAAAAAAAAGCAGCGAGAGTGGTAGTACTGTGGTTAGAGGGCTGGGAAGATCCAAGTCCAAACTCCACTCAGTCAAGAAACTCACCAAAAGATCTTTGGCCAGTCATTCACTCTCAGCCTAACTTTCCTCACAGGGTTGGCACAAGAATAAAAATTTGGCTGGAGGGGAGAACCCTATGCATGGCCCTGAACTCCTTGGAGGAAAGACAGAGTATAATAGATGTACTAAATACAAAGAAGTCTCTTCCCCACGCCTAACCTCAGATGGACAAGGCTGGGTTGCAATAAGGCACTCTGCACATACTCAGATGAACTATTTTATGCATGGCTGTTTCTCGTGCTCCGGGGTTGTGCGCCCTGATACCAAAACAAGTCTTGGGACTAAGTTCTGGCGAGGTCTGAACGTGAACAAAAGAGCGAAGAGAGAGTCTCAAAGGAAGAAGGAGGAGGTGTTGTTAAAAGCCAGAGCCGCCCTCCGTGGATGCGTGAGGGGGTGCCCTGGAGAAACCCCCGCCCTGGTACCTTTTTGCTCCGGCTCGGTGTCGGCATCGCTGCCGAACAGCTCCTCCATGTCCGCCATAGCGAAGAAACCAGAATTTCTCAAGCCACCTCAAGCGGACCCGGCAAAAGGGCTATGCTAGCTCGGAAGAGGGCGCCTTCTTGTGACGTAAACAAACTGCGACTGTTCCTCGGAAAAGGAAGGACTCGTTCATAGCTGTCATTAATTTTTTTGAAAACTTCGTCAATAGACAAAAGAAATTGCACAGCGACGTGAAGTCTGAGGTTCCGGTTAAAAACGGAAGCCGCCATTGGCCGTGGTTATCCATAGAGATTAATGCCGCTCTAGCCCATACCATTTCCATGGCAGGAATCCCAGGACTTTCTCAGTTTTCGTCTCTCTTTCTCTCTCTTTCCCAGGGCGGAGGTGAGAGCTGCCCACAGAAAACAATACAGCAATCCATGATTTGTAGCGTAGGGGTGATTGTGGAACGATTAGAAAAGAACGGGGAGCCTGTGGCCTTCCAAATGCTGCTGGACTCTAACTCCCACTAGCTCCAACAAGCTTGGACAATGGGCAGGGATGATGGGAGTTGTAGTCCAACAACATTTGGAGGGCATCAAGTTCCCCACCCCGATTTCGAAACAGAAAGGGGCACCAACAGGGGTGTGTAGCCATCTAGGGTCGAGGTGGGTGGGTCGGTCTTAGACCCCCTACTTTTTGGGAGCCAAGGCCCAGCAAGGTCCCTCTGTCCACAGAGTCCTATAAACCACACAGCTTGAAAGGGAAGTGTTCAAACCTGGCCAGATTATTCTGTAATCTTAGAAGGGTCCGTGGCTGTGACTAGCATGAAGGGATCCCGCACTTCTGAAGTTGCCGCTACACGACTGAGCGCCAGTCAACCTATTTAAACTGCCCCTTCCCTCTCCTCACCTTCCAAGCCCCAGTCTAGCGCTCATTTGCAATCCCTTGAAACCTCTTTAAATAGCCTTTTATGTTTCCAAAGGGAGAGAAAACCGTGGGCCTTCGCAGCCGCTTTACATCCCGATATCTTTTATTTATTTTTGCATGTGACTAGGTAGTGATCTAACCTGCGTAAGACTCCAGTTCTAAGAACTCTTACTAGGGAGTAAGCGCTGTTTAACTCGCTTCTGAGCAAACTTCCATAGGCTTGCTCTATAAACCTCCAGAAAACTGCTATTCCACTTTCCAGGCTATTGCAAACTGCAGAGGAAGGCTTTTCATTGCATCTTTCATCTCTCCACGCCAACCCCCCCTCCCGAAAAAAAATGATTTAACATCTCACTGGCTCTAGTAAAAGGTAATAAGTTACTGTTGCTGCTGGAGTTGTTTCCAAATGACCAACATGGCTATCTGCCTTTTTTTTTGTCTTGAAAAAGAAACAAGTATCATGTGACATCTTAGAAGACTAACAAAAAAGCCGTAAGATCCTTTGTGGGATTTGCTGCAACAGGCTAACATGGCTATGCTTCTGGAAGGATTTGAGATATGTAATTCCCGCTAACATTTATATTGTTATTTATACATTAAGGATCAGCATCACTGGGTACCTGCCAAGGGCCCACTGACAAGAGCCCGCTGGACCTCTGCTCTTTTTCATCACTGCAACCTGCTTGTTCACCTGCCCATTACTCTACCCCTAGCAGTGATGAGCAAGCAAACAGCAGGGCTGAGAAGCAGCAGCAGCTTCCCCTGCCTACTTGCTCACTAGCTCTGTCTGACAAGCAAGAAGAGGAGGAAGAGGTGCAGCAACAGCTGCAAACAATGGCATTGAGGGAGTAGCCTAGTTTTCACCAACCTGATGCCCAGCTAACGTAGTGCTGGCAGGGGCTGATGGGAGTTGGAGTCCAACAATACCTGGAGGGTACCACGTTGGTGAGTGCTGGGATGCACTCACTAAAGGAAAGCCCAATGAGGGCAACCTGCCCAATGCTCCCCCCCACCTGCACTGTATTTTCATATGAAGATGCACTCTTTATATGATCCCACTCGATGGATCATCACCTTGTAGTGGTGAGTGGGCTTGCATGTTCCAATGAACCCTATGAGCGATGACGTTGGGAGTCATGTATTCCCAGCAGGGTCACCCATGGTGGTAAGGTCAAGGGAGACGAACCAGACAAAGAATGATCCAAGAATGTCCTCCATGGCAGAACAGGCAGGGGATAACAATGTGTATGTTACAACAGCTGTGAAGGTGGATGAAGGCTGCAGCAGATAAGACTTCCAATCGTCGTGGTATTCATGCCATTGGATCAAAGCCTTTTTTCTGTCAAGATTGTGTGTTCACCGTTGTGCGCAGATCTTCTCACATAAAACAAATTCATGCACAGGTGTCTTCCAACCAAATTATCTTGGAAGACAATCCTACTCGGCCACGAGTGATCGCCAATGAATGAATGAATGACCTGCACTGTATTTTCATATAAGAAGCACCTGACCAAGAGTTTGGACCAGTTGAACCTTGTTCTTTTTAAAAAAAAATATGGAAGGGCCATAGCACAGTGGTAGAGCATCTGCTTTGCAGGCAGAAAGGCCTGGGTGGTGGTGGTTGTTTTAGTTTTACTATTACTACATTTATACCCTGCCCTTTCTCCCAGGAGTCCAAGGCAGCAAACAAACAAGAAAACATGAAACATCTATAAAACCTCTTACAAAACATCATAAAAACAGAACATCTTTAAAAATATCTTAAAAATTCCAACACGGATGTGGGCTGCGGTAAGGCCTCTAGTTCTACTTCTCAAGATTCAATCCCTGGCGTCTCCAGGTAGGGCTGGGAGAGGGACCCGTGTCTAAAATCCTGGAGAGCTGTTACCAGTTGGTATAGGCAGCTAGATGGACCAGTGGTCTAACTCAGAGTAAGGCAGCTTCCTCTGTTACTACCAAATGCACAACATGAAATGTTAAAAGTTTTACACCAAGTGAAGGGTAGAAGAAAGCCATTGGTTCCCCATGTTCTAAAAAACTGAACTGAAGGGATGGGGTTGAACAGTACAATCCCTGCTGCAGGATGTCACCGGCAGGGCCGACTTATCCATTAGGCACAATAGGCACAGTGCCTAGGGCCCACGATACTTTTAGGGGCCCACGAAAATGTTTTAATTTCTTTTAAAATCAGAAGAAAAAAATGAACTTTTAGGGTTGAAGAAAATGTTTAATTTTTTTCTCACATCGGAAAAAAATGAAACTTTTAGGGCTCACGAAAATTATTAAATTTTGCCTAAAATAGAAAAAAAATAAAATGTTGAAGTATTTAAAGTTGTATCAAAAATAATTTTTAATATTGATATTATTATGGTGGGAGGGGCCCACGAAAGTCATAATGCGGCCCTGGTCACCAGGGCAGTGCTGGGGGAGCAAGGCCCCCCCAAACAAGGAACTTGCCCCTCACCTAGTATATTTCATCCACCTAGAAATATGGTTTGCCCCTTCTGTGCCCCCCAGATTTTTTTGGGGGGTGCCATTTTCTGGTGCTGATTTTCTGGTGCTGTTGCTGAACATCTCACATATTAAACATGCTTACTTCTTCATACCATACTAGCGTCGTACAGCTAGTATCAGCCCTTGGACTCCAATTTCTGACATCATATGGAACAATAAACCAACCTGAATGGGGGAAAAACCTTTGTGATAATAATACTTTGGAAAAAATGATCTGGATATTTTTATTACAATAACAGCATACAGTGCTGGCATTCCTATATATTCCCATTCATTTTTCTTCAACAGAACTTTGACCAAAGATGCTTAAGTGTATAGCTTACAAAGGGTATTATCTGTATCAAAAATAATAAGAAGTCAACATTTGTAAACAGTATTAAGTGGAGGCACATTAATTTGTCGTATAATATGAAAACATTCTATTTAAGGTCTTAAAAGTGAAGCCAAAAGCCATTTTTTAAAAAGAAAAGGTTAACTGCATATTTTAAAAGATAAAGCAGTCCACCACCTCATCAAGACTGTAAAAATGCACAAACCCTTCACCTTTTGGGAAACAGTTTTATATTCATGGTTGGACCAAAATTGTATGTAGGGTTACATATGTGCCCTGAAAACTAAGCTTATTTAACCTGAGTAAAGTATTCAAAGTCAGGGGAAAAAAATCACACTGCATTATAGTTTCCAACTCAGGAGACTTCACATTCCACAGGGGAGGAAAAAACATGCACAGAACCAAAAATGCTTAAAGTATTCCCATGTCACTTGCCAATATTCCTCCTGCCTATCTCAAGGGCACTGTTTGATGGCTTAAGTCATTCTCTGCCTCCTTTTGCTTTACTTGTAGAGAAGACTGGAGTTAGGATGCCTGCTTCTCTCTACTCGGGCAATGTCAATAACTTGACACTAGCTACCAACCCACACAGATCACTAAATTTAGGTGCTATTAAATGCTCAGATCACCATAATATTGATGATTCATCTAGACCAAGGATAGCTCTCCAGATGTTGCTGGACTCACATCAGCTCCGGTCAGGGATAATGGGAGTTGCAGTCCAACAACATCTGCAGGGCGCCCTCCTTGACCACTTTTGGTCCAGAGCATAGAAGACCTTTGCACTCTACCTTTTCTCCTTTGTCTTTAATTGAAACATTGATAGCAGTAGTGATTTCACCAATGTACTCAGCACCTGATCTGACAAATATGAAATCTGCTCAGCTAACAACACAAATAACAGAACAAAGAGAAACATTTACCAACTGCTTTGTGCATGTGTGCATTTTGGCAACTTTTAAATTGTATTAGGCACTACAGAAATTGAGCACAATCCACCCTGGAGTGCTACTCCGCAACATCTGTCGATCCTAATACGTCATATACGAACTCCCATGCAATTCACATTGAACCGAATGGAGGTCATGCAGTAGCAGTGCTAGGTGGATCATCTTCTCTCCCTCCCCTCCCAGTTTCAGACAATGGAATACAGTACAAGTATTTCTCATGCTTTGGTCAAGTTAGTATAGCACCACTTGTCGAAAGACCCATAGAGAGCAATCCTGCCCACACAACAAGGTTCGTGTATGCAAAGAACCCAACGACAGGAGTGCAGCCCTATTTTTTTTTTTAATCCATGAAAATAATGGGAACTCATCCTGTAGGACAAAGTAAACAGACCTGCCAGTTTGTAGCCCTGGAGTTTTCAGCATGCCAGTCATGCACTCTGGTTCCCCAGGTGTCTAATCATGCTGTTTCTGAAGCCCACCAAAACTAAACTGGGCCCACCAACCACCTGGCATGCTGTAGATCTGACAAGTCTTTTGTTAAAAGAGCAACAACCAAAAAAGGGAGCTACTTAATCTTTAGTTTCTGCAGAACAAATCAACCCAATCTTTTGAATAGCTGCATCATGTTTACACACTGGAGCTTTTTAAATGCATTTGTTGATACTGAGACATCTATTCCCCCCTCTTTTTTTCTTGTTGATGGGTTTGTTTTAAAGTTGCACAACGATAAAAAGAATGGATTTTTTTTCCAAAATTGGTTTTGAAATGCACATGCATTTCTGTTTTACCCACATAAGTGCTAATGCAGGTGTGAGGAACCTTAGGTGCCCCCATATGTTGCTGAACTACAACTCCCCTCATCCCTGGCCATTGACAGTGCTTGCTGGGGCTGGTGGGAGTTGTAGTTCAGCAGTATCTGGAGGGCCAAAAGCTCCCCACTCCTGTGATAATAGAAACAAATAGTAAGGTTTCCATGTGCATCAAGATGCCAAGCAAACAAAACAAAATGAAAGCCTATAGCAGCCTTCTCCACGCTGGTGCCCTCCAGGTGTTCTGGACTATAAATCCCATTAGCTCTTGCCATAATCAGCAATAGTCAGGGATGATGGGAGCTGTAGTCCTAAACAACATCTGAAAGGCACCAGTTTTGGGACTGCCCTGTAGCAACATATAGCTTTTGCTTTGGTCCTCAGTGCACTGACTTGGAAGAATGTACCACTGATTTCAGTGGAGCTCCTTCCAGGTAAAGTATAATGATCACAGTCCTTATGAAAAATAGCACATCAGAGTTGGGTACTGATTGTGAAAATATATGCAAGCTTGCAACTTTAATCAAAATGCTCGAGTCACGGTCTGATGTTCTGCTCTGTGCTATTTAAGTTTTATGCTCATTAAAATCAAAGAATCAAGTGATTTCACAATAATGAAGGAAAAACAGAAAAAATGGGACCAGATTTGTTGCCTGTTTTTTTTAAGACAGAACCTTGAACTCAAAAGTAAATCTGAAGTTTACTCTGTGAATCCTATTCCATATACTATAAAGGGTGCAATCACCATAGACTGCTACTAATTGTGTGCCATTTACTTTATTATGGTTTGCATAGGACCAGCCTGGTGGATTGTGTCCAATATGTATTATTGTCCACTATACCATGTGAAACTAGAGCTACAAAACAGTGGTAAGCATTAACATAGTGGTAACTCTAATATAAACCTTCTTTCACAGTGGCTACCAAGCTCAGGTCATATAATCAGTGGTGACTGATAGGTTCAATGTCAGTGGGGACATGAATCCACTCCGGGTTTTTAGTCTGATCTTCCAAGGACCTGTCCAAGGTGCTGAAACCTATCCCCAAAATAGGTTCAGAGCCTTGGACAGCTCCTTGAAAGTTCGGACTAAAATCTGGTGTGGATTCACTGCCCCACTGACATCAGAGCCACCAGTCTCCACTGCATATAATCATTCCACTAGTTTCAGCTGTTGTAAGGATCAAAGTACACGTTATTCTTAACAAAGGTTTCAAAACTGTGGATTCTTACTTGCAAGCTAACAAGGTGCATCAGAATTGTATAAGACTAAAAACTTTTCTATGCACACAATGGATGTTGTAGAATAAGAGCTGGCACCAGAGTTGAGGTGGGCCCTTAGCAAAATGCCATCTGGTACCTTCCTTTTAAGTCAGCAGGCCCCCTGGCTGTGGGCTTACCTAGTGGCAGGGCTGGGTGGATGAGAAGCCACCAGTTAAAAAATTTCCACAGTGGCCCCATCTGCACTATACATTTAAAACAGTATCACACCACTTTACATAGGCATGCATTCCCCCAAAGAATCCTGGGAACTGTAATTTGTTAAGGGTGCTGAGAGTTGTTAAGAGACCCCGATTCCCTTCACAGAGCTACAGCTCTCAGAGTTCCCTGGGAAGAGGGACTGATTGTTAAACCATTCTGGACACAGTAGCTCTGTGAGGGGAATAGGAGTCCCTAACAACTCTCAGCATCCTTAACAAACTACACTTCCCAGAATTCTTTGGGGGAAGGCATGCCTATTTAAAGTGGTGTGATACTGTTTTAAAGCCATGACTCTTTAAAGTGGTATAATACTGCTTTAAATGTACAGTGCAGATAGGGCCACTGTCTTAGAGCACCCAATGTAGTATTGCCCTTGAGCATTGTGGGAAATTGCAAGTGGTGGCCCCCAACTGGTAGACATTTTAATTTCTTACAATGCCCTTGAGTGATGATGCCTTGCCAGCTGCTCTGGGGCATTGTGGGAAATTTAAAACTATGGCCCAGGGGAGGCATCAGTGCCAATGGACCCTCTCAAGGTGCCCAGAGCCTACGAGGCCCCAGCAGCTGGCCAAGGGTGCTAATAAATACAGAAAGTGTGAAATTCCAACAAAACATGCCATACCACTCACAGCCCAGGTCAGAACTTACAGTCCAGGAGCATAAAACGTGGTTGCCATGTATCTGAGCCTACACAAACAGCATACTGAGCACCCAGTGGGTTGCTATTGAAGCTGCACTATGACTGAGGAGCCATTTGTGTAAGTTTGGCATGCTGCCATTGAAGTACGTGTGTATGTGTGTACAAGCTTAAATACCAAGGAATATAACCCAACACGATGCTGATGAAACACAAAAAAGGTCTATAAATACATCCAGTTCAGACATAACAGAACAAAAGTGCCGAAATGTCGTGTTCTGTAAATTAGCAGAAAAATAAGCCAACCAAACACCCTAAACTGCAAAGGCTGTAGGCTTAAGATACCAATCTCCATTTCAGCCAGCTTCACTTACCTCCAAAGAGGTAAAAGAGCAGAAGCAGCCCATAAAGTAGAATAATCTTCTCTTATAAAAAGAAGTTACAAGCTTGAATCTCCATTTCGAGAAAGCATCCTACACAGTCAAAGCATGTTAAGAAGAAGTAACTGCTGTAGCAGTGATTTATCAGTCATCAGCATTACATACAAACAAGGCAGATGAAGTAAGTAGTCAAAGTCCTTGGTTTTTCCTTTGAAGGATCCCTTTCTCTCTCACCCCCCCTGCCCCACCTAAAACATTGTTTTCTAAAAGATGTATTTTCAATAAAGGACTCCAGATTTCCTGTCTGAAAACTTACTCCCTGCAGGTTTAAAACCACTTGCTCCACTGACCGTTGACTGCTTGTCATGCAGACATTCCACAGATTGGTAGAATTGGTATTTATATTTGTGGAAGACACACACCCAAGTTATGAAATTAAAAAAAGGGTATTCAAGATCTGATCTTGAGCAGATGTAGTTACAAGGCTTTGAACAAACATGTGTTGGATATCACACACACCAATATACATTTACAAAAACAAAAAACAGAAGACCCAAACAACAGGAGGAATGGCAATTCCAGTCTTTTCCCTTCTACCCAGGAAAGAAGAAATCTTGAGATTGCTGAAGCCCAATCTAAGCAGATGCTCCTGGAGGAGCTCCACATTCTCCACGCTGTGCAAATCTGGCAACAGGATTTATTGGTGGTCTCCTTCCACTCTTCTTTTGCGAACTGTGCCCACAATAGGAAAAAGAAAAAAAAAAACAGAAAATGCTGGTGTGAGGTTATCATGTACTAGAAGGATACCTGTTAACAGTTATGAGACAGAAGGAATAATTGCAGCCGTCGTGTCTCTCTCTCTCTCTCTCTCTCTCTCTCTCTCTCTCTCTCTCTCTCTCTCTCGCACGCACGCACGCACGCACAAAATGGTGGCCATCCCTGCCTTCTCCTATCCAGTGGGGAAATGTTATTTTATTTTTTATGATTTCGATCCAAAGTTGCCTAGAGTATGAAGGCTCTTTCGCCGATGAAAGGGGTTCGCCACCTCACATCCCACCAATTCCTCTTTCCTACTGCAATTTCTTAAGCCCCTGCATTGTTCCAGAGCAGATGTTTGAGCAGGGGGGCCACACAGCGGCTGCAGTTAGGAAGATGATAGAAAGCCCCCCTTTTGTAATATTGAATTTTTTTTATGTTTGCTAAATTATTTTTGTCTTACTGGAATATATTGCTATGTTTTGTAAACTGACTTCTCTCCCCTACCCCACTGCTTTTATTTTGAGTGTTTGTTGTAAGCCACTGTGAGCACAGGTCACTGTGGAAAGGTGGCATATAAATAAACCCAATCAATCAATCAATCAACTCTGCTCAAGCTTTAATGCCAGGAGTCAGAGTCTACTCATGAGAACATACACAGAGTCAGAACAGTGGTCCATCAAGCTCAGTATTGTCTACACTGACTGGCAGCAACTCTTCAGGCTTTCAGGCAGGAGTCTCTCCCAGCCCTACCTGGAGATGCCGAGGATTGAACTTGGGACTTGATGCTCTACCTCTGAGCTACGCTCCTTCCCAGGGATCCAGACCCGTTGGAGGGGTGGTGGGTGGTTAAAAAAGACATTATTAAAGAATTCAAAGAGGTCTCTTACTGCAAACCTCACTACTTGTGTTTTTAAAAAAACCAGACAGGGAAACAGTCATTCCAAAACAGTGGATTTGACAAGCAAAAAGATTTAACTAGTCAATTTCAAACACACAATTCTTTAGCCTTTTTGCTACATTAAGGGAACAGATTAGTCCAAGTCAACAGTGAAGGGAATCAAAACATTCAGACTCAGCATTCTTGTAAATATTTTGGGAAGGTTACTGAACATGGGTATAAAGCGAGGAGGAAAAATATGCATCAAAAAATATTTTGAAAGTAAACAGTGACTCAGAACATTTTAAGCCTAAAGGCAAAACATCAGCAATATGCCAAAATTTACATTCTAAGAATCCACAAGGGTTGTATCCAATGCTAGTCCCACTCAGAGAAGACCCACTGAAATAAATAGACCCAAATTAGTAATGTTCATTCATTTTAACGGGTCTACTCTGAATACGACTAACACTGGATACAACCCTAAGAAGCTCACCACGCTGGGGTAGGCAGACACAGAATCATGGTTTGCCGGATCAACTTTGTTTTTATTGGAACCTCAAGCTTCACCAGCTGGAGTGCAAAATAGCTGCTCAGAGGCACTGACACGGTTATACATTAACTTCGTCTCTGTAGCCGTTTGTTTACACAGATTGTGGGCATGGGGAAAGCTGATCTGGATAGTGACCACAGTGGGGGATAAGGGTTAAAGCCCCCTTATTCACCACACTAGGGTCCTCATTCAGATTGCCCCCCCCGGCAATTTGTGTTTAAAACACACACACACATCAAAACACTTCACTTAAAATTTAACCAATAGGGAACTCAGTAGCACAGCTGATTCCTGCTGGCATTCTGTCCCCGCCAATGCACATCTCCACCTTCCCCTCACCTGATGTCACGTGTTGGGTCAGGTGTGATCCAGGTGGGCATGGTTGGGAAAAAAGGCCTTGCAGGCCAAACTGGAACCCATGCTGGGCCTAACTGGGCCCATGGGCTGGAGGTTCCCCACCCCTGACTTAAAAGGCACTGATAGGCAGTTAAAGCAGTGCAGTTTGGTCCACTGAATTAAGGAACAGGAAGCCTTTGAGCACATGGCCCAGTCCAGTAATTTGTTTTCAGTAGCAGAATGAGAGCTCACAGCTCTTTCATCTCAAAATCTAATGCCACTCCACCTTTCTTCATTACAGCACCCTAATTTAGAAAGAACAAAACACCCAACGGCCTTTTGTGGTTGTCACTAATATTAAAGAATTAGACGTCAAAAACCCTTGTTGATGTCCTGTGAATCCCAATCTACCTTAGGAAAAGGGGCCACAGCTCAGTCATAGAGCACATGCTTTGTATGCAGAAGGTCCCAGGTTCAGTCTTCAGCTAGGACTAGGGATGATGTAGAATAGTCACAAAATAGGATTTGGTATTGAATTCTGGGATAATCCACAAGTTTGCCTCTTTGTCCAACACTTTGTCCACTTTTTGTGTGCATTCGAGGCTGCTAGTGACAATGTCAATTTTTTTTTAAATCTGCGGTGAGAATTATGTAATTATTTACGTAATTATTTACGTAATTATTTACATAATCTGCTGCTGCTGTATACATTATATCAATGTACAGCAGCATAAGGAATAATGGAGAAAATTACGTAATTTTCCAGAAAAAATAACAAAAAAAGGGAGAGCCAGGAATCGTGATAACTAGCGGAACACAATTTATTGCAAAGAGGAACTGGCAGCCCATCTGACAAATTGAAAAACAGAATGGAATCAGATAGCGAACCCCATCCCTAGCTAGGACTGGGAAAGATTACCTGTCTGGTAACATCGAAGAGATTCCCTCTGCCAGTCAGTGTAAACAATACAGAGCTAGATGGACCCATGCTCTGACTTGGTACAGCTGGTTTGCCAATGCTGCAAGGATGAGGCCCCATCTGCCAATCATTTAAGGCAGCATCATACCACTTTAAATGGTCATGGCTTCCCCCACAGAATCCTGGGAGCTGTAGCTCGTTGAGGGTGCTGAGAGTTCCCAGAGTGGCTTAACAATCCATCCCTCTCCCCAGGGAACTCTGGGAACTGTAGCTGTGTGAGGGGAATAGGGGTCTCCTACCAACTCTCAGCACCTTTCACAAATGACAGCTTCCAGGATTCTTTGGGGGAAAGCCATGACAGTTCAGTGGTACAATGTTGCTTTAAATGTATAGTGCAGAGGAGGGCCCAACTTGCAACAAAATGGTGCAGAGTGGAGACTCCCTGTTCAGTGTTCCAGCCAGCTACACCCTTTTTGGGGACAGTCCATTCCATCCATCTCCTCTCCCACTCAACATTTTGTGGCCTCTAAGCATGCGAAGCCCTCACAGAGTTGTTGTTGGGGTTTTTGCCCATTTGGTTCCCCCTTTTTTCTACTTCTGAAAACCTTGGGGTTCTCCCCTCTCCAAGCATGCTGACACCTCTCCTTGTTTCCCAGTAGCCTCACTTTATTTATTTAATTTGTATCCCGCCCTTTCTCCCAGCAGCAGCCCAGGGCGGCAAACAAAGCACCTAAACACTTTAAAACATCATAAAAACAGATCTTAAAATACTTTGGCTACATTGCCATCATAACTCAGTACCTGAATTTATTATTTGTGTGGTGTGTATTTTTTATGTATATGATATGAATGACAGTCTTAAAAAGAATGCTTCTCTCAACATCTAAAGCCCCACTCTGTGTTCCCTTGCCTTCAGAAGTGAAGGTTGTGAGTAGGGCCTTATCAGTTGTGGTGCCTCAGTGGTGGAATTCCATCCCAAACGAGGCCTATGTAGCCCACTACTCTTTTGCCAGCCAGGAAGAAATGGGCTCCTCAAGTTTTCGGCTGCTTCTGTGCATATTATACATTTTATGTGATATGCATCATAACTGTTTTCAAAATTTCAAAATTTTAAATCTTTGTTTAATTTAAGTTTTAAATTTTACATATTGTATATTTTAGTGTTGTAGCCACTGTGTGACCTAGATGTCGAAAAGCAGACTATATATATATTTAAATGAAATAAATAATAACAGTGATATATTTTAAATGCTGTACCATCTATACTTATATAATTGTAAGTCTCTTAGAGAGATTTTCATAGTAAGCAACAAATAAATGTAAATAATAATAGAATTTAGGGGGATTACATTGAGACTTAGTTCAATGTTGATTTTGTTTAGTTGGACAGGGGAGGATATTTCAAAAGAAGCAAAATCTTTAACAGCGACCTTGTTAATAACAGCAAAAGTCCACTTGCTATGCTTATTTTCTTATTTTACTTTAATTTCACACCCTACGCTTTTGGTCCCAATCATCTTTGAGCCCATCGTTTAAAAACAGTGACCAATTATTACACTGGCAACATATTACTGTATGAAATTGGCTTAAGAATAAAATAGTACAGTGTGTCATTTATGTTCCCCTAGTTAATCATGCAGTTAGAAATTTCAGGGCCTTCAGCAACTAAAATAAACATGCATATAAACATGGAGCAAAAATGCACACACACAGCTGTTAGGAGACTCATCTAGAGACAAAGAGAAGAGATTTTAAGAGATCTCTCTCTTACAACGCTCAGTACCCAGAAAGGCATTGGCAATAACCTGTCTCAGAAGCTTCAGGGCTGAAGAGATGAAAGGGCATGTGCTGAAAGTTTTACTCCTATACGCCAGACTAGGAAAGCAAGAAGAAAATAGCAAGATATCAACAGATGAGAAAAGATAATGAAATGTACAGCTGGAATTTGGAGCAATAGTGGAAAAAGGAAAAGTTTACAACGAGCAGAGAGGCTTAAAGGTAAAAAGAGACCAAGTTATATTTTCTCTATAAGAATAATTATTTTTTCTGTGGTATTGAGGATACTTTTCACTCTCCATCCCACTGATGCCTTGTACCTATATTAGTAGCTGCATTTATGTTAGCAGATGTTTAAGCAACTTTTCATCCATGAGTAACCTGCAATTATCCGTGGCGCAGAGTGGTAAGCAGCGGTAACGCAGCCGAAGCTCTGCTCACGGCCGGAGTTCGATTCCAACGGAAGGAGGAAGTCGAATCTCTAGTAAAAGGAGTCGAGGTCCACTCAGCCTTCCATCCATCTGTGGTCATAAAATGAGTACCTGGCATATGCTGGGGGGTAAAGAAAGGCCGGGGAAGGAACTGGCAATCCCACCCCATATATACGGTCTGCCTAGTAAACGTCGCAAGACGCCACCCCAAGAGTCGGAAACTACTCGCACTATAAGTGTGGGGACACCTTTACCTTTTTTATTACCAAGGTCATAGGACACAATTTCCACTTCATGGATTCTCACAAAAAATACTGCAGAGAAAGAGGATAATGAGGTAGAAGTTTTTCCTCACTCACAATGCTAGAACTTGGGGGTCATTCAATGACTTGATTCCCTTTGCTCCACCTCAGTCACTGAGATCTTCTGAAGGGGCACTTCTGGTGGTTCCCCATGCCCTTGAGGTATGGCTGGCCTTCACTAGGGACCAAGCCTTTAGCGTGGCAGGCTCTGGCCTGTGGAACTCTCTGCTAGCAGAACAGAAGCTCAACAGGAATCATCCCTGACTGCCTTTAGACATCTCCTGAAAACTGTTATTCAGCCAGGCCTTTGAAACGTTAATTTCTTTTTCTCAGCCAGTTTTTATTGATGCTTCGATTGACTGCATTGTAATGTTGAATGCTGTATACTGCCTTGCTGACCGTTGATGGACAGTGCGATATATAAATATTTAAACCATAGTAATTTTTAAAAACAGTGGGAGATCCAGAACAGAGAGAAGGAAGAATGCCTTCACACACAGCAACAGAGCTAAACTGGGGGAATTCAGTACTGTAAGTTGTGGCAATGGCCACCATCTTAGAGGCTTTAAAAGGTGATCAGGCAAGCGAATGGAGGGTAAAGCCTATCAATGGCTACAATGGCCATGATGGTTATACCCTCCCTCCAGGATCAGAAGCAGCATCTCTCTGAATGAAAAGCAACTGCTGGGAACAAAAGCAGAAGAGGGCTTCTTATGCTCATGTTCTGCTCTTGGGTCCTTAGAAGCATAGTTAAGAGGTGCAAGTGAAGGACTTGTGACTGAGGTTGCTTCCCCTCCCACTTTCTCCAATTCCTGTTTTCCTTGTGACTGTAAACCTTGAGAGCCAGTGTGGTGTAGTGGTTAAGGTGCTGGACTACGACCTGGGAGACGTGGGGTTCGAATCCCCACACAGCCATGAAGCTCTCTGGGTGACCTTGGGCCAGTCACTGCCTCTCAACCTCAGAGGAAGGCAATGCTAAACACTCTATTCATAGGGTCGCTAGAAGTTGGAATCGACTTCAAGGCTGTCCATTTCCATTTTTTGTAAACCTCAGGGTAGCCACTGCTTTACAGCTGTTCTTTGCAAACTGTTCTGGAAGACTTTTCAGCTAAAGAACAGGATAAACAAAACCTCACCCAAACAGTTAATTTATTAATTAAATCTGGTTGGCCACTGTGGGAAGCTGGATGCTCCACTAGACAGACCAGAGACAGGGAAACTTTTTCAGCCGGAGGGCCACACTCCCAAGCAAGTAACCTAGTGAGGGCCACGTGCTAACGGGAGGTGGGGCCGTAAAGCAGGAACGGGTAGAACAATGGATGCAACTTAAACTTCAGTAGGGCATATTCCAGCTGCACAAATCCAGCGATACACACCCCACATCTCTCCATTCTGGCAAGCAAGAGAAATGATCAGAGTTCAAGGACACTTTACAGCAGGGCAAAAGCATGAGAAAAGTACAGAGCAAGGCCACTAAGGGGTGTGGAGAGGGCATGGCCTGGGGAGATCCCCAAGGGCCAGGCAGAGAAGCCTGGAGGGCCGCATCTAACCACTGAGTCTGAGGTTCTCCACCCGAGATAGGCATTTGGTCTGATCCAGGAAGGTTCTTCTGATGTCCTCATATCAAGATGACAACACTGAAAATAAGTCCGTGTGAATGGGAAACATACCAGTGGGAGGGATGGAATTTTTGAAAACAGGTTTACTTACAGCTCATTATTATTGGCGTATTCTTATGCTAATTATCCACCACCATACTCAGCATAATGCCTGCCCCTTCTGTAGCGGATGCCGCCTTACCTAAATCGTTATTTTTTGTAATTGCAGCTGCTGCTGTGGCTCGTGGTCCCTGCTGTGTGAAGTGGTAGCCGAACTTAAGGATCTTTGTGTTCTCCTCAAGCATCTTTGCGATCTCCATTTCTACAGGCGTCCCCAACTGCTGCCTCTGGTAGAATTAGCAAACCGTTAGAAATCAACCAACGACACTCAGTTACGTCAGAGTTGTCCAAAACAGGACTCCTCAGCGTCCTCCTTGGATGGTAGATCAGCAGCGACAACACCAAGGTGGAAGATCCGACCTTAGAAGGACAAGGCACAGCACGTGCGGTTGATGATCTCTCCCATCTCCCAGATAACTGGCGTCATCTTATGAGTTTGGAAACTTCTTTTTGGAGTGCTAAAATTGCAGGAAGCAAATCAAAGCTTGGGAAATAGTCCTCCACTTTGATTAAGAAGGGTATTGTGTATAAAAAATGATAGGTTGTATCCAGAGCTAGCCCTAGTCAAGAGTAGATCCATTGAAAACAATGAACATGACCATAGCAGCCAGCAAAGCATTGCTTGGGGGCACTGTGGGAAACTAAAATGGCTCCCAATTGGGAGCCACCAATTGTAATTTCTAACAATGCTCAAGGGTGATACTACATTGGGTGCTCTGGCCCTATCTGCACTATACATTTAAAGCACAATGAAACCAATATTAAACAGTCAATCCTGGGAACTGTAGTCAAGCTGCAGAGTCCCAAGGAGCCCACTTGCCCCCCAGCTGGCAGTTGCAGACAAGGAAGGGGCTGGCTTGTGTAGCTGTGGCAAGCTGAGCAGGCCCTAGCCAGCTGGGGAGGACTAGCCTCAGAGGGAGGCAATGGTAAACCCCCTCTGAATACCGCTTACCATGAACACCCTATGCATAGGGTCGCCATAAGTCGGGATCGACTTGAAGGCAGTCAATTTCCATTTCCATTTGGGCCCTAGCCAGCCTGTATTTTGATTGTTTACTGAGCAAAAGAAGCAGCAGCCACAATTACCTGGTTATCAATTTTGATCTCAGTCAGGGTTTCATTTTCCTTGAGTGCGTCAACCAGCGCCAGTATGCCCACACCAGTGATGAAGTTGGATTCAATGTTTAGACTCTTCAGTGTTTTGTTCACCCTTAGCATGTCTGCAAAAGCCTTGAAATACAGGGAGTGTCAATGAAATCAGACTGTACGGAAAAATCAAAGCAGAATATGGCTGTGCTGGTTTAGGTACAACAGGCTAGAATAAAGAACTACCCCACAAACGTGAAGAGTCAAAGGTGTTGCAAGGTGGGGAGGATGGCGGTGTCCTGGTTCGGGACTTCCTCTACCCCTGGTGTCTTACAACACGTCAAGTACTGCGTTATCCTGCAAACCTGGCTAAATTATGCAGTGCAAGGGTATCTCCTAGGCTTTAGAGATAGCCCGAACACTGTCAGCTGACCAACTCCTGGCCAATCGGAGTCCACCAGGCCCTACAAAAGCCAAAACTTCCAAATCAATTTCTCAGTCTGAGCAAATCACTATTGGGAGAAGCTGCTGAAGAGATTGGCCTTGCCTCATCTCCCCCTCTCATCTGCCTGCTCTAGAACCTGACCCCTGGACCCACCTTAGACTACATCTGCCTGTGTCAGACCTGGACCCTCAGTTGTGGCCATTGTCTGAGCTTGGCTGAGGCCTGGCAGGTGTCGAAAAACACATTTCCTACACATGTCACCTTTTACCTTAACTAAATTGTTTTGAATAGCTGTCCGTTCAACTGGCTCCCTCAGTTCTCAGTCATTTCATGTCAAAATACACACTGGATTTGCCAATTCTGATATCTCACTTACAACAGCAACCGGGTCGTTGCTTCGAGTAGCTGCAAGGCTGAAGCTCTTCACGTATGTATTTGTTTCCAGAGCCTTGGCAAATTCTTTCAGCGTTGGAACAGGAATGTTCTTCAATTAAAATGGAAAAGTAAACAAAAAAAATGATTAATAATGACTAGAAATATTATGACATTTCCCTCCTCTTTAACTCAACCCTCAGCTTAAAGTTCATGCGGCCCTCAGCCTAATTTCATGCAGGAAGGGGGAGGTGTGTGTGTATGTGTGGGGGGGATGGCTCACACACGTTTGGATCTGACCCTGCCCACTTGTTGTGTTCAGTCCTGCCCACCCCCACCAGCACGTTGTGCCTGATAGATAAGGGTCTCATTCTCTCGGAGGTTAGCAGAACCTGCTTGAACTCTTCCGCCCCATATGCATCCTTTCACAGAGGCAAAAATGGACACTAGGCCTCAACAGGAAAAGAGCAACATCAGAATGTTTATTTATTAAAATATTTAGATCCAGCCTCTCGATTCCCAAGTGGGCTAACAATAGCATAATAAACACCCACAGGAATAGATCTAATTAAAAGGGAGACAGCATGAAAACATAATTACCTAGGCTCAAAAAAATTTGAGCAAGGGCTCTGAATGAATAAGGGGAGGACGTTCCAGAGGCAAGGGACCACAACTGAAAAGGCCCTGCTCCTCCTACAGAAGCTGCCTTATAACAGAGTCAAGAACACTGGTCCCTCTAGTTCAATATTGCCTGTATTCACTGGCCACTGCTTTCAAAACCAGGTCTTTCCCAGCCCTATGCAGAGATTGAACCTAGAACATTCTTACATGCATAGCATGTGCTCCACCACTGACCCACAACCTCTCCCCCGCTTTACATACATAGGAACAATATACATAGGAAATACACTTAAGAGGAAACCTATGTATGTGAAGTATACATAGGAGGCAGTCTTATATCAGGCCAGAGTATATGTCCATCTAACTGAATATTGTCTACTCTGACAGACAAAACAATGCTCCAGGATCTTGAGCAGAGGTCTTTCTATCTGCCTGCTACTGAATCCTGTCTTATTTTTATTTTTTAAACCGGAGATGCCTGGAATCGAACCTAGGACCTACCACCACTTGCCACCTATTGCATCTCAGAAGGTGGTGCCACTTTGAACACAGTCTCGAAAGATCTCTAGTAGGTGGGCAGATTTACATGTTGCAAAGATACACAACAAAGCTATATCTGTATAGGATGGAAACGATGTCCCACTATAAACACCCACATGTCAAAAAGCGTAACAGCAATAAGTACATAACAATGTGTATTTTAATGTTAGCACACATTGTCTTGCCATCCTGAAACACTGGAGAGTTATCCACATTACCACGTATACAGAAATGTAGTTCATTTCAAAAGCTACATTTCTAACTTAACAACTATATTACTGTCTGTGAGGATAAGATCTTTTAAATGAGTTGTTTGCAATGGATTCTTTTGAATTAGCTGGACAATTGCTTCTCATATTGTCTGTTCCTTGTTGTGGCTTTCACCATGTTGATGTTAATTGATTTGGAATCTTCTGTACTGTAATTATCTTTCATTTATTATACTTTAGGTGGTAGATTTTCTTTTGTTATGAAAAAATGAAATGGACTGCCTTCAAGTCAATCTCGACTTGTGGCGACCCTATGAATAGGGTTTACATGGTAAGCAGTATTCAGAGGGGGTTTACCTGCCGTCCTCTGAGGATGAGGGGCAGTGACTGGCCCAAGGCCACCCAGTGTGCTTCATGGCTGTGTGGGGATTCGAACCCTGGTCTCCCAGGTTATAATTACCTTAAAATCAAAATCAATAAAAATGTTTTTTAAAAAGCTACATTTCTGGGTACCAGGACTGGGACACCTGTGTTCCTCTAGATATTGTTGGACTCCAGCTCCCATCAGCCTCAGCCAGGACGGTCAATCAATGGTCAGGAATGATGGGAGTTGTAGTCCAGGAACATCTAGAGGGCCATAGGTTCCCCGCCCCTCCTGTACTCTATATGGTTGATAGTTACCTTTATGTTATTCAAGTTGACTTCAACAAGGCGAGGATCGTTCTCTTTAATCCTGTGCAAACTCTCCTCCACATTTGTGGGATTTGGTGGCTCATTGAAGACAGGCATAATCTTTTCACCTTTGACTACATCTGAATTAAGAGATAGAGAATGCGAGATGCATGAACTTGTTTATGGTGGTGGTGGGGGAAGGCAAACAGCAACAGATGCACACGAAGCAGCAACCAGTGACAGCACTATAGCGGGATCTTCTCCTCAGTCTCAAAAGGCAGCGAAGAAAGCTGAGAAGAGGCAGATGAAAGATGTGGAGGACTAAAGCAGTGAGCAAAGCAACTACACAGTTCTGGGCACTTGAGATACCCAGTGGGGAGGGAGGGGAAAGTGCTTGTAAAGCTTTGGATGGTGATTAAAGTTGTGTAAGTAAGTCTCAAAGGAATCTTATGATGAGAAGAGTCTTGGACCTCCTTCACAAAGGATGAAGAGACCCACCAAGTCGCCTCTGCAATACTGAGCGGATATAGGAGCTCTGAAGGAATGCCATAAAGCTACAGTCTTGTTCAGGGCTATAGCTGGGGACGCCATTTTTTTTTTAATGACACACTTGGATAGTCCACCATGTGTCTTCATGTGCTGAAGTGCATTACTCGATCTAGCCCACAGTGCTTTATTTTTAGACTTTCAGCATGAATACTCACTTGAGAAACATTCACTGCCAACACCATTGCTACTTCCCACAATATCACACAGCTGAGAGTTGCTTATCAAGTTGTGCATTCCTAGGATAGCTATCAGGAGAAAGAAAGAAAAAATGCAGTTACATCATGCAGTTTGCTCCGTAACTCAAACAAAACATGAATCTGCAGCAGAATTTCCCAAAGATCAAAGTAGTAGTAGTAGTAGTAGTAATTATTATTATTATTATTGCTGCTGCTGCAGTTTATATAGTGCCATAAAGATGCACGAGCTACCATTGAGCTATGGTTCATCCCCTTCTTCTATGCAAGAGATGGTGAATCTGTGGCTCTCTCACTATGGTTGGACTCCCAACTCCCATCAGCCCTAGCCAGCATGGTTAGACATGATGGGAATTGTAGTCTAATAAAGTATGCTTTCCCATATGTGGTGCAGGAGGAAACTTCCTGAATTTCTATATGCATATGTATGTTTTTAAAAAGCCAAATCAAACAGCCAGCCACATACCAACCTGCAATGTCACACAGTTCAGTATCTGTAGCACTTGTCAACGCTTCCTCTAGTTCAGGATCAAGAGTCACTTTTTCTTCTGTGTAAGACTGGACTGGTTTTGGTTTAGGGACAAATATCTTCCCTGTTCAGAAGAAGAGGAGAATGGTTTTAGGATAGAATCAGTGCTTAGTGTTAAGCAACCTTGCAGATATCCACTGTCCTCAGCAACTCTGAAAATAGGGATATCATAAATAAAATTTAAAGAACAACAAACAGCAAGGCAATATTTTGAAAAAACCTAAGTTCTGTGATTTGTCCCAGTAATTTTACTGTCAGTTATGATTTTTACAAGGTTTTTAATCATAGGACATCAGGTTAAAAAGAACACACATGATTTAGTTATTAATCCTGCAAATAAGATTAATTAATTTGAAGACTACATGTTATCATACTAAGCCCCACAACTATGAAATAAGTGATGGGTTATTATATTTTTATTTACTGTTTCCCGCAATGATTTTGTGTTTTTGAAAAAAGGCTGCTTTCCAAGTCTTCTTTAAAGGAAGGGCTGTAACTCAATGGGACAGCGTCTGCTCTACATGCAGAAGGTCTCAGGTTTAACCCCCCAACATCTCAAGGGGGAGTTGGGAGAAAATCCTATCTCGGAGAGCCACTGCCAGTCAGTGTAGACCTTGATGGACCACGGGTTGAGTACACAGCAGCTTCTCTGTTCTTACATCCCTAGTTTCAAGAGATGTTTGCTAAGCAATATTGGAGGACTGTGGCTTAGGAAACAAGCCCAAACCACCCTTGGGTGAACAGAACAAGCGGTCCATTCTGGAGGATCCAGGGTGCATTTAGCGTCTTAAAAAGTACAACTTCATAAAAGTACAAAACTTTTTTTAAGAAAAGGAAAGAAAAGCAGGGACTCAGTTTTTAGCTACAAGCAGAAAAAGGGCAACCCAAATTATCGGGGCTTTTCACTGTGTATTTCATTTGACAAAAAATTTATACCATGTAACTATAAATACAAAATGTAAGCCATTTACAAAAAACGTTCAACATACATTAAAATCATCAATAAAAGTCGAAGTTAAACACAAGTTTTTTTTAAAAAAATTCAAAACATGATTAAAATCAGTACTAAGCTAAAATTACATGTGTCTGGAAAAATGTCTGTTTTACTATGAAGAAAGGAGGAAACATCTGGGTCTTTCTTTTTTATGCTTAGTAAAAAAAGAGACTAAGGGAAAAGATATAAGACTTTTATAAAACTATACACCAGCCTTCCCCAACCTGGTGCCCTCCAAATGTTTTGTCGCCCATCATTGGCCATGATGACTGTCAGGAGGTGCCGTTCACAACATCTGGAGGGCACCAGGGTTGAGGAAGGCTGCTATACATACGTGTGCAGAGTGGAAACATGAATCATTTTAATTCCGTTCCCAAATAACTAGAGCAGTGGTTTTTAACCTTTTTCAGGTCACAACCCCCTTTGAGAATCTGAGTAAAGCTATGGACCCCCATAAATAAATGCAGTTTATATTATTGCATTGGATTTTTTTTACTTTTTGTGCCCAGTTCACGGACATCCTGAAGCCCGTCCATGGACAACCACTAGGTTAAGAACCCCTGGACCAGAGCACCAGCGAAACTGACCACCAATGGACTGAGGTCACACAGAAGAGATTTTTTTCACATGATACATAAATTATGGAACTCACTATCACAACATATATAGCGACGACCACTAATTTATTTCAAAAGGGGATCAGACTTGATGTCATCCTAATGTGAATCATTATTTTAGTTGTACTTTTCCTTTCTTTTAAAAAGTTAATTAATGCCTTGGATCCTCAAGAGCTGCCCAATTAATCATGCACACCCAAAAGTACTTTGGGCTTGCTTCCTGAACAGCAGTCCCCAAACGCTGCATGTCAAAACCTCTTTTGAAACTAAAAATGGAAATGGATTGCCTACCAGTTGATTCCAACTTATGGCAACCCTATGAATAGGGTTTTCATGGTAAGCAGCATTCAGAGGGGGTTTACCTTTGCCTTCCTCTGAGGCTGAGAGGCAGTGACTGGCCCAAGGTCACCCAATGACCTTCATGGCTGTGTGGGGATTTGAACCCTGGTCTCCCAGATCATAGTCCAACACTCCAACCACTATGCCACACTGGCTCTCGTTTTGAAACTAAAGGAGGTCTGAAAAGCAGTTTAATGTCCAGCAGGGGTGATAAACCTTTTTCAGACTGAGAGCCACATTCTCTTCTGGGCAAGCTCCCGAAGGCCACATGTCAGGGCAGAGGCAAAAGTGTGTAAATTTTACCTTCCAACAGAGTTTCTGCACAGACTCACCCATCCCTTTCTATCCTCCATCCATGCTAAGTTGTCTTACCACAGTTCAAGTACACACTCCAGTGCCAAGAATGAGGAGGGGATATAGTCTGGGCAGAGTCCAGAGGGCCAAACAGAGAGGTCTCAAGGGCTGTATTTTGCCTCCAGGTCAGAGGCTCCCTGTGTTTGATATAGCATCTTGGTCTGAATATAGGCCACACTTTCCCCCCAAATCTGGCTTGTATAAAACCTGTGTGCAACCTGTAATCACACTTTTATAGGCAGAGAAGCCATGATTGAAGACGAGACCTCAGGAACCATGCAGAATCTTGGTATACTTTAGTAGTTTTTGTAAAAGGATCGCCACCCTTCCTGACAGGATGCATTGGATTGCCTAGCGAGTTATTCATTGCAAGATGAGTTTAGAGGTTGCACATGGTTTTTAGATTGTAAAAAGCATTGAATGGGGCTGGAGTTTTACGGATTATATTTTTTTCCTTTCAAAGAGATCCCATTTTAGGGATATATGCCTATATCCTACGCGGCCTATATTCGGGGGATGCTTATATTCAGACCAAGATGGCTTAGCATGGGTGTCTGCTGCTCAAAAGGGTTTAAAAAAACAAAAAACACAGCACCTTCTGAGCACGCCCAAGCCCTCGGGAGCATCTAAAGTAGTTTTTTGGATCTTGGCCTAGATCATTATCACCATTTCCACACATCATAATGACTGCATTCCACAATAACCAAGCCAACCTGCTAGCCAGTTCCATAAAATCTACACTGCTTTTGCCAAGTTGAACATCAACATTCAGCTTTACATCAAGATATACATCTGTGCATTGCTCCATAATCGTATGAGATAAATGGGTTTTGTACATCTTAGCAATTTTAGATCCACTTTAAGTGGGAACACAGGCAAAACCTTAAGTCAGCCTTTGCCACCTTGGTGCGCTCCAGATGTTTTAGAGAATGACGGCCATCAGCCCCAGTCAGCATAGCAAGGCTCAGTGGGGCTGATGGGTGTCATGCTTCAAAACATCAGGTTGGCAAAGGCTACCGTCAATGGTGCTGCAGCGATACGGGTTCTGGATGCCTGACAGCAGTATCTGAATGGTCAGTTATTTCTCTAGTTATTAGGCACTGTGAATAATTCAACAGATGGCACTCCTATTCCAATTTGCTGTTTCATACAAGATCGAATGTAGAAACAACCATGGTGCTGAATAACTGTGTTTCTGCACTCTCTGCGCGTGCGTGTTTACATACAGACCTCCACCCATAAAGCCATAAACAAATTATTTCAAGATTCTTCAGTGCAAAGCAAGAACAAACGCACAACTAAAAAGATTTAAACAACATGGAGATGCAGCCAAACTACACAACAGGAAAAGCCAGTGGATAGAGAAATGGGCAGGAACATAAGAAGCAGCCTTAAACTAGGTCACAGAATCACAGAGTAGGAATGGAACCTATAAGGCCATCCAGTCTAGCCCCTTGTTCAACGCAGGAACCCAACTTAAAGCATACCTGACCGGTAGCTGTCCAGCTGCCTTTTGAATGCCTCCAAGTGTTGGAGAGCCCACCCCTCCCTAGGTCATTGGTTCCATTGTCGTACCACTCTAACTTCAGGCTGATGTTAAAGTACCCCAGTATCACCTACTCTGACTAGCAGCAGCTCTCCCAAATCTCAAGCAGAAAGGACCTTTCCCATCGCATGCTACCTGATCCTCCTAACTGGAGATGCCAGGCATTGAACCTAGGACCTTCTGCATGCAAAGCACAGACTCTGCCACGGGGCTATTAAAACAAGAGCAAGGAACCGATGAGCCTCCAAGTGCTGTTGGACTCTAATGCCCATGAGCTATCACAGCCAATGGTCAGAGATGATGCGAGTTGCAGTCTAACCACACCTGGAAGTGGTGGTGGCTCGTGCCCACTGGAGACTGGTAGGGCGGAAGGCAAGGGGACCAACAGGAGCTGGAGTCAGAGCCAATGACAACTCTAGTTTTGTTCCCATCCTCCTCCCTGCTGAATTTGACAGGGGCAACACTGAGACTAAGGAATAGCAGGAAGCTGAAAGGCTTTGCCACCCCTTTGGAACAAGACAGGCAGGTGGAGGCTGGCTAAGAATAGACTGAGGTTGGTGAGGCAGTGTCCCATTTGCCCCAGTGGACCAGCCTCCACTGCCTGGAGGGCACCACATCAGAGAAGATTGCATTGTAAGGCCCTACCTGTACCTTAAAACCTTCCTCAGGGGACCTGCTCTGTGTTTCCCCACCATTTGAGGCACAGTGAGAGGCAACCCAGGACAGGGTCTTCTCTGTGGTGGCACTGAAATTATGGAACTCCCTTACTCAGGAACCTTTGCTCTGCTTCACCTCTTGTTGGCTTTCAGATCCCAGGAAACAGAAGTTGGACTTCAGAAGGTGTTTGTAGGTACTGAAACAGACTACTAATGGTTCCAAAAGTCAGTCTCCACCCCTACAGACTCTTTATTGGCGTTAAGGTCAACAGACGGGGCCCTGTTGGTAGTTCCACCGCTCTCAAAAGTGTGGGGAATGGAGTCCCAAAGAGGGTGGCAGCACCCAAACTGTGGGCCTCCCTCCCCACAGCTTTTTTGGGTAGCGTCTGCTATATGCTGAAGATGTGCCTCTTTACCTTGGCATTCAACAGTTAAGTCATTTTTCTTTTGTGGGACCACTCTCTTTTGCTGAATCTATACTGTTTTGTCTTGGTCAAAACAGTTTTACTTGCTCTGTAAGTAAATGTCTTACTTCTTTTTCTAACTCTTTGGTTATATTGTTGTAACCAGCCCTGGTGAAGGGCGAGTGAGAAATCGTGTAAATGAAAATATATAAGTAATTCCTGCTTCTCTTAGCTGTTTTGCTTGGGCCAAGTGCTTTTATTTTAAACTCATGTAGATGTTGTACATTTTAAAATAACAAATATGTCAGAAGACTGGGTACAAATCTACTATATATTTTGAAAAGTTGTTTGTCTGCCTGTTCTCTATGAATTTGGACACCTCTTAAGATACCAAATTTTGCATGATGGTTCCTGAAAATCAAGCAGCAGGTTTTTGTCTATGCTTCAATACAATTAGATGCCACTTTGAATCAAGATGGCAGACTGAACCTTTCAAAGTTGCACTGATTTCAAAACTGTACTGATGTTTTGGTTTCTTTGAATTCCCAAGCAATGCCGTGTATGAGACTGGCAGCATTGTAATAAAGAAAGTGGATCCTACTTTATAGAAACATCTTTTACTGAAAAGGGAATGGCAAAAACAACTGCAAGCCTCCCTTTCTAGCTCTTCAACATCTGGTTTTGTTTCTCTTGCATTCACTTTCTTGTTGTCACAAGCTTTGGCAAGTGCTAACCCTAATCTTTAAGAAAAAAGAAAAAAGAACGCACAAAATGTCTGGAACCCATCGAAGGAACATTACAAGCGAAGGAAGCCAGCAGAGGGCTCAAAGGTCGGTATTTTGATGGCACAGAAAACTTGGGGCTGGATCTGATAGAATGCACCCAAAACTCATCTTTGCCCTAGACTCGTTTTATAGCCTTGAGAGATCCATGTCGAACCAAACGTGACCGATACCAACCTTAATGTCACAAGATCTTTGAGACAGCATGTGCAATACAGACTGAGAGCTGTACAGAAACTAAACTCTACTAAGAGTAAGCCCACTGAAAGTAATGGGCCTCAGTTTGTCATGTCCATTAATTTCAATGGGTGTACTCTGGGTAGAACTAACATTGGATACAACCCTATGAACCAAAGTTTTTGGAAAGTGTGATGAAAGGTATACAGCAACTAATTGAGAATCATTTTGTCGATATACAAGGATGATCTCATCAACAATGGAATATACCATCATCCTCACCTGGTAGGATGGGGCACAGCCCAGCTATACAGGGTTGTACTAGTAACAACATCACTATTTACTGATGTGTTTTTTTAAAAAGGGATGTTGTACTTTTTCTTTTCTTTTTTTCCAAGAGAGAGAATGTTGGAAAGAGGGTGGAGAAAAGCAAATATATATAATACAAACATTTAAAAGTAGGTCCAAGAAGATTGGGGATGATGGTACACAAGGACATGTGAAGCTGCATTATATAATGTCAGACCTCTGATCCACCAACTTGATGCCCCCCAGATGTTGACAGACTACAACCCTCATAATCCCCAACCATTGGGCCATACTGGCTGGGACTGATGAGGTTTGGGAGACCAAGAGTATTTGAGAGGCACAAGGCAGGGGCTGGATGATCTAGCAGAGGCCTTTTCATCGATTGCTACCTGATCATTAAAGCTGGAGGCAGCAGGGATTGAACCTGGGACCTTCTGTGTGCAAAGAATGCGCTCTACCACTTATTTATGGCTCATGCCCATAATCTTTGTCAAGAGTGGAGAAGCTGTGCTCCACCAGATGTTGTTGGACTCTATCTCCCACCAGCCTTCATCCACCTCGGCCTGTGACAAAGGATGATGGGAGATGCAGTCCAACAGCATCTGGAGAGCCACACGTGTCCCACTCCGATCAATGCAAATTTTGCTTTACAGTGTCAAACCACTGACCCATCTAGCCCAGTTTTATCCACTGACTGCAGCATCTCTCCAGAGAAAAGCCTTTTCTATCACCTGCTACTTAGCCATTTGAGCCGGTTTGCATTCAAAAGGTCCCAAGATCAATCTCCATCATCTCTTGGTAGGGCTGAAAATGTCCCCTGCCTGAAACCCTGGGAAGACACTGCCAGTCTGTGCAGACAGCATGGAGTTAGATAGACAAATGACCCAACTTGGTAGAAGGCCGTTTCCTATGTTCCTGTGAGATATCAGGGGTTGAACTTTGGGCTAGGACTGTGCTCTATGAACTCCCCAACCATAGCAGGACCCAAATCTGAAAAGGTTGGAGGCTATGGATATATACTACAGGCTTTCCTACCCTTTCCTGTGTCTGCTATAGCCTCCACGACTGCTTTTCTGTTCCTTCTAATTAGTATTATACTTCATGGCGTCCAACAGGAAAAGAACCCAATTATTAAAAACAGAATTGGCTTCGCAAAAGAGGGCTCCGAGGCAATCTGATGAAACGCACAAGCTGTCACCCCTCGACAACAAAATGGAAAGCACGCAACTGGATAAAAAGGACATACCCTCCCATTTTTTTCCAGGAATAACTGCCAAACTTGCCCTTTTCGTGTCCATTTGTTTCCATTCTGAAACCTGGCCTTGGAGAACTGGATGTTACGAACTGAAGTGGCTCAACCTACAGTGCCTCTTCATCACCCCCATTCCGCTTTGACGTCTCTCTCATGCAAAGGCTCGGAAATCTGCATGCGCAGCCATGCAATGCAGGCTGAGAGATCTGCATGCAAAAGCACCAGAAGCGTGTCGTCAAAAATGCATTATGAGAATCTAATCTGGATTTCTTTGGCAGACTCTACTGAACAGCCGTACACATGTATGATTAAGAACAACAAAAGAAAAGCCATGCCGGATGAGGCCAAAGGCTGATCTAGTCCAGCATCTTGTTCTCACAGTGGCTAAACAGATGCCTATGGGAAGCCCACAAACAGGACCCAAATGCAACAGCACTCCTCCGATTTGCGATTCCCAGCAGGGCTGGCGCCAAAGGGCGGCCAGGTCGGGCCCTGGTAGAGGGCCCCTGAAGGACCCCTCGTTAGGGTCCCTGCTGCGGATCACAGGGAGGGAGCTTCCAGGCAGCCTGCCCATTCGCTCACTCCACCTACCTCTCTCCTGTGTTCTGCTGCTGAGTGCGCTGTGCGCACAGGGCTGCCATCAACCAAGATGGCAGCGGAGGCTTCTTTAAGGGACTGATGCCCCTACTGCTACCTTGGTTGATGGCAGCAGGCATGTGCGCGCATATGGCATGCCGCACATGCGTGCCATCAACCAAGATGGCGGCAGGGGCATCAGCCCCTTAGAAAAGCTTCCACCACCATCTTGGTTGATGGCAGCCCTGGGCGCGCAGCACGCACAGCAGCAGAAGACAGCAGAGAGGTAGGTGGAACAGGCAGGAGCCACCTGCCTGGGGTAGGCTGGTGCCCACGGGCCCGGTCATGCCTGGCACTGGTCCTGATTCCCAGTAACTGTGGCTGCATACACACTATACATTTCAAGCATATTTCTTCTCCCAAAGAATCCTGGGAACTGTTAGTTTAAGGGTGCTGGGAACTGTAGCTCTGTTGGGGTAAACAACAATTGCCAGGATTCTTTGGGGGGGGAGAGAGAAATGTGTTTGAAAGCACATTTAAAGCACACTGCTTCCCCCAAAGTTTCTTGGGAATGGCAGTTTACCTCTCACAGAGCTACAATTCCCAACACCCTTAACAAACAACAGTTTCCAGGATTCTTTGCGGTAACATTGTGTGCTTGAAATGTATGGTATCTACTCGGCCTGTTATTCAGAAGCATACTGCTTCCAACGGTGGAGGTACAAATATCAATAACAGTATACTTGTTGCAGAGGAAACCTGGAAAATCAGGCAATGTCTTTCCTTTCCAAATCTTCTGCCCACGTAGATGGGAGTTAAGTTCCACTGAGTTCAGTGGGACTTGCTTACCAAAAAAATGGGCATAGGATTGGATTGTACATAATTCAGAGATGGGGAATCTCAGGTGTCAGTGGACAACAGCTTCGGCCATGTCAGATCATGCTGGCTGGGGCTTATGGGAGTTAAAGTCCAAGAAGTACCACAGGCTCCCCATGTCTGATCCAAATACAAACACTGCTATTCCCCCCCCCTTTAAAATGCTGTGATCAATACTGCTTCCTTCTGCATAAAAAGTCAAAAAGACCCTCCTGCAAGTGCAAGCTTGGTTTCATAGGCGCTCAAAACAAGTCTCATCTTGTTCAGACCCACCCTTCTCTCTATTCTGAGAAAACTTCAAGATTCCTTTCCAGGTAATGAGCAAATACTTTGAAAACTCAAGCTGATTGTTCAGTCACTCCAAGGATAAAGCTCTACAGAGCCTTTGGAAACAATGACTTAACTAACGGGCAAGCAGCCAAGCCAGCTTTCAGAGATTCCTCTTCCTCGACACATACCAACACAAACATTTGTCAAAAGGACACATCTGCACTTGAGCTTGCAAGGGCCACAGAAACCATTTTGCTGATGAACTGGGAACGTTTCGTTTATTTAAAAATGAGATCACACAGGAGAGGGTTGTAGAAAACCATCAAAACGCTTCCGAACCAAACAGCTTGGCAAAAGAGTGTCAAGAGCGTCTGGATGGTTAGGTGCTGAGTACCACTGAAGAGTGTACAATCTGGGGCGGGGAGCCTATAACTGCCCCCCCGCTCCCCCGATGCCCAGCTCTCATCAGCTCCAGCTAGCATGGTCAATGTTCAGGGATGACGGGTCTTGTAGCATAGCTGCATCTAGAGGGCCATAGGTTCCCCAGCCCTGGCGTACCTTAATGGATTTTTGAAACAAGAAAAGACAGACAGACACTTCAAAGCATTAGATCAGCGTTTCCCAACCTCTGGGTCCCCAGATGTTGCTGGACTAATGTTCCCCTAATTCCTAATCATTGGCCATGATGGCTGGGGCTGATGGGAGTTACAGTCCAGCAACACTAGATCAAGGGTAGGGAACCTGTGGCCCTCCAGAAGTTGCTGAACTACAGCTCCCATCAACCCTGGGGAGTGGCCATGCTGGCTGAGGCTGATGGGAGTTGGAGTCCAGTAGCATCTGGAGGGCCAAAACTTTCCCCACCCTTGCACCAGATCTTAGGGCTCATTCAGTGTGACAGTTGTTTGGTAAGTAGGTTTAGCAGAGAACGACTGTAGCTCAGTGGCAAAGCACATACTTTGTACATGCAGTATCTCAGGATCAATCCCTGGCATCTCAAAGAAGGGCTGAGAAGGACTGTATACAAACCCTGGAGAGCCATTGCCACTCAGTGCCGACAATATTGAGCTAGAGGGAACAATTGCCTGACGCAGTACAGGGAAGCTGCCTATGTTCCAAACACATAATTGGCTTGTGAAATTCATTGGCACCGTTCAGACGATTATAAAAACCTTTTAGACAAAAGTATGCAAGAATAAGTATACCGATGGCTATATAGTTAAATGAGCTTGAAAGCGGAACCTAGGAATAGTTGCGGGGCATGTTCTGAGTGCACATGAAAGAGCGTGCTCACTGAAGCTAAGCAGGTCTAGGTGTGGCCAGTGCCTGGATGGGAGACTGCATGGAACTCTCCATTACAGAATGAAGGTGGGTGGGACACAAGTGCAATTCTAGTTCAAACAGGACTGATAAAAATGACTAAATTCAGCTATGGTTGTAGTTGGGGATTTTCCAGAAGAGCAATTCCTAATGCTTCAAAGGTTTTAGTTTTTTTTAAATGACTAACTTTAGGCCAACTGACACTGGGTGAGTCCAGATACACACCTGTGTAGGTCTGTATATTTCAACTTATTATGCCAGGATGGTGGTGGTGGTGGTCTGGTTGAAAATGCATAATCAACTATAGGAAAATAATGGGATTTTGTAGGTAGAATTTAAAGGAAGGCCTAGTAGACCTTGAAGCCGAGTAATGTGCAAGCAAGATGTTTTAGACTACAACTCCCATCAGCTCCAGCTAGCTAGCTAGGGCTGATCGGAGTTGTAATCCAAAATATCTGAAGGACACCAGGTTGGGGAAGACTTGTCATGGACAAAGCAGGTTTTGGTCACCAGCACCATGCCTCGGGCTTGCTCACTCCCTTCTGGCCTCACGCACCTGAAATCATTCCCTCAAATCCCGGTTTGTGATAAGTGATAGTTTGCCATGACAGCTTGGTATCATGTTAAACTGAAGGGTGGAATATAATAACAGTGGGCCTGTCCCAGACATGATAAGCCAAACTGTGATCTGGCCATATTGGGGCCATTTTTAAGCTTCCAAATGCCTTCCTCACCTTGCATGTTCAAATTATCTCCCTAGCTTTCTGGTTCATAACAATATTTACTATGACATCTGAAGTGGCCAAACCAGAACTGGGGAAATAAACTGGGGGCAGCCTATGGAGGTAAACTAGGTTTTACGATAAACCAAGGTTTGGCAGACTCAGATGTCATGGTAAACTATATGGCTATATGATTCAGAAATCCAGGAAGATCATTTGAGTGTGCAAGGCTGTTAGGGAATGCCTAAGTTTTAGGCAAGGCCTTGATGGCCAAACCATGGTTTGGCTATCATGAATGAACCAGGCCACCATCAACAAATTCCACCCTGCAAGTATAATGTTTTATAACCATTAAGGCAGCAAGCTTCACAACATTGATGGAATTATACTATTTTACTCTCAAGAAAATAAATAGATCACAAGTCTTCAACCACTGATTTCAAAGTAGTTCCACTACAGAAGATAAAACCATTCTAAGATGAAATTTGTAACTCGGAAGATTATAACCTAGACATTTGCTTACAAGAAACTGGTTGTACCACAAGTCAAGCTGGCTAGGGTTGCAAAACAAGGTGATCAACATGAAATGCAAGCATGTGGATGTCAATGGCAGCCAATGACCTATTTCCCTTTTGGTCAAGTCTGAATACACCCTTAGTGACTTGGCCAAGGTGGCACAGGAAGTCAGCGTTGCAGGCCACGTAAGCAAAAGCTCAGGGATTTGTAGGCAATCAAACCAGACAAATCAAACCATGCAAGCAAAGGGATGGGGGTTCGCAGGTGGCGATGATCAATGAATTGGCAGAACCTGCAAACCCTGCCTCCTTTGCTTGTATGGTTTGAAATAAAGTCACGTGGGCAAAGGGGATGCCGATCAGGTGAGTGGTGGTGCCTGCAAGGAGCTGCATCTCGTATCTGCCTCACATCTGATATCATATATGTAAGGCAGATAGGTGCAGCTTGGTGAAAAACAATTAGGCCCACAGGCTGGAGGGTCCCCACCTCTGAAGCAGAAAATCAACTCCCCAACCCCTTCGGTGCTTAAACTGTATGACTGTCTTGCTTGCAGCAGACAACGATTGTCTGCATGCCTTTTTGATATTCACAAGACCTCCGGCCAAAAAGCTTCCATTGTTGAATTAATGAAATTTGTATTTTTAAATGTCATTTCATGAAATAAAAGTTTTACTGTATCAGTCCTCTCCACCAGCAACAGTAGCTCATTGTAGGTTTTTATCAACAGATGGAACAGGATGAGGCTTTTAAGTTTAAGCAACCAATTTAAAAAGTGCTCTGAAAATCTCCTAATGTCACCTTTCTTTAGTAATGTTTATTTGTCTTATAAGTAAAGCCCTGCTTGTTTCCAACCTATGTATCTTGAAAATTGATTTTGACTGACTGGTTTTAATTGTGAGTACTACACTTTTAGTGAAAGTCTGTGTACCTTGTTTCATCTTGCTATGGCCTATGGGCTAACACAATAAACACTATTGTACTCTGTTATTTTGGAAAAGTGGCCATATCCATTTTGATATTGAAAAGCAACATTCTGAAGAGAACAAATCTGTGTAGCCAAGGGCACATCTGAGGACCAGTTCATGGGGGTGAAGGAGCCCACATCCACTCCTCCCCCAATATGCATCTGCAAGATGCTCTTCCGAAATGTCTAATTGTGCAGATGCCAATATTTGTACGATTCTCCCCCCCCCAAAAAAGGGTGGGAGGTCATGTGCGCATGCGATTGGTCACGTCTGAGGAAGCACTTAGCTCACAGGGAGGTTCTGCACGCCTGTGGTGGAAGAGAGGAGGGTGCACTTGCACAAACCACCTTGCTCAGGATGGGTGAGGGTGCAGAGCTGTTACCTTTCTTTTCTCCTGTGTACGGGACAAAATCTTCAATGTCTTTATGCTCCAGCGCCTGCTTCTCCAAATACGAAAGAAGTTTCTCTCTGTTGAAAGGACCAGAGGGGCTTTTGGCAGTCTGGTCCTTTTGCCGGAACCCTGCTGGCAAAAGGGCATTCTGCGAAGCAAAACAAAACAGACAGTCACTTTAATTGTCCCATGGCAGGGCTTGCTTTTATGGGCAGACACCAAGACTGATAGAGTTTCCTCCGGCTATCCACTGCTGTGTCCCATTCAGCACTCAAGTCAGCAGCCCTGCAGACACCCAGTTTTTTTTTTACAGACTTTGGACCTGTGAGAGGCGGCTCTCCTTGTGGAATGGCACCTTTTGGGTCCAAGGGTGAAAAGTGAACTGAAATCCAGAGATGTCCTTCCAGTGGTGCAAGCCTTTCGGCAAACAGTTGCACAAGATCCGTTGCCTATTTTTCTCTGTCTAGAATGATTTTAATAACTATGGACTCACTGCAGCTTCATATCTCTGCATATGCTAACCATTCCAAAGTACAGAAGAGCATTCACCCTTGCTCGCTTTAATGTGTTGCCATCACCACTATCAGGACGATTTAGTAAGATCCTGGTTAAGGAACGGATATGTCCCTGTGGTGCTGGAACAATGGAATTTGTTAAACATGCCCTCTTGTATTGCAACATGTGTAGGAATGCAGAAAGAAGCTAATGTTTCCATTATTAACAGCCTTTTCTGGAAGTAACTCCACAAATTTGGTACTAATTTGTTAAAGGGATGTGTCCTCCTGTATCACTGAAAGGGTTCCTACAGTTTTTATGACCTCCATGCAAATTAGGGGGAAATGTTGCTATCTTCCTGAGAGAAAGAATTCTACTGTATTGCTCTCATGTCACCTTTTAATGATCTTTTATATGCTTTATATTAACTCTGCTGGTCTGTGACCGTAAGAAACGAATCGATTGACATGTTTCTCTGGAATCCATATCCTTAACGATTGATAGCTTAAAATCTATTACATGTGCATATCCATTACTGGGTGGGGTGCAAGCAGTCTCATGCAGCCCAGCCATTAAGACAGTGATGGGGAGCCTGTGGCCATCCATATGTTACTGGACTACCACTCTCAACATGCTCTCCCTTCACTCTGTGTGCCAGGTTGCTGAGTGTCACAAACTGGGAGAGCACTATCATGCTCATGCCTGCTTTGCAGGCTTCCCGTAGGTACGTGGTTGGCCACTGTGAGAACAGGATGCTTCACTTAGATGAGCCTTTAGCCTGATCTCGCAGCCAGGCTCTTCTTCCGTTCTTATCCCTGACTGTTGGCCATGCTGTCTGGGGCTGATGGGAGTTGAGAGCGCAGCGATATCCAAAAGGCTACAGCTTCCCCACTACTGTATTAGACAGAAAAGCCCTGATAACATTTTACTGAGCAAACTGAACAACAACAGTGTATAATTTGAGGAGAAAGGAACAGAGAGGTTTTGTCTTTCTTAGATCGGTTCTTGTACCAGGCAGCAAGATATTCAGCCAAATATAGGGAGGAAAAACTCCCAGCGCTTGGAAAAGTTACTTTTTTGAACTACAACTCCCATCAGCCCCAGCCAGCATGGCCACTGGATTGGGCTGATGGGAGTTGTAGTTCAAAAAAGTAACTTTTCCAAGCTCTGAAAATTGCCTCAGGACTACACACTTAATCAGAGCATATGCTATGTCATTAAGGATCATGCCACTCTGCCTGGTTGCTAAGCAACACCCCTCACCTGCCCCCCTCTGGGCTAACTGACTTCACCACTAACATAGTTAACCCTTGTTACAAACTGAACAATTTCCCCCTGCCCCCGTTGCGCTTCCAACAGATCCAACCCACTGTTTTTGCATTATCTTGTAACCTTCACCGCCTTAAATGTCTGCATGACAGGCGCGATAAACACACTTTTGAAACATGGGAATTTTTCCAGCTGACCCAATACACACCTCTGGATCAAGGTCATCCAGTACGGTTTCCAGTTGCTTCAATTCTTCTTCTGACAACTTCCCCAGAATTTCATCTTCATCGAGGTCCTTGTACTTGTCCAAGTCTTTCAGGAAGGGGAGAGCCATCACTCTGGCTTGCAAGAGGCAAGCAGTTTACAAGGGGACAGCAAGGCGGGCAACTTGGCTTTTGTTTGCAATTGGAAGCTGCGGAAAGGTGTGGAAAAAAGAAATCCTGAGCAAGGGCATCTCCTCAGTGAAAATTTGCTCTCTGTTGAGGCGTGCAAATGGAGCACAATTTATCTGAGCTGTATACTTGTAGGTTGGCACAGAGCAGCCATTCCAACAGTGACAGCAAAAAAAATCACCATTGTACTACAGGGTTCAGCTGGTATAGCACAGTGGGGAGGAGAGCCTGGCTGGGAGTCCAGAGTCTGTGAGTTCAAATCCCCGCTCGTGTCTCCTGGGTGTCAAGGGCCACCTAAACATCACCCCCACGGTAAGTGGCTCAGGGGTTATGTGCCCTGCCACCTGTGCAGCCGTGGGCAAGCTGCATAGTCCCAAGGAGCCCAATTGCCCCCCCAGCTGGCAGCTGCAGACAAGGAAGGGGCTGGCTTGTGCAGCTGTGGCAAGCTGAGCAGGCCCTGGGCAGCTGGGGAGGACTAGCCTCAGAGGGAGGCAATGGTAAACCCCCTCTGGATACCGTTTACCATGAAATCCTTATTCATAGGGTCACCATAAGTCGGGATTGACTTGAAGGCAGTCCATTTCCATTCACTACAGGGTTGCATCCAATGTTAATTCTACTCAGAGTAGACCCATTGAAATCAATAGACATAAACAGCTTAAGTCGATTAATTTCAGTGGGCCTACTCTGAGTAGAACTTAGTTGGCTACAACCCATCATTAGTAGTACTTATTACTAATCACATTTGCGAATCTGCCCTTCCTCCAAGGAACTCCACGAGGCACACGTGGCGCCCCTACATTTTTATCCTCACAACAACCCTGCAAGGTTAGGCTAGGCTGAGAGCTGGCGACCGGCCCAAGGTCACCCAGTGAGTTTCATGGCTTCATGGGGATTTGAGAACAGGCGTCCAGCACTCTAACCACTACAACATATTGGCTGAGAGACACAGCTGAATCTCGAAGGGAGGAGTGCAAATTTTGGATACCTACATTTCAGATGAGGGAGTTCAAAAAAGGTAATCACACTAAAATGTGAAGCAAATGATTTTCTCCCCCATCCCTAATTTAGAAGGGTGTGAGAGTGTGTGTGTGAGAGATTTGTAGTCAGTAGTGTAGTGGCAAATTCAGATGTGCAGGGTTCCTTTGTCATGCCACACCCCCTCATAGCCACACACCCCTTTCTACTTTCCTTTGTCTCCCTTGCTCCCTCTGCCATTTCGCAAGTCCACACTCCACTACAATAGACATCCCTAGGAGCCAATCAGCCTCAAAGGGGAGGCTGTGTGTTAGCTACTGAGAACAGTCTTCTCAGCGGCTGACTCACCTCCTTTCACTGATTGGCTCCAACCAGCACAAAAGGACCAGGACTATTCTCAGTGGCAAACAAGCTCCCTTTTCATGCTGATTGGCTCATAGGGACCTGGCTGAGACCCTGGTCCCAAAACAGTAATAGGTCTATGACTCCCCCCAAGTAACCCCAGACAACTACATCCGTTTGTAGTTTTCTTGCGGTCCTTGATGTTCCAGTGTTCACTCCTGCTGTTGGACTTTACCTTTGATAGTCTCAAGCAATTAAGCTTTGAACCAATCCACACTTTAAATCTAGGTATGTATGCTTAGGGGTTGTATCCAGCTAAATCTTACTCAGAGTAAACCCACTGAAATCGATGGACCTAAGTTAGTCATGTTTACCAATTTCAGTGGGTCTACTTTCAGTAGGACTAGCATTGGATACAACTCTTAGTTATGAAATAGACAAACCTCTTGTGAAGTTCAGCCCTAGCCAGCAAGATGGATAGTGAGGGATGATGGGAGTTGTAGTTTAACACCACCTGAATGGCCATAGGTCAGATATTGGGAACCTCGGGCCTTCCAATTGTTGCTGAACTACAACTCCCATTATCCCTGGCTATTGGCCACGCTTGTTGGGGCTGATGGGAATTGTACTTCAGCAATATCTGCAGGGCCAAAGGTTCCACACATCTGCCATAGGTTAACCACTCCAGCTTTAAAAGCATTGGTTTTCAAATGATGGGTCAAGTCCCACTACTTTGGGGCAGCCTGATCTAACCTATGGGGTGCCAAATATATGGTAAAACAAAGAAGTGGGGGGGGGCAAAGTTAATGTTTTGGAAACAAAGGTGAATCCCAGGCTGCAGGAGGAAGCTGTGGGAAGGTCCAACCCTTTCCCAACTATGGCTTTGAAATATTTTAAGTTTTAAAAGGCAAATATTTACTGGAAGGAAGGGTGGGATTTAAATATTATTATTACTATTATTGTTGTTATTGATAATAATAGTAATAACAACAACAATAACAACAGTGCCCATTTGTAAGCATGTTCATAAGCTGTTGTGGATCTATTTGTTTTATCGCTTCATGGTTTGCTGCCATGGGCTCCTCTGGGAGGAAGAGCAGGATAATCAATATAATTCAATAAATAAATTGCTGTTGCTTCCACCATGCTTTGCAGTAAATTTCTTTAAATATCCAAGGAAAGGCAGTATACTGATAAAACAACAGGGAGAAGTACACATTTCATTGAGAGGCTCATGCATTTTGTATTCAGATAGCCATGCTGAAGTACAGAATGTAAAGTGAGAATTGATCCTAAGATTCTTAAGGGCAACGTCTGAGATCTCCTGTCGGAGTTTAACTCAGGTCACATCTCCGGTTTCTTTTTTAAAATTGAATGCTTACCTACCTTGCTGGGTTTTGTTGAAAAAATGCATGGGTTATTCTCCCTGCCATCTCATACTGGCACTTCCCCCCCCCCTTTAAATTTTAGCCCTGGTCAGTAACTGAACACATAAGTTTCATTGTTAAAACACCAATGGAAAATCCAAAGACACTATCCTATTGGATGGGGGGGGAGCAGAGTGTTTATCTACTCTTAAAACACTTGCTATAATCCCATGACCTTGGAGTCAGCTGTGTATATAGAAACTTTGTAAGACCATTTATTATTTTTTTCATGCTCAAGGTCACCTTCACAGCATGAACATGACGATTGCACAAAGGAGGTTTAAACTACATTCTCAGTAGATCACACACACAGGGACATGATTCAGCAAACATGGCAAAACTATTTTCTGCTGAGTTGCTTGCATCCCAGTGCTAGCTACTGGTTGTATCAGCCTCCCCCAGCCTCGTGCCCTCCATATGTTTTGGACTACAGCTCTCATCAGTCCCACCTGGCATGGCCAATGGTCAAAGATGGCGGGAATTATAGCTCAAAACATCTGGAAGGCACCAGGTTGGAGGAGACTGGCTGAGAAGATCTCAAGACATCCTGGTATATTGCTTAACAGGCAGAGAAAATATGATCTGGGGGATCTGTGGCTCTTCAGATATTGCTGGGCTACATCTCCCATCATGTCTGATCATTGGTTGCACTGGCTGGGGCTGATGTGAGTGAGAGTCCAACAACATCTGGAGGACCACTAGTTTTCCATGCCTGCCTTATAGCAAGAATGACCAACTGAAAACTTGGGGCTAGATGTGCCCCCCCCCCCAAAAAAAACAAATCTGGGGGAATGTTCTTCAGCTCAGTGGGAGACAATAGACAGAATCATAGAGTTGGAAGGGGCCTATAGGTTATCGAGTCCAACCCCCCACTCAGTGCAGGAATCCAAATTAAAGCACACCCAGAGTTCTTATATAATTCTCGAGAGGGTTTTTTTTAAAGGAACGTGTTGCCTATTTGAGATAAACAATGAAGTTTATTAGCCTTTTCTGCACCAGATTCCACCTCCTTTTCTATCAAAACAGCTTCCTTGCTCCAACTGGAGGTGGGACTCGATACTTGCATGCTATTGTGCGTGTTACATATCTACATATTTCCTTTCACGGTTGCCTTATTCAAACCCAAAGAGCCATCTCAGTTACTAATGCATGCTGATTTTGTCATACAGTTTTTCTTAGGTTCCAACATAGTACCTTTGCTTTTTGTTTGACCTGAAGAATACAGAATTTAAGCCATTCAACAACAGGATCCTAAATTAGAGGAAGAGGATCTCATACCACCAGACAAATGGGACTTTATTCTGAAGGAACAGTCCCTTCATCTATTACAGGTGGGAACTGATTGGCCATGCTTGCTGGGACTGATGTGAGTTGTAGTTCAGTAACACCTGGAGGGCCAAAGGTTCCCCACACCAAATCTATTAGATAAAGCTGCCCAATTGGACTCCTCTTGACTTTATTTTTTAACCTAGCACACCTACTAAAATTAATCTCCACCTTTGTTGAAAATAGCCTGGCTTCTATTCCACCTACGAAGGAACCTCTGTATTATGCCTAAGGATAGAGATCTGGGTAACAGCTAGACTTTATGTGTTCAAAAATGGGGGCTCAATTATTGTGTGTTCCTCCTTCCTAGCAGTCCCAGGTACAACCTGAAACTTGCATAGCATGTAATAGAGCGACTGCAGACATTCCATCTTAAGACTAAGGTCAGACTCCATCGCTCCAACATCAGCCAACGTTTTGCCTCCCCCATCCATTTTGTTTACCATCTGGTCTGATTAAGAGTTTTGGAGAACTCAAAAAGCTTGCACGCTATTCTCTGGCATGCTGATGGGCCTAAGAAAGGTATTGCCCCAATGTGGATTTTGGAACATTTGATCACTTTACTCCTATTTGATAACCAAAATATGCAGTCTTTTTTTTACATCTTGCGCAGTCAAGTCCAAAGCTCCTTTCTTACTCAACTTCATGAGAGCTCTACTTGCAGAATTATCTGAACCTCACTGTTTACTTTGAAGGAAGTGCCTAACTATTTGATCTTGGTACTTGACACCATTGAACAACTTGTTCCTCGACTGCAGAGTTCGAACGCGGGACCTTTCATTTACTTGCTCCAAAGCACAGATTTAACATCTAACTATTATACATAAAGTAAATATCAAACACTGTCTCATTTGCTGGTAATTCTTTGTATTTTGGGAACCCGGCAGGAAATGTCAAAATTTTGTCATCTCCTAGTAAGTCAGGAACCGATTAAGAACTTCTGCTAAAGATCAACATTAACCTCACATCTTTATTACAGACAAGTACAAGTACTTTTCACAAGAGGCAAAGGGAAAACATGTCAGGGTCCAACTTCTATATGAAGTGGAAGTTGGCAGGTCCCTAAAAAGATGTCAGGTACACAAAGAAAAGTTTATACCACTGGCATATTATTCACAGCATGTCTGTAACAAACAGATCTGAACCAGGGCAGCTGCTGAGTGGGAAGCAGAGGGCTAGGCAGGGAGAAAGAGCTGGTGAACATGCTAAAAGCCAGAATCAGTGATAATTGTCCAGGAAAAAATCCTTACCTGAACAGGAAGTTGTTCTAGTATTTCCTGTTGAGAAGAGCCAGTGGGGCCAATATAGATGGGCAGAGTCACTCCAGTAGCTGAGAACCCTTTATCTACCTTGGGAGATGCCTCAAACACAGGGGTAACCAACACACTACCTTGCAGATACTGTTGGACCACAACTCCCATTCTCCCTTGCCATTAGCCAAGCTGCCTGAGGTTGATGGGAATTGTAGTCCAATAGCCTCACCACCCTGCCGCCTTGGGCTCCTGCTGGGAGGAAGGCCGGGGTATAAATCTAATAATAATAATAATAATAATAAAAATAATAATAATGTCATAGGAACACAGGAAGCTGCCTTATACCAAGTCAGACCATTCGTCCATCTAACTCAGCACTGTCTACTCTGACCGGCAGCAACTCTCCAGAGTTTCAGGCACAGGACATTCCCAGCTGCACTTGGAGTTGCCGGGGAAATGAACCTGGGACCTTCTGCATGCAAAGCAGATGCTCTTCCACTGAGTTTACACATTCACTAGAGAGTCGGAGAAGAATGATGCGCCTAAAGGCAAATCATCCATGTGATCTCAGATCAGCGAGAGCTCAGAAATCTTTATTTGAAGCTCTTTGCATCCCCCCCCCCCAGCCATCATCTGGGTCACACTGAAAAGCCACTGCTGAGACCCATCCCACCCAACTTGCTTTGTCTTCCTCTCCAGGATGCAGCACCGCAAGTCACCTGTTTGCTGGCTTCCAACCCACACCCCAGTGCTGGTGGTATGAACTGTTGGGCAGTGGAACAGGCTACCTCAGAAGGTGGTGGACTCTCTTTCGTCAGAAGCTTTTAAGCAGGAGCTAGATGGCCCACCTAGCAGGGATGTTGTAGCAGGTGATGTTCTGCATTGGCAGGGGATTAGACTAGAGGGTCCCTCTGCCTGGACCCTTATAAGCAGGAGCTGCGAACTGAGAGGAACTGCTGCAGGAGTGAGACTGCGCTAGGACCATCAAGGCGCAAACCTTTCCACCTGCCTTGCCTCCTGCTCTTTCTGACATCTTCCTGGGGAATGCCTCTTTACCAGGAAGATTAATGTATTTGTTGTTGCCTTTTTAAAAAAAACATTAAGCTTCTGTTGGCTTAAATTTTTGTAAATTGCATTGTTCTTTTCTGAGTTGTATTTTGTATTTGTGTGGATACTTTGTGAGCTGCACTGGGGGCCTTTTTAGCCAAAAGGTGGCATAGAAATAAACCCTAACATAAGATGACTTTTGAGGTCTCTCCCAGTTCTTACGATTCTAACAGCAACAGATGAGCTTAAACTGCTAGCTAGGATAGGATGGGACCACATTTCAAAAGGTAACAGGCAAGCCACGTATTAGTGAATGGACTCAACAGGTCACTTCGATGCACAGGGCGCATTGCACATCAACGCTCAAGAATATTACGAGATACAAGCTTGCCATTAAATAGCTGGACACCAGATTGGGGGCGGGGACGGGAACAGCATCATCACATTCTATAAGGATACGAGAAAGTACTACTGCACATCGCCCAGTAGGTTGCCCAGAAGCAGATGAGGCTTTTGGAATGAAAAAGGGTCTCCACTCTTGATCTGCATGAACTCCAGGAAAACACACTTATATGCCAGTCCTTCTTCAAAGGAGCTGCCTTGCATCAGCGTTGGTGCCTTGAGCTCCACCTGATACCCAAAGAACAAAGGAAGCTACCTTATACCAAGTGAGATCATTGGTTCATCTAGCTCAGCACTGTCCACACTGACCGGCAGCAGCTTTCCATGGTTTCAGTCACTGGCCCCTCCTACCTCTACCTGGAAATGCCGGGGATGGGGACCTTCTGCTTGCAAAGAGATGCTCTAACCACTGTTCTTTGGCTCTTCCCCATGAGAGTGTCAACACTACCACTGGATGCACGGCACATCCCCATCAGATTAAAAACAAACAAACCAGCCTGGAACAGCGGCTGATCTCGTAGGGCAGGCAAACAAAAGTTCCTGCTCCTAACCCACAGATGGTCTTCCCCCTCCCTACTTTCCAAACCTGCACTTCAATGCGAGCCAGCGTCTTAAAAAGGAAATGGCTTCCTGCAGTTAATGACCATGGCACTGTTAGCTGCCAAGCTGCAGATCCATTTGCCAAGTCGACATTAGACTGGGGTTTTGTCCCTTCTGCCAGCATTGTGCAAATCTGTTTATAATCAGACCAGATTGCAAGACTTTGGGAGAAGGGAACCCTTTACAACATGAGTGCTGGTGATCAGAGACATACAGTGAACATTAAAAAAAAGAAAAGGTTTTGACATGCTCAGTATTTCCAGCCTCCTCATTTTCTTCTCCTATCAAGGGTTTGGCTAGCTGGCTGTTTTTAAGCCAGACTGTCATGGCCTCTAGTTTTGTTTTGTTTTTTGGCTCAACCACAATGTTACTTACATTTGCATCCATTCCAATGAATTAATATCTATCCCAAAGCAGGCAACGGGTCCAGTTGTATTTCATAATCATAGAATAGTAGAGTTGGAAGGGGCCTATAAAGCCATCAAGTCCAACCCCCTGCTCAGTGCAGGAATCCAAATCAAAGCATTCCCAACAGATTGCCTCTTGAATGCCATCTCATTCCAGAAAGAAAAAAACAAGCATCTATTGTACTACAACGTGATGCTGGTCATTGTTCCCATCATCTGCCTTCCTCAGCCAACCACTTCATCTCTGGGAGCATCTCTGGGAGCATCTCCAGTCCCACGAGATGCCCATATGACCTGCTCAACACAGTGCAAATGCTCAGCTGGTTCTGCAGATTGCATGTCGTCCTGAGGTGCAGCCAACCCGCAAAACCTTGATCAGGTCACGTGTTGCTTGCACGTTCTTGTGCGGGAGCTTACTTAGGAGTAAGCCCATTGAACTACGGGTCTACTTCCAAGTAAACATGTCAAGGATCAGAGCTGCCAAATACTTTGGAGGCAGGGATACAGACGTGCTCTTAATATTATTAACATCAACAATAAAAAACATTCTCACTAGAAAAGTACTCCTCTTACTGGAATTCTCAGTCAGACCTGCTTACTTTTCAATATTTTTTTAAATTATTATTATACATTAAATTTAAATCCTGCCCTTACTCCCAAAAGAGGCCAGGGCGGCAAGTGACAAGCAATAAAACAATGGAAATGGACTGCCTTCAAGTCGATTCTGACTTATGGCGACCCTACGAACAGGGTTTTCATGGTAAGCGGTATTCAGAGGGGGTTTACCATTGCCTCCCTCTGAGACTGCACAGAAAGTCATGCAATCCAAGCAGCCAGACATAAGGGTCATGGCAGCCATGGTGGTGGCTGGTGGCCATTGGGACTGGTAGGATGGAAGACAGGAAGTTCAACAGTAGGTGGTGCCAGAGCCAATGATGAAATGAAATTGACTGCCTTCAAGTCAATTCCGACCCTATGAATAGGGTTTTCATGGTAAGCGGTATTCAGAGGGGGTTTACCATTGCCTCCCTCTGAGGCTGCGAGGCAGTGACCGGCCCAAGGTCTCCCAGTGAGCTTCATGGCTGTGCGGGGATTTGAACCCTGGTCTCCCAGGTCGTAGTCCAACACTTTAACCAGTACACCACACTGGCTCTCTAATAAAACAATGAAAACATCTTAAATAGATCTTAAACAGATGCAGACTGGGATTTTAAGCTCTCCACTTAAAAGGCTTGAGTCATTTCTATGCCTTTCTTTTCACTTTCCTTCCTCACCTTTTCTCTGGATAGAGGTTTCTTGTATTATATTGTTTATACAGGACCATATATTGTAAGCTGTGCATCATCCCCTCTCTTACCATCCATTTTTTCTGTATTACTGAAACTCTAATACAATAGTTTATATACTTAAAAAAGTCTTGTTGAAAGACAGGGCAGGCAGCAGCCTGCAGTGGGCCCTTGGGCTCCAAACTGCAGGGGCCCACGGCAGCGGCACTACAGCTGGCGTGGCACTGCCACAGGAAGTTGCACAGCCAGCCCACGCTAGCGGCAGGTGGGAGATGCCTGGGAGGGTGGCTGCTGCTCCACGTTCCATATCAGCATCAGGTCACAGGGTACCTGCTTCGTGACCTGATGCAAGCGCGGATCATGGAGAGGGAGCTACAGCTGCCCAGCCCCAGAAGCAGGAGCCCCTCTCAGCGCCAGGGGCCTTTGGCCAGTGCCCAATCTGGCCACACACTGGTGCCAGGCCTGTTGCAAGAGGAATGTCTTTAAAATGTAAATGTACTGCTTCCAAGTCAATTCTGACTCATGGCGACCCTATGAAGAGGGTTTTCATGAGGCTGAGAGGCAATGACTGGCCCAAGGTCACCCAGTGAGTTACATGGCTGTGTGGGGATTCGAAACCAGGTCTCCCAGGTCGTAGTCCAACACCTTAACCACTACACCACACTGGCTGTCTGGAATGTCTTTAGTAGGTGCCAAAGAGATAACAGAGATGGCACCTGTCTAATATGTAAGGGGAGGGAGTTCCACAGGGTAGGTGCCGACACACTAAAGGTCCGTTTCCTATGTTGTGAGGAACGGGCTTCCTGATAAGATGGTATCTGCAGCAGGCCCTCACCTGCAGAATGCAGTGATCAACCAGATATATAAGGAGTGAGACGCTTTTTCTGTTTTAGGAACATAGAAGCAGCCTAACATCAAGTCAGATCATTAGCCAATCTAGCTCAATATAGTCCTCGGTGACTGGCAGGGGCTCTCTGGGATTTCAGACAGGGATCTTTCGTATCTCTACTGCACTGTCTGTATCTGTATCGGCCTTGAAGTTTTTAAACATGCTTTTATCATTGGTGTTTTATTTTTAAATTATTTGGGGATGTTGTATGGAAAGTGATTAAAAAATGAAATTAGTAAATATTATTGGTATATGCCAGGAATTGAACCTGGGACATTTGTTGTGCAAAGCACGTGCTCTCTACCCTGAAGCAATAGCCTTTCGCCAAAAACAGAAGGTGCCAAGGATTGAATCTGAAAGCACATACTCTGTTTTGTTTTCCAGAAGCACAAAACACATTCAGGTTCTTTCTCCGCAACAATGAGGAATAGAAGCTTGCTCCCGAAAAGCATATCTGCCTTACACCATGTTGTTATGTGCCTTCAAGTCGACTACGACTTATGGCAACCCTGTGAATGAGCGACCTCCAAGAGCATCTGTCATGGACCACCAGATCTTGTAAGTTCAGGTCTGTGGCTTCCTCTATGGAATCAATCCATCACTTGTTTGGCCTTCTTTTTCTACTCCCTTCTGTTTTTCCCAGCATTATTGTCTTGTCTAGCTAATCATGTCTTCTCATGATGTGTCCAAAGGATGATAACCTCAGTTTCATCATTTTAGCTTCTAGTGATAGTTCTGGTTTCATTTGTTCTAACACCCAATTATTTGTCTTTTTCACAGTCCATGGTATGTGCAAAGCTCTCCTCCAGCACCACATTTCAAATGAATTGATTTGTCTTTTATCCACTTTTTTCACTGTCCAACTTTCACATGCATACACAGAGATTGGGAATACCATGATCTGAATGATCCTTACACCATGCCACCATCTAAGTCCTGTATAGTCTTATTCTGACTGGCAGTATTTTCTCCAGGCCCCCAGGCAAAGTGTTTGTACATGAAAATACTGTTTTTCAGTCCATTGCCCGTGAACTTGAAAGCAATTTACCTACAGTAAAAAACGGAAATGTTGCTATTTGTCCTGAATTAAGATCTAAATAAATATTTTAGCAGATGCATGCAAAATGCAGGTACCCAGGACCCCTTGATCCCAGGCACTACCAAGCCTACAAAGAGGTTATCGGAAACAAGCAAGCTGCAAAGTTACAGTCCTAATTGGTTTTCTTGTCACAAATTTCTTTAGAAGGAGTGTGGAACTTCCAAGTTTACTGATGATACTTGCAAACCAACCTACGTTACTCATATTTTAAAATAGATTATGACATCAGAGGCAAATAAACAGAACTGGTTCTGCACAGAATGCTAACAAACCTAAAACGATATCCTTTAAAAAAAATTTGGTTTGCCTATTCTTCCATTCCGCCTCTGCATGAACCTAAACCGGAGAAGGGAGGGTCTTGCAAACAAAGTTGATCAGTTTTCCACCATCAATCAGAGGCTTGAAACTGTTCCAGCAGCTTAAGGGAAGCTAATTTCAACCTTCTCACCAGACGATCCTTACAATGGCAGCAGCATTAACTCTTCACCACCATGAAAAAGGTTAGGGCATTCCTGCTGTAGTTGTGCAATAAAGATGCACATTATAAAGTGTTTGTCCTGCCAGATTGGAGGACAGACAGGGGCGTGTGGAAAACTAGCTTACTGTACAAAGGCAACGCTTACATTTTTTGCGTCAACCACTTTTTTTGCCTCTGGCCCCAGCCACTGTTAGCATATGGCCCTTGCAAGGCTGCCCAGAAGGGAATGTGGATGTTGGTCGGCCCTGCACACTTATGTTCTTTCTGTACTCATTACAAGGAGAAAATTTTGGGAAGAGCCAGTGGCTTCAGGAGCATCTGATGCTGCAGCTAAGCAGGGTCTGGTCCGTCCCTTGCATGGGAGACCACGGGAAGCACCATGTAAGAGCAAGATTATAAAAATGGAAATGGCCTGCCTTCAAGTCGATCCCGACTTATGGCGACCCTATGCATAGGGTGTTCATGGTAAGCGGTATTCAGAGGGGGTTTCTGATTGCCTCCCTCTGAGGCTAGTCCTCCCCAGCTGGCTAGGGCCTGCTCAGCTTGCCACAGCTGCACAAGCCAGCCCCTTCCTTGTCCGCAACTGCCAGCTGGGGGGCAACTGGGCTCCTTGGGACTATGCAGCTTGCTGCACAGGTGGCAGGGTACGTAACCCCTGAGCCACTCACTGTGGAAGTGATCTTTAGCTGGCCCTTGACGCCCAGGAGCATGAGCGGGGATTTGAACTCACAGACTCTGGGCTCCCAGCTAGGCTCTCCTCCCCACTGTGCTATACCATAATTATAAGGGATCATAAACAAATCTTTTCAAGTACTGGGAGTTCAAGTGTGCAAAGGTTACGGTTGTCAAGCTCTCCACCTCCTGCGTACCCAAGTCTCCTTGATGCAAAGCATCATCCACCCAGTTGCCAGCTTCAGGAGCTGCAGGCCTAATGGTCCACCTGCCTCTCCCTTTGATGTCTCCACCTGTATTGAAATGTATGCTCCTTGGGGCAGGGGAGCAACCTTCCACTCCTTCTCCTTTCCCCAATGTATTTATTTAGGCAGAGTTCTATGGAGATGAGGCAGTGCTATATTCACAAACATAGGCCACAGACAAAACATTAAGGCGAGGGGACCAGGAAGGAGAAACAGCCATCATCTGGGGAGACGACAGAGCAAAAATATGAGAACATCAGAAGAGCAGCAATGGCCCATTTGGTCCAGCATCCTGTTCTCACAGTGGCCAACCAGATACCTATGGAAAGCCCCCAAGCAGGACCTGAGCACAAAATAATTACAGGTTCTTGATCAGAGAAGCTGACAACCCCAAATTTAAAATACAGAAGATCCCAGGTTCAAAGGTCTAGCACAGTGGTGGGGAACCTCACGCCTAGGGGACAAATGCGCCCTCCCCCGGCCTCTCTCTCTGGCCCTCAACACTCTCTCCAGGCTTTACCTCTTTCTCAGCCATACCCCCCTCCACAGTATCACTTTGCACCCTCCTCAACTGTTTTTGCCCAGCTGGAAGGCGTCCTTGTCAAACTCCAGTAAGGCCTCGCACTTGCCAGGATGCAGGAAAGAGAGAGGTGTGCGAGTGTGTGCAGAAACTAGCCTATTGCAAAAGGTAAAAAATTATTTCCCCCCCTCTTTGTCCGATTTTGGTCTCTGGCCCTGCCCAACGCTGGCCCTCAGAAGCTTGCCAAGAAGGGAACGTGGTCCTCGGTCTAGAAAAGGTTCCCTACCCCTGCTCTGGTGTCTCCACATAAAAGGACCAGAGGTGATGGTTAAGACCTCGGCCTGAGGTCAAGCAGCCTGCTGCCAACCAGTAGACCATGATGGACAAATAGTCTGCCCTGACATAAGCCTATGGTCTGAAGGCACATGAGGCCAGCTCCCTCCTAAGCAGGGTCAGGTCTGGTCAGTGCCTACATGTGGTTCCCAGGCGGTCTCCCATCCAGGCACTGACCAGACCTGACCCTGCTTAGCTTCAGGAGGGAGCTGGCCTCATGTGCCTTCAGACCATAGTCTGGGACCAGTTGGTGAATACAGACTAAGGCTGCAGTGGGGACCCCTGCAGCCTGTGGGCCTAACTATGCCCACCAAGCCGTCCCCTTTGGTCCATGGGGCTGTTTTGGCCAAGCCACACCCTGCCCTACATCTGACGTATATGTCGGGCAGGTAAAGACGTGGCTGGACCAAAGCAGTGTGCAGGAACCCCCAAAGAGCAGATCAGCGGCACCTGCAATGCCCTGTCAGCAGCACTATGCATTTGTCGGGGCTTGCACGGCGCACCGGTCAAACAGGTGCCCTATCCACCTATCATACTAGATCCATGAGGATTCAGCCTGCTGGCCAGATGGAGTAAGGAGCTGAGTAAGGAGTCATGAAAAAGTTAATAACAGGGACGAACACGGACACCAATATACTACATGCAAAACACTGGGAGCTCTTGGATCCAAAGTTATCACTGAACAGGGCCAGCATGGCTACGTATTTGCCAACAGCCTACAGGTGCTCAAGCTGGACCCTGACACCTATCCTCAACCCTGGACTCAAATTTTGCAGTGGGGAGAGGGTAGGGAATTATTCTTTTAACATTCCCACAGAGCTACGGAGTGAGATGTTAACATGAGAGCATTGCAAGATCAAAATGGAAAGCTGAACCCACTGGAGATCGCGGCAACACTGTTGCTGTTGTGTCACTGGTGCCAGTAAATCTGCAGGGTGTTTTTTTGGGGTGGTGGTGAAGAGCTACCAGGTAGCACTTTGTCAGTCCGCCCATTTGCAGCTGATCTCAGTTATGGAGAGCATGGATGGGGAACCAGGGGCCCTCCAGATCTTTCCTGCAACAACAGCTCCCACCATCCTTGACCATTGGCCACACTGATGAGAGTTGTAGTCCAACAACATCTGGAGGGCCACAGGTTGCCCATCCCTGCCATGTTGCAATTCCTCTCTCCTTGATGTGCACTGAGTAAGGCCAGGGATGTAGAACACTTTTCAGCCTGAGGGCCACATTACCTTCTGGGGGCCATATGCTAGCAGTGGGCAGGGCCAGAGGCAAAAGTGGACAGAGCTACTAATGTGAATTTTTATCTTTGTACAGTACGCTAGTTTCTACACACAGCCCTCTAGGTTCTCTATCTAGGCAACCAGGAGGCATGAACAGAGTTCAGAAACACTTTCCAGCTGTGCAAAAACATTCAAAGAGAGTACAAGCAGAGCTGGCAAATGATGTGGCCTGTGGAGTGTCACAAGGGCCAGATACAAAGGCCTGGAGGGCCGCACTTTGGGCCCTAAAACTGAGCAGAAAGGCTAATGGATATTGCAGAGGGTTGGGCTGGATGATCTTTGTTCCCTCTCAACTCAGCAATTCTAGATCTCAAAGCCAGATTTCAAAAAAAAAACACCCACTCATTGATATTTTGGCCTGAAATCATTCCCCCCCCCTTTCTCCCATAGCGACAACTGGCCCACTGGGAATCAGCTCACAATAGCCAGGCTCTTCACAGCTGGTTGAGCTATAAGACATCCCAGGCATTCACTACTCAAAAGTTCTCAGCAGAAATTGAAAGATGCTTGCACAACCCGAGAACTCAGATAAGGTTGGTATGGCTGCCACCCCGTTCTCTTCCCAGAGTTTATTCGTATTTACTTTTTTGAAAAGACAATTGCTCTGTATTCCAGAACTGTCCCAGTGAACTTTACATCCTTGAGACCCAAAGCAAACAAACTGGTCTAGGAGATGCCCTGGGTATTATGGAAACATTTCGAGTATGTACACATTTAGATAGCAAACAGAACACAGAGTTGCAAGGGGCCCGTGTCATTCAAGTTCCATTTCTAGAAGTAAACATACCTTTCAAATGCTCTTATTTCCTGTTTCCACTCAGCAATACTCCCTAGCACTGGAACTCCTTGGCATTAAAGTGACAGAGCACGCCTAACCTTTTATTAGCCACATCATGTTGAGTGAGCATTCCTTAGTCATGACATCCTTTGAGATAATCACATACCTGTGCAATTTTTAAGTCACGTGGAAAGTAAAACAACTAATTTGAGGCTGTCATACGATTGCATGAACAGAAACAACAAAATGCGCAGGAGATCTCAGTTCTGAAAGCAACACTTCCTGGGCCCACCCCCTCAGTTACAATTTTAGGAAAGCTTCAAGATAAATTTTTGACGTTCTTTGGACTCTCCTGGAAGTCTGGAGAGGTTAAATGGATGCCCATGACATGCTTGTTTGTTTTTAAGAGCTACACTGATACAGCAGCCTTTCATTTAAGCACTAGCCTGTTGGTATTATTGTTATTAATGATTTCATTTATTACCTGCTCTTCACCCCAAGGTCCCAAGACAGGTCACAGCAATTTAAAATACAACACTGAAAACAGTTTAAAATAAATTAGAATCCCAAGAATGTGTGTGTGTTATGCGCCTTCAAGTCGATTACGACTTATGGCGACCCTATGAATCAGCGACCTCCAAGAGCATCTGTTATAAACCACCCTGTTCAGATCTTGTATGTTCAGGTCTGTGGCTTCCTTTATGGAATCAATTTAAGCATTTCAGCCAGGGCTGGTGAGGGGTGTGGCCGAGGAAGAGGAGGTGCAGCTTGGGGAAGAGTTCTGAGGACCAGAAAGAGGGGCCTTGAGGGCCACATTCAGGCCTGAGGTTCCCTACCTCTGTGCTAAGGCAAGGGGCCCTGGCTGACCGCAAATCCCTCACTCCTTCTCCTCTGTTGCGTGTCCAAGGCTACATGTTCACCCGCCCTTTCCGAGAGTGCCGACCAGAGCAAGAAGAGACAGAGACCTTCACTTGGCCTTGGTCTTTTACTTCTGGAGCAAGTTGGTGCAAATTTGGCTCTTAGGGACATGACAAGCAAATAAGCAGTATTGGCAGAGACGGGGGAGGGACCGACACAGAAAAAGTTGGGGAGGCACATCAAAGGCATCTTTCCCAAGAGGGAAAGTTGGCACTAGCACTGCAAGCCTGTCCAAGATGACAGAAGTGTATTAGCAAGCCACACACCACCACTTCAAATAACCTGGGTGGGCAATTCTATTCAATATCCTTTCAACTGCTCTATCAATCATGTTTTAATTTATATTCATAGCACACAGCACCGTAAGAACAATACTCAAATCAACCGATTGGGAAAAAAAGGCCAGAAAAATAGAAACAACATATGTGTACACAATGACCTGCACTGAAACCACTCTGCAAGGTTTCAGATGAGGGTCTTTCACACCCTGGTATCACAGGCAGGGCCTAGAACCTGGGACCTTCTGAATGCAAAGCATGTGTTCTGCCACTGAGCTACTTTGAGTGGCGCCATTAGGCCAGGACTTGGGGGGAGAAGTTTGGGGCTCTCCAGCAGAACAGAGTAAAGACCCCAGCATGATGCAGCAGGGCTGCATTTTGAAGCAATTCACACAGCACTGTAGCTCAGTGGCAGCACATCTGCTTTGCATGCAGAAGGTCCCAGGTTCAGTCCCCAGGTTCAGTCCCCAGCATCTCCAGGCAAGGCTGAAACCCCAGAGAGTGGCTGCCAGTCAGTGTAGACAGTACTGAGCTAGGTAGACCAATGGTCTAAGCTGGTATAAGCCAGCTTCCAAATTCCTGCATTACCATCTCAAAGGGTGTGGGTGGGTGCATCATAAGACAATATTAAGTCCAGAGTCTACAGTGGCCTAATTGCACCACCATATCTTTCCGTGAGTAAGAACTCCCCTTCCTTTCTCTACCACCATTTACAGTGGCAATTAACGCCCTTTTGTTGAGCACAGTGAATACACTGAAAAGGAAAAGGAGGGAACAACTCCGCTGCACAAAGCAGTTGGGTGTAGCACAAAACAAAATGTTCCATAGCGAAACCACACATGGTAGCAAAATACTGTGGGCCACCCTCGCTCGTCGTAAAAACCACTGAACTCTCGATCACTTTAAATCGAGTGCAGGCTGAAATATATACACCTTAATGCTCTTTATCGGGGGGGGGGGGAAACAGACCAGTGCCTGGAAGCTCACCAGGCAGCAGTCCTGATCAGAAAAGTGCAAAGGGGGGGGGAAAGAGAATCTTAAACAAAACACTAAACCCAACTCAAGAAAAGTTTTCAGAGAGGAAGGAAGTTTCCCCGAGGAAGGGAGGGCTTGAGGGACAAGTCAGAGACGGAAGAAATCCTCCAGAGTGGAAGGGGAGGAATATATATATATATTCTTCACTGGGTGGCATGGGGTGGAGTGTGCTTCTTCCTGGGTGGGTTTATCATGTTTTCAGAGACAGAGCTGTAGGGAAGGAAGGCAGCCCTGGAGAGGGGGGGAGTGGAGTTTGACTCCTACACAAATCCAAATCCTATCTTTTCTCACTGCCTTTTCTGCTTCTCTCTCATTACTCCCAAACAGCAGCTGCAGGCAGCAACTCGGCCTACCCAAGCAACAGAGGGCTTCACCTCTTTCCCTGTACCATAAATCTCTCCCGCAGCCCGCAGTTACGACCCCTTTTAAAACAGCAAGTTCTGCCCGTTTCCTCCCCACGCTGCCACTTCCTCTTCTTTCAGCTTTCCTGAAGGGCACCTAAAGCGTCAGAAGCGTCTCCCAACAACTGCAAGATCCCAGCCGCCGTCCCCCCCCCCGATCCTTTCCACGCCGCGCTGATGCCCCCGCACCCCACCCGCGGCCACTAGAGACTCACCCAACCAGAAAGAGAACTTCCAGCCCAGCTGCCCAGTCTTTGAAAGTTGTAAAGCTGCGGTTGCAAGTCTCCGCCCGGCCACTACGCCTGCGCGCCCTCTCTGAGCTGACGCGAAGTTGTTTCGCGGAATGATGGGAGCTGTAGTCCGTCATCGATTTGGGCTGTAGTCCGCTCGGCGACCGCAGCGTTCAGTGTAGAAGGGGGAAGGGAGGATCTTCCTATCCGATGCCTATCGCATTGATCGACCTGCGGTTTCCCCTGAGCTTACAGGGATGGAAGCAGCTGTCAATTTCGGTTCTCTCAGTTTGTCATTTACCCAGTCTTAAATTCAGTTCTCCAGATTTCTTCAGCAGTTTATGGATTTCTTTTAAAAATTCCCCGAGTACATTCTTCACCACTTTAGGGCGGATTTCTCCTAATAAACACAATTTTGTATGCAGTTTTGACTAGTGTATTTATTTTTGCAAGCATTTCCTCCTAGAATAATGAAGTTTTGTATGTTATTTTCACGAATATATTCATTTTATGCACACTTTCCTTCTTATCAATAAACAGTCATTAACAACCACACACCAACTCCTACTCATGACAACCTTTAAAAGAAGAAAGAATAGCCCTAAGGAACTTTCAGATGAGAAGACATGGTGTCATCAAGCCTGTGGATAAGGGTGGTGCTGTCGTGATACTTAACAGGGCAGACTACATAGCAGAAGGTCAAAGACAGCTAAAGGATGAAACAAAATATACACTTCTTGACAAAGACATCGCCACAGATCTCAATACATCATTACAACTATACAAAACCTTACAAGTAAGAAACCTCTTAAAGAGGAGACTGCTGATCTTGTTAATCCAAATCCCACCCCTAGAAGGTTTTACATGCTGCCTACAATCCACAAAACCAATAATGGTGGTCGCCCAATTGTCTCAGGTAACAACACAGCTACGGAAAGGATTTCTCTGTACATTGACTTAAATCTACAAAACATGGTGCAAAACCTCCCATCATATAGCAAAGGCACCAATGACTTCTTACTTAAAATTGAGTCTTTAAACAAGCAGTATCAATTCTACAACAATGCTATACTAGCTGCTTTAGATGTCACATCTCTTTATACCAATATACCACATAATGATGGGATTCAGGCTTTAAATGAGTTCCTTAACACCAGAAATGCTAACAATCCTCCAACAGACGTTATCAAAACTTGAGCTACACTAGTCCTGACTTGCAACAACTTTACATTCAGTGGAGAACACTACCTGCAATTACAAGGCACAACTATGGGGACTTGCATGGCTCTATCCTATGTGAATTGATGGGTAAACTGGAACAAGAGATCCTCAAAAAGGCCATTAACAAACTACTATAGGGTTGCCAGGTTCATGGCCTGAGACTGATCCTGTATTTTTAGGAGAAGAGGAAGTCAGCCAAGTGCAGGTGTTCTTGCAACTCTGTAATGGGAAAAACCACAGGGTGGAATTCTCCCTTCTCCCTGCACAACTTTTAAAGATACAGAAGACCTCTTGGAGATAGGCCTGGCAACCAAGAGGTCTTCTGTATCTTTAAAAGTTGTGCAGAGGGAAGGGAGAATTCCACCTTGTTGTTTTCCCCATTACAGAGTTGCAAGAACATCTGCACTTGACTGATTTTCTCTTCTCCTAAAGATACAGGATCAGTCTCAGGCCACGAACGTGGCACCCCTAGTTATATTGATGACATCTTTATGGTCTGGACAAATGGTAAAGAGAGATTAGAACAATTAGTGTTCTGAGGCTTATAATGACCCTTGCTTTTGCTACTCAACTATACTTATGGTGTGCTGTCATTTTCTCCCCCCCTTCCTCTGGCCTTGGGATGGGAGAGTCCAACATGAAAGACAAAGCTATCTTAGAGCTCTTTGTTCCACACATAAAAAGCATCCTCTGTGTACTAAGCCGGGAGTTTTTTTGCAACTGATCTGCTTCAGCTGCTTAATGGCTGTGAGAGTTTCACTTGAGAGTGATGTGCAGGGAGTGGGGGTGAGAGATGCCACCAAGCAAAGCTGAGTACTCCTGGCACATTGCCTAAGGCTTGAATGAAGAGGGGCTTTTGTATGCCCAAGAGTATGCTTGCCATAGAGAAGAGCTCTATTATAATTCAGCGGTGCTCCTTAGGAGGCTAGTCTTTTCCCAAACTTGCAGCTAATATGCTTGAGCATGAGAGGATGACTAAAAAACAAAAGCTCCTTCTCAAAGGAGTAACCCAGCTTCTGAAATCTGTAATGAAACAACAGTTTAAAACGTTGCAGCTCTTGGGAAAATGCAAAATGTGTAAAATGCTAACAGAAAAATATGATGATGATCATTTATTTATTAATAAATAAATAACTAGACTTATTAGGCTGCAATCCAAGACATGTCTACTCAGAAATAAGCTCCATTGGGTTTAATGGGACTTACTGGTCAGCATGTATTGGATTGTAGCCTTAGTCACTTGTTATCCAAAAGGTCTCCAAGCAACTTGCATTTAAAAACATAAATACATTATAGCAAGGGTTCCCAAACTGGGGTCCATGGACCACCAGGGGCCCATGAGCTTAATTCAGGTGGTCCTTGGCATGTCTGTGGATTTGTGGTTGATGATGGGAGACAACAGAGCCATTGCATTCAATATTCATATTGATTTTTAATTGTGTTTTTTATTTCTTCTTGTAACAGCCCCAGAAAGTTTTTGCAGTGCCCTAACTGGGCTACATCTTCTTTTTAATAACTCAAAACAGACACTGAAAGAAGCTCTTTTAGCAAAACCCAAGCAAAGAGCCAGATGCAACATTACATGGGGGAATCTGTGATTGGTCTATAAATGGGTGTCAGTTGAAACAAGTGGGACCTGCTGCCAGAAAATGTTGCAGTTCGAGTGCTCCAGTTCACAGTTCCAGCCAGCTATCCATGCCCTTTTCCAGAATGCTCTATTCCACCATTATTCCCAGTTTTCTGGTTACCTCTCTTCCTCAACAGTCAGGCAGCATTCTGTGGCCACTGAGGATGCTCAGTCCTCTTTAAGCTGTATTGGGGTCCCCTCCCCCTGCCACTTAAGATTTTATGTACTTCTGCAGCCCTTGAGATTTTCTTGCCATGGGCAAGCTGCATAGTCCCAAGCAGCCCAGTTGCCCCCCCCCCCAGCTGGCAGTTGCGGACAAGGAAAGGGCTGGCTTATGCAGCTGTGGCAAGCTGAGCAGGCTCTAGCCAGCTGGGGAGGACTAGCCTCAGAGGGAGGCAATGGTAAACCCCCTCTGAATACTGCTTACCATGAAAACCCTATTCATAGGGTTGCCATAAGTCAGGATCGACTTGAAGGCAGGCTGTTTCCATTTTCCATTTTTTTGGACTAACGTACAAAATTTTTGCATGCAATTTCTCTGGGTGTTAGAACAAATTAAACCAGAACTATCACTAAAAGCTAAAATGATGAAACTGAGGTTATCATACTTTGGACACATATTGAGAAGACAGGACTCACTAGAAAAGATGATAATGCTGGGAAAAACAGGAGGGAGTAGAAAAAGAGGAAGGCCAAGCAAGAGATGGATTGATTCCATAAAGGAAGCCACAGACCTGAACTTACAAGATCTGAACAGGGTGGTTCATGACAGATGCTATAGGAGGTCGCTGATTCATAGGGTTGCCATAAGTCATGATCGACTTGAAGGCACATAACAACAACAAACAGATGTGACCAAAGTAGCAATGAAAAAATGAAGAGAAAATGTCCATGTGGACTATATATACTTGCAATTTAGGATAACGCTTCATTCATCTGAGGAAGTGGACTTTAGCTGAATATACTGAGCTAGAGGAACCAATTGGACAGTGAAAAAAGTGGATAAGAGAAAACTCATTTGAAATGTGGTGTTGGGCGAGAGCTTTGTGCATACCATGGACTGCAAAAAAGACCAATAATTGGGTGTTAGAACAAATTAAACCAGAACTATCATTAGAAGCTAAAATGATGAAACTGAGGTTATCATACTTGGGACACATAATGAGAAGACATGATTCACTAGAAAAGACAATAATGCTGGGAAAAACAGAAGGGAGTAGAAAAAGAGGAAGGCCAAACAAGAGATGGATTGATTCCATAAAGGAAGCCACAGAGCTGAACTTACAAGATCTGAACAGGGTGTTTTATAACAGATGCTATTGGAGGTCGCTGATTCATAGGGTGGCTGTAAGTTGTAATTGACTTGAACAACAACAATGAACTTTTATGCTTCATTATATTGCTGTTTTACTTGTTTTAGGTTGTGTTTTTCTATTAACTATATATTGTTTGTTTTTTAGATAGTACACTGCTTAGAGATTTTTGAAATATTAAGCAGTATACAAATACTTTTAAATCTATCAATCTATGCAAAGAGCCATTTAGAGCTCCTCCAGGTGACCTATTTTTGAGCATTCATTCTTATTTGGATTAGAATATGCCTGGTCTTTATTCAGCTTTCGTCCAGATTCACTTGCACAAAGCGTAAGCCTTCATTTTGATTTGTTCATTCTGACTTGTTTGCTGGGAGGTTATACAAGAAGAAGCATTCTTACCAAATTCATCCTGATTTCCTTGAACTGTGTTGATATGCCTTTCCCCATTAATCCTTCATTCATTCCACGTCTCAATGCATTTCCCCATTACTTTCCTAGCCACAAAAAGTCAGTTTTTTAAAAAATGGATTTGTTATGCTAGCTAGGACAACACAGCGCTTTCATCCCCTTTTAATTGAGCAAACCTAAATTTCCCAGTCTGTGCTTGAATCCCTCCTGCAAAATCCTGAGTCTGGAGGCTCCCCTATGTAAGACTGACCAAACACAAGAAAACATTTAAACAGCCTGTGCTATGTCAACAAACACAGCATTGTGAGCTGAATCTCATTGCTACTGTTTCACTAGCAGGAATTGGGTGCACTGAACTAGTGCATTTGGAGATTTGGGGGCAGGCAGAAAGCCCGATGCATATATGCCCTTTGATGAGTGAATATCTATCATGGGCAATGACAGAAACGAGGTATGCATCTTAGTTGACATGTTCCAGTATCTTTCTCACAATTAAGTCATAAATGATGTGTCACTATAAAGAGGCACACTGTTTAATTAAATGAGTGCATGGTTCATTATATTTCAATGATAAGGGAAGATCTGTTTGATGCTTACTAGACTAGCTTAACTTGCAGCTCCAGTTTAGGAACAAGGTTATTGCTCGTGGTCAGGTTCATCTTTAACAGGCGCTTCCATGTGTCCTTGAAGGATATTGCTCTACTAGTAATCAGAACCTTTGATCATGAGAATTTCTAAGATTGCTCCTAGGAATGGCTTGGACAGGCAGGTGTGCCATTAAGGAAGAGAGACAGTCGCCATCTTTCTGCATAATTTAGGACATTAGTATTCCTCCAAAGCAGCTGGTATAGCACAATGGGGAGGAGAGCCTGGCTGGGAGTCCAGAGTCTGTGAGTTCAAATCCCCGCTCATGTCTACTGGGTGTCAAGGGCGAGCTAAAGATCACTCCCCCAAATGAGTGGCTCAGGGGTTACGTGCCCTGCCACCTGTGCAGCCGTGGGCAAGCTGCAGAGTCCCAAGGAGCCCAGTTGCCCCCCAGCTGGCAGTTGCGGAGAAGGAAGGGGCTGGCTTGTGCAGCTGTGGCAAGCTGAACAGGCCCTAGGCAGCTGGGGAGGACTAGCCTCAGAGGGAGGCACTGGTAAACCCCCTCTGAATACCGCTTACCATGAAAACCCTATTCATAGGGTCACCATAAGTCGGGATCCACTTGAAGACAGGCCATTTCCATTTTCCATTCCTCCAAAGCACCCAGATCGCTGGTTTACAAGAAGGTAATATGAAATAACCACCACAAATGCTCTGGGGAAAAAATCTACACTGCTTTTTGACAATTTAATGCTGAACATAAGAAGAGCCCGCTGGATCTGGCCAGCATCCGGGTCTCACAGTAGCCCACCAAGTGCCCATGGGAAGCCCACAAGCAGGTCCTGAGTGCAAGAGCACACTCCCCTCCTGTGGCTTCCGACAACTGGTTTTCAGAAGCATGTTGCCTCTGACTATGGTGGTAGAGCACAGCCATTATGGCTAGCAGCCATTGATAGCCCTATCTTCCATGAGTTTGTCTAATCTTCCTTTAAAGCCATCCAAGCTGGTGGCCATCCCTGGCTCTTGTGGGAGTGAATTCTATAGTTCAACTATGCACTGTGTGAAGAAGTGCTTTCTTTTTTGTCTGTCCTGTCCTGAGTCTTCCAACATTCAGCTTCACTGGATGTCCGTGCGTTCTAGTGTTATGAGAGGAGAGAAATCCTCTTTTTCCATGTCATGCATATTTTTATACACTTCTGCCATGTCACCTTTGACTCGCCTTTTCTCTAAAGGCATGCAAGATTGTATTTATAACCTTACTATGAGTATTTCTCCTCCCCCAATTGAGATCATTCTTCTGGGAGCTGGGATGATTCAGATCCAACCACAGGATTTAAGTCTCTAGAGTTCCCTTCCTCTTCCCCTCCACTCAGTGAGGAATTTGCTAACCATTCTATTTTATAGAAATTGAAGGTTGCCTTGTTGGTCCATTAAAAAACAACCCCTGCAAACTACACAGTTGGACAATATCTTTATTTTAGGAATGTCACAAAATGGTGAGCAAGCTTTTGCAAGGACACCAGAAAAAACAATTCTGGGGTGGCACAGAAGGGGCAAAGTATATTTCTCGGTGGGTGAAATATACTAAGTGGGGGGGTAGCTCCTTGTTTGGGAGGAACTTCCCCCCCTTTGCAGCTGCCCCTGCTTTTGAGTTCTCCAGAAATCTCATCAGACAAGATGTTGCACAAAGCAAGGAGGTGGGGAACGAGGGGGAAAATAACAATAGAAGATTACAAAAAAATAGGTGGATGTTCTAGCCATGAAGTCTGAATTTAGAGTGAACTTAGGGGATGTAGCTCAATAAAAAAGCATCTGCTTTGCATGCAGAAGGCCCCAGGTTCAACCCCTGGCATCTCCAGGTAGAGCTGGGGGAAAGACGCCTTCTTTGAAACCTTGGAGAGCCTCTGCCAGTCAGTGTAGACAATACTAAGCTAGATGGACCAATAGTCTGTCTTGGTATAAGACAGCTTCCTTTCTTCTCTCCCACTCCGTTGTATCCTCACAGTGATCCTATGAGGTAGGTAGCAACTGGCCCAAGGTCACCCAGTGGATGGTAAGGCTGAGTGAGGATCTGAACTTTGGCCACCCAGGTCTTAGTTTGGCACTCAAACCCAGGGGCAGCCAACACCTCCAGATGTTGTTGGACCATCATCCCTAACAGTTGGCCATGTTGGCTGGGGCTGATGGGAGTTGGGAGTCCAGCCACATCTGGAGGGCTCCACATTGGCTATCCCTCTTCCAACCACTACAGCCACCACCCCCATGTTTCACAGATTAAAATAGGGGCACACTTGTAATATCAATATCAAGAGCCACTTGCCCAATATTCTCTCATACCCTTGTGTATTATTTATTTACTAGTCATTTGTTGTGTGTCTACCTATGCGTTGGTTGGTCATTGCATACACACACACACACACACACACACACACACAGAGACACACACAAACACACACCTTTCCTCCCTGGTGCCACCAGGGAAGGTCTTTAGGACAGAAGTCTTGAGCTCCACTCTGCGAAACCAACCACTGGACCCCCAAACCCAACCAAGCAGTGGCGGCGGGTAGCTCCATGTCGTTTGGGCAGTGGAATCCACTCCGGGTTTTAGTCTGAACTTTCAAGGAGCTGTCCAAGGTCCTTTCAGTAAGCAACTCTCCCCGGCAGAGAGAGAGAGAGAGAGAGAGGCAGGCAGCACTAGAGGCGGCAGGACACGCCCACACACACTTCTGATGCAGTGAAAGGCACAGGAGCCCTGCGAGGGGAACAAAGGCGCGTCTCCAGCAGACCTTGGCCAGATGGGAATCTGCTGCAGAGTCCGGCGCGCCTCTGTTGCAGCAGCCGGGAACTACGAGTCCCAGAGTGCTCAGCACTGGGATTGAAGCTGCGCAACCGCCTGGCTGGCCGCGAGCGAGACTGCCCTGCCTGTTGACAGCCTCTGGGGGGTTTTGGGGGGGGGAGAGATAGTGGGCTGGATCGTGCGGAGAAAAGCAAGCAGGCAGACAGGCAGGCGGACTGAGCGGCTAATTCGTGCAAACGCCCAGAAGCAGCGGAGACAAGACAGCGGCGCTGCTAGGTAAGCCTGCGATCCGCCTCCCCCCGCCCCCCTTCAGGATGCAGGCTGGCTGCCGGTCCCCTCGCTGCGCTCCCGCTGCGCTGAAGGATGGAGCCGAGACGGAGCATCTCTCCGCCAGCCGTCTGCAGGGAGAGAGCCAGGAGATCGGGCGTGGCGGGTGCATCCTCTCCCCCCCCCCCGGCTGGATCTGCTTAGACAAGAGCGGTCTCCGGTCCTCGCCCCCGGGCTCCGAGCCGTCGTGTGCTCGTGAGAGGAGCCGCGGCCGCCCGGAGCCTCGTTATATCGCAGCGGCCGCTCTTGCTGCTGTGGCGGCTGCTCCTTCCAGCTGGGATGCTCCGTGGAGCCTCGCCTCAGCCTCTGTCGTTGCCAGGCGGGCGTCTGGGGAGGGTGGGCGTAGTGAGCGTTGCTCTTCGTGGGGCCTTCCCGGATCTTTGCAAGAGGAGACTCGCCCGTAAAACTGGCAAATGGCAGTGGGGCACATGCTACTTGATGATGTTGATGATGATTATGATAATGGATCTTTGCAAAATGGACTACCCGGAAAATTGGAAAAGGGAGGTGGTGCGCCTACCACTGCTACTAAATCTTTGCAAAATGGACTTGCCTGGAAAATTGCAAAGGGAGCTGGTGCACCCAGAAATACTAACGATTAATAATAATAGTGATAGAGCTTTCCAGAATGGGACTTGCCTGGAAAATTGCAAAAGGGAGGTGGTGCACTGCACACACTGTTGGTGATGATGATGATTCTCCTCAATGCTGCCCTTACCCTCGACTGGTTTCACCTTGATGTTGCAGTGCTGGTTCCTTGTTTTGTTTTATTTTTGAGGATAGTAATAGGATGGGTATTGCAATCTCATGTTTTAAAAAGTACTTCTGCTACAAGAAATGGACATTGTGAAGCAGTCTATTGGAGGGGTACTCGATCTCTGGATTTCCTACCCTTGGTAGGGGTGGGGCTGGACTAGACATCCTCTAAGACATCCTCCTCCTTGATTCTATGAAATGTGCTGTGTGTGTATGTGTATTTAAGGTATTTAAACTCTTTGCAGGTGATCCTCATTAAGAGGCTTACATAGGAATGTGGAAACCATACACATCTGTTTTAAAATGATATTAAAAATAGTGAAGACAAGTTACGACAGGAAAAACCTTTTTTAAAAAAGAAAACTAGATCTCTTCTCTCATGGCAAGATGGTTCTTGAGTAGTTGGGAGAGTGAGAGGCTGCCTCAGCTGGAACACCAGGAGCTAGATAGCAGGCAGCCCTCCTCTCCTTTAGTGGTCTTTTAAAGGTGCTTTAAAGTTGACAATGAGGACATTGAACTTGTTAAGGGTTATCAATACCTCGGCACAGTCATTAACCAAAAGGGAGACAATAGTCAAGAAATTAGAAGAAGGCTAGTACTGGGGAGGGCAGCTATGAGAGAAATAGTAAAGGTTCTCAGATGCAAAGATGTATCACTGAACACTAAAGTCAGGATCATTCAGACTGGTATTCCCGATCTCTATGTAGGGATGTGAAAGCTGGACAGTGAAAAAAGCGCATAAGAGAAAAATCAACTCATTTGAAATGTGGTGTTGGAGGAGAGCTTTGCATATACTATGGACTGCGAAAAAGACAAATAATTGGGTGTTAGAACAAATTAAACCAGAACTATCACTAGAAGCTAAAATGAAACTGAGGTTATCATACTTTGGACACATCATGAAAAGACATGATTCACTAGAAAAGACCATCATGCTGGGAAAAACAGTAGAAAAAGAGGAAGGCCAAACAAGAGATGGGTTGACTCCATAAAGGAAGCCGCAGACCTGAACTTACAAGATCTGGACAGGGTGGTTTATAACAGATGCTATTGGAGGTCACTGATTCATAGGGTCGCCATAAGTCGTAATCGACTTGAAGGCACATAACAACAACAACATAGGATTCTTCTGGTAGGTTGTAGGGAGGTGCTTCATATTGACTTAGAGCACTGTTCCATCCAGCTCAATATTGGCTTCACGACTGGCAGCAGCTCTCCAGGGTTTCAGACTGTGAAAAATCCCCAGCCCTACCTATAGATGCTGTGGACTGAACCTGGGGCCTTCTGCATGTAATGGTGCTTCCTTGGCTGCTGCAAGAGGCAAGCAGTGCAAGCCAATATGAGTTTACTCAGAAGTAAGTCCCATTGAGCGCAGTGGTGCATACTCCCTAGTAAGCATGCTTAGGACTGCAGCCTAAGACAGATAAATGCTTTTGGAATCGCCTCCCCACCTTCCTGGTCCATGTAGCGGATGAGAAGAAAAGGGGGTGGTTGTGGCATTTAGTTCTGCATAGGTGGGGCATTTTAAAAAAAAGATTTGGAACAATTTAAAGTATTGATTTTTGTGTAACCCTCTTCAGTTTCTTCTTTAAAAAATTTGACAGTTTATTTGCAGATAAATATATCGGTATCAGATATATTGAAAAAAAGAAGGGTGCATCAGTAAATAAATGAATAAACAAATACATAAAATATATCCTTACACAGTGCCCGATAAAATATAGAGATTGCTTCTGCAAATATTTCACAGTACTTATGACTGTGTGTATGGATTTGTATTTCCTTGCACCTCGTTACAATTAATGCATAATTAAAAGGCTTCATTTTCCTACAAAAACAACTGCAGGGTGATCTTTCCTCCCTGACTGTTCCTTCTTTTAATATGCATTAAAAAAAAAAGATAATGTACTTAAAATAGTTGTTCTTTTTAAAAAAAAAAAAAAAAGATGAAAAGGGACCCAGTTGTGAGGTAAACTAGCTTTTCTCCTGAATTGTCTCCTCCAGCGCATCCCCAATAGATGACCCTTGTTTAATCCAGCTGTGGTTGTGTAATAAGCAAAGTTCATCCTGCCAGATGCATATGCCAAAAGAAGCGTATGCCAAAATAATAAGCATAGCTTCATTTAAAAAACACACACACACACAATAAACCATGTCACACCATCAGTTCAGGACAAAGTAAACACTTTTACATCTTTTAAGGGGAAGGGCTGTAGCCCAGTAAAAGAGCATCTTGCATTCAGCAGGCACCAAATTCAATCTCTGGCATCTCCAGGTAGGATTGAGAGGGATTCCTGCCTAAAATCTTGGAGAGCTGCTGCTGGTCAGTGTAGACAATACTGAGCTAAATGGACCAATGGCCCAGCTCGGTACAAGGCAGCTTCATGTGGTCCTGTGTACAACTACCGGTCACCATATCAAGAGGTGCGTTTCCTTTCTCTCTATTGCCCCCACCCTTGGACTTCAAATGTGGCAATCAGTTTGATCCTGAGCATGCTACTCTTGGCTCTGTTGAGCCGTGCTGGGGAATCTCAGCCCTGGTGTGTGTGCGGGTTCAATATGGCCCCCCAAGCTGCTTTATTTGGCCCTTGGGGCTATGCCCAGGCCATGCTGCCTCAGATCACATCCCTCACTGACCCTCCTGAGTCCACCCTCCTTCCGTGATTTTACCTGGGTGCACCATGTCCTTGAACTGGGATAATACATCTTCATTCCCTTTTCACTTTCCTGACTGCAAAAAGTCTGTTTCTTTGTTTTTAAAGTGGATTGGTTGCACCTGAGCATTTTGATTGCACAAACCTAAATTTTCGTAGGTGCTTGAATCGTTCTCACAAAATATTGAGAGTCTGGAGGCGACCCTAGTTAGTTTCACGTGCTCACAAAGCCCTTTAGTGTCACATTAGGCACACACCCAAGCAAGCGCAGAGTATTATTAACATAGGGCTTAATGGAGTGGCGGGGTCACCACCACATCCAGGGCCGCACATGGCAGCTGGATTGCAAGGTGTGGGGAGGGACAGGGAGCTGGCATAGCAACTCTGGAGCTGGCATAGCAATTTGGACTGGATTAGGCCTGATGCCATCAAGTGACAACAGCAGGGCTGGCTCGAGATTCAGCCCTGCCCCTGTAAAGCCCTGTTTCAGCAGACAGAAAAGAGAGCTCTGTGCCACCAGTGAGGCTGGTGTCACTCTGCAGGAGGTGGCCAGCAGGGCTGGGCAGAGGGATACATCCATCCAATCCACGTATACCTAGCCCGGTGGAAAGGTGGTTTGGATTGCACTGTTAAGTCTGGATCTGGCCAATCTTCTCTTATCCTATTGGAGTGAAGAAAGGCCAAGGAAGTGGTCTGTGCTTTCCAGTCTTGAAGAATTGGCAAAGTATGTGAGTGATTGCTGCTAGTAGCTGTGTTCTTTAAAAGGCTTGTCCATTTCAATGGAGCCAATCTGCGTTTCCATGGAATGTATCATCTCTGTATAGGAGGGTGGGGTGGGGAATAAAAAATCTCAGACAGCATCATGGGAAACTTCCTCTGCAGGGTTCCAAAGACATGACTGGAAAATTGTGACCTTAGATAACCATGGGTTTAATTGTTTTTTGGAAACAAAGTCCCCCCCCCCCCGAACAGGAACAGTTAGTCTAAGGAAAATCTGGGGGAGGCATCACATCGCTTGAAAATGTGTCAGTGTGTCTCCAGGTTCCATGTGCAGATAATGTCCTTGTGTGAGAATTTAGATCTTTGGCAGCAACATTTTTTCTTTTTACATTTTTAATTGCCCTGCTTTTCCGTCAAAAATATTATAGGGACATAGGAAGCTGCCTTATACTGAGTCAGACCATTGGTCCATCTAGCTCAGTATTCTCTACTCTGACTGGCAGCAGCTCTCCAGAGTTTCAGGCAGGGGTCTCTCCCAACTCTAACTGGATATTTATTTATTTATCTATTTATTACTGCATTTATATCCCACTTTTCCTCCAAAGAGCTCAAAGTGGCGTAGATGGTTCTCCCTTTCCTAATTTAATCCCCACAACAACCCTGTGAGGTAGGTTAGGCTGAGAGGCAGTGACTGGCCCAAGGTCACCCAGTGCGCTTCATGGCTGAATGGGGATTTGAACCCTGGTCTCCCAGGTCCTAGTCCAACACTCTAACCCAGCCTTTCCCAACCAGTGTGCCTCCAGATGTTGTTGGACCACAACTCCCATCAGCCTCAGCCAGCATTGCCAATGGTCAGGAAAGATGGGAATTGTGGTCCAACAACATCTGGAGGCACACTGGTTGGGAAAGGCTGCTCTAACCACTACACCACCCTGGCTCTCCAATGCCAAGGATTGAACCTGGGACACTTTATCACTGAGCTATGGCCCTTCCCCTATCAGACACATACACTTTTATCCTCACAACAACCCTGTGAGGTAGGTTAGTCTGAGAATGACTGGCCTAAGGTTGCTGAGGGAGTTTCATGGCTGAATGGGGCTTTGATCCTGGGTTGTAAAAACAAAGCAGAAAAATGGCTGGGGAGGAAAAAAAGTGACATTTAAAGAAGTCTTTGAAAGGTGGAAAAAATAGGGGTGGCACCAAGCAAGAGAAAGAGATTCCCCAAGTGCAGGGAGCAGTGAATGAGACAGAAGAGAATCCAGCAACCTGACAAGAGGAAAGACAGCAGAGGCTGGTCCATTAGGGTGAATGGGGCACTGCCCCGCCAACCTCAGCCTGTCTTCAGCCAGCCCCCACCTGCTTTCTTTCTTACAACCAGTCCTGGGGAAGGCACTGCCAGGGGCAGTCTCAGTGTTGCCCCTTGTAGAACTCAGCAGGATGAGACTGGGGACAGAATGAGTTGGCTCTGCCCGCTATTGGCTCTGGCTCCACCTACTGTTTAGGCTCCCTGCCTTCCGTCCTTCCAGTCCCAGTAGGCTTGAGCTACCACGGAAGGAAGGCAAGCAATGCAAGCAGAGAAGCAATAGGAAGCCAGCAAGTGAAGATGCTGCCCTGGCCTCTTTGAAGTGCTCTACCGAAGGGCAGGATCAAAGGGAGGAGAAAGCACTTTAGCTGGAATGCTGGGCTTTTAAAGGCACAAGAGAAGCCTCCCCCCCTCCTTTCTCCCTCAGATAATGATCAAACCCTTTGCAGCTTCTACAGCAGAAGCAGCAGGTTCTGGTGAAATGGCTTGTGGAACATCTGATTGCTCACATTGCTTTCCCTGTAATTTGGGGATCAGGGCAGGTGATGTGTGGTCTGAATGGCTAGCTTCCTGGTATCAGTGTCCCATTCCTGGGAATAATCATTATAATTACTTATTTGCATGCTGCCTTTTTGCGGCAAGTCACTCTCATGGCGGCGCACAATTTCAAAAAAGTTTACATAAGTCACTAACACCTACAAGCTCGTTCCAGTGATATATTCTTTCTGGTCTGAAAGTTGAAATCCTTGATATTTGCAGATGTTCACACACTTGAATTCTATTTCTGTAGTATGGGGGTTAACGGGGGGACAACGAAAGTGGATTTTGCGAGCCCTTATGGTAGCTATGGCTGCAGTCCTAAACATATCTACTCACTGAATTCAGCAGAGCCTAGTCCCAAATACCTGGGGTTAGGATTGCCGCCTAAGAGACTTATACTTTGAGCCTGGAAGTATAAATGCCCCTCGTCTATTATGCAGGGAACTGAGGACCTCACTGCCCTGGCTACATTTGAACATATTTTATATAGACGTCAATTTCGTGTGGAAGCTGGAAGGGTTCTATTCAGGGGCGTCACTAGGAGGGTGCGGCAGGTGCAGGCCGCACCAGGTGACACCACCAGACGGGGGTGACACCAAGAGCGCCCCCGGCACCGCCTAGGCACCGACGAGAGCCTTCACGTGGCGCGCCGGCTGTCTTCCTGTTAGGAGGTGGAAGCGGTGGCAGGCAATGAGGTGGTGGTGTGCTCCCGGGCCTTGTTCTTTGGCCGCGCGCACGCAGCCACACACTCACTTGGAGTCAGAGAGAAGGCGCTGCGGGCCGCACCAGGTGACACCAACCCTAGTGACGCCACTGGTTCTATTACCTTACACACTTAACTCAAGATGCATGTACTGATGGGTTTTGTATCCATAATGTAAACTGATGGTGGTTTATTGTTGTTATTAGTGGTTTGTTGTTGTTATATGCCTTCAAGTCGATTACGACTTATGGCGACCCTATGAATCTTGTTTGGATATATTCAGAGGGTTTTCGTGGTAAGAGGTATTCAGAGGTATTATTAGTAGTATTCATATATTCTTTCTTTATTTTTTTATTTTTGCACCTTTAATAATTTCATTTCATTATTTTTTCTTTGTTTTCTCCCCTTTCCTTTCATTGGTCAATTTGCAAATAAAAAAATTAATTAAAAAAACCCTCATAGCTACAAACAGAAGTGACTTGCTGAGTGGGGCTGAGCCACTACTCTAGCTTCCTAGCAGGTGGGGCGCTGTTGCTTACCAGAAGGGAGAGGGAAAGGTTGGGGGGAGGTCAGTAAGGTGCAAATAGGAACGTAGGAAGATGCCTTATATCGAGTCAGACCATTGGTCCATCTAGCTCAATGTCGTCCACACTGACTGGCAGCGGTTCTCTGGGGTTTCAGACGGGGAATCTTTCCCAGCCTTACCTGGAGGTGTTAGAGATTGAACCTGGGACCTTCTGCACATAAGGCAGGTGCTCTACCTCTGAGCTACGACCCTTCCCCAAATGCACAGGTGGAGCTAATCTGGTGTGCCTGCCAGTGCATTTGCAATGCACCAACCCCTCTCTGCTACCTCGCCTCTCTTCCTCCTTGTAAGCAATAGCGACCCACCTGCTGGGAATCTAGCATAGCAGCCCTGCCCTACTTGTCAAGCTGCTTCTGGTGGCAAGCCATAAATAGTTGTAACCAATAAGCTAATGAAAACTTATCATGTTAAATAAATATACAACAAAATGAAACAATCCACTGATAATTCATAATACGTAGTTAAGAAAAAAAGAAGAGCCTGCTGGACCTGGCTAATGGCCCATCTAGTCCAGCATTCTGCTCTCACAATGGCCAGCCAGATGCCTGTGTGAAGCCCACAAGCAGGACCTGAGTGCAAGAGCACTCTCCCTCCCTGCGATTTCCACCAACTGGTATTCAGAGGTGTAATGCTGTTGACAGTGGAGGTAGAACACAGACATCATGGCTACTGGGCATTGATAGCCTTATCCCCCATGAATAACAATAAAAATACACGAGCGTAATCCAGATAACTGCCAAAAAAAAATGCCTCTCCAAAACAAAATCTTGACCCCAGCAGCAACCTGTCAGCTCTTCACTGAGACAGCAGTGTCAGTGGGGGTGCAGGCAGGGCTGGAGATTCCTTGGTAATTGCCAGGCCGTAAGTTTTCAGCCGGCAGCTTGGCTATAAATCTGCCAGGCTAGCAAGGAGGAAGCAAGATAAGGGCAGAGGCCATTCAAAGCTTACGTGCCAAGCCAGAAATCCAGAAGAGACATCAGTGAAGGTCCGGGTCTAGTTTGCTGAGAGATCAGTCCAAGTCAAGGTTCAGGGGATAGGAAGACACACAGTGGTCACACCTGATGTTGTAGTCAGCAACAAGCTGAAACCAAGGTTTGACTTTTAAGGAGCAGGTTTGTCAGCAGGTGTGAGCCATCAGTGTTTTGGCCTTAAGTGGACAGGCCTGCCCCTCTTCTGCCTGACCTTCTGTTGTCTACGTTCTGCAGGTGAGGGGGGAGTATCCTGTTCACTGTGTGCGTCTGGCTGAAGGGCTTCAGCTGTGTCTGGGGTGCTCTGCAGCTGAGGGGGAGAAGGAGCTGGGTTCTCAGGAGTTTCCTCCATTTCTCCTTCTGGGTCTGCTGCTGTTACTCCCGAGTCATCCTCATCTGATGAGTCCTCTGACGGGACCATGACACTACCCCTCAACAATTCCCCACCCTGATGGGTCTCTAGGGATCCTCAGCAGCAGCAGAAACAGCCTTCGTAGCTGGAGTCATTCAAGGCCAGTTGGAAACAGGCCAGATGAAGCAAGGAGTAGGACTTGTAGCACGATGTCTCAGGAGGAAAAGGTACTTGTCTTCCAAGGGAATCATCCCACACAGGAAACACTGCTGTTACACAATCACCCTTCGTTTCACTTGGTTAGATTAGTGCCACAGGAGCTGTTCCCACTGTAAGATCAAGCCCATCAAATGCTCTTGTTGTACAGTTCACGTTGGAGGTCTCCCACACATCAAAGTGAAAGGATGCCCCTCCCATCTCCCACTTTTCTTCCCCCAATGCTAAACACTTTCCTTTTTCTCAGGATCAAAATGTGAGCCTGATGTGCATAAATAGCTGCATAGTTACATGGGCATCTTTGTCGAACAAACATAAAAGCTTTGATTGATTAGATACATTAGAGAAAGACCAGAATCAGTCCGACTGATACCTTTTGAATTGGGACGGAACTGAATTTTCATGGGTAAATGGTGTTTTAGTAGGAAAAGGGGAGTCCTCCCCAAATTTTTCACCAAAAGCCCCTCTGCATCACATAGTCAATGTGACAACATGATCAGGGCTGAGTCCAAGATGGAGAGAGCCCTTGGCAAATGCTCTCTGGTGGGCCCTTTTTCACCTTGTGGCTCCCCTTGGAGGACTCATTTAGTGGTAATCGGCAGCAGTTCTGTCTCGAGCACCAGATGGGTCTTAGGCAGGGATGGGCGAATCTGTCCATTTTGGTTTCACCTTTTTCCAATTTTAAGTTCAGTTCTCTACATTTCTACATCAGTTTGAATGTTTTTTTTAAAGACATGAAAATTCATCAGCTTTTTAATGCAAATTTCTCCCAATATACACATTTTTGTATGCAATTTTGGTCAAATATTCACTTCTTTGCAATACAATTTTCTCTGCAATAATGCATTTGTGTATGTTATACTCATAATTATACGCATTTCTATGGACACATTAACCCACTTTAGCCCAAGTTTATACTACCTTCATAGAACAGGTCGTTCATATACCCCAATCCAAGCTTGTTTGGGGTGATAGAGTCATGACCTTAATCTGTGTGAAACCCCAACAATTAGACACTCATATTAATTGATTCTGAGACTGAATGATATGAATAATCAGATTAATTGAAGAAAAACACATGCATTTTTTTTAGTAAGTTATCAAATTCAGAGGACCATCATAGCCTGCCTATTTCCTTCATGGGAAGGACTCCCTTTCCAAAATACTGTCTGCCATTCTGAACTCATTTATTAGGAAGCAAGTCCAACTGAATTCAATAGGACCTTTCTCTATACGCATCCTTAGGATTGCACTAGCAGTTTTGTGTAATTGTTATGACAAACAATTCAACGTTCGCCCCTTTCTGCATTTTTTAGTTTGGCAGGACAGAGCAGCAAGTCCTTAGTCAGCGATAATAACACAATGTTTAGGCTGAATTGATATGGTAGCCTTGCTGTTTAGGGTGGGGAGTAGGGTTGCACATTTTTGCACAAGCCCCTGGAGCTGTCTTTTAACAAAAGTCTGATCTGCAGCAATTAGCTTCTGTGCGGATAGGTGTCATTACATATTTTGGTAACTAGGTGGCTCTGGAGTCAGTGGGCGGGAATTATATGTGGGTGGAGTCAGGAGTTTCCAGTGTCTGTTCTGTTTTTGTTTAAGAGAGAGTTTGGGTGCCTCCAGATTGTCACTATTTTGCAGGACGAATTTGAGCACATTCCAGAAATAGAGGCTTGCACAATGAAAGTGGATTAAAGCACTTTGTCCCTCTAGCACAACAAATCTTAGAACACACGCGCACGCACACACTTTTGTGGTTAGGAAAGTGATAGGGAAATGCACTGAAAAGTGTGGAATGAATGAATGATTAACAGGGAGACATATAGACACCCCCAAGGAAATCAGGATGAATGCTCATTCTCTTATCGCTTCCCTGCAAACAAATCAGAAGGGATGCTCAACAAAAGACTGGACATGGTTGAATCTGTGTAAGCTTTATACAAGCAAATCAGGATAGATGCTCAGTAAACAAGTAGTCCGGAGGGACCAATAAAGTCTGTGTGTAGCTTCCTGACTAGTGTGCCCTTTAAGCCATCTAAGAGAGCTTCGTGCCATGGAAAGTTTGCCTCTGATTTCTACAGACCAAACTTCGGTTAAAGACACAGGAGGGCAGGAGACTAGGTTAGGGCTTGCAGGCCACATGGCTCGTACAGCCCTGTTTTCCAGCACTTCACCACCTTTGTCTGCCTCCCGAGTATCTGCTGCCTGTGGCACGTGTGAAGTGCTTTGAACACTTGCAAGGATTTACAAATGTTAACAATATCTCTGTATTCCTTCATGCATTCATTGTCCCATCTTTTTTTCTGTCATGGAACCCAACGCGGTTTCCATGTGATGTGTTTCTCAAGTGGTCACTCATCCCAAGTACTGACCTGACTCAGATTTGCTTAGCTTTTGCAATGTGGTGACTTCACGTGCCTTCAGATCATATCCTGGGAGACATATATATATTGGCATATATATATATATCCCAATGCCAACTGCTTTTCTTTTTGCAACTTTCTGCAATTCTATTTCTGCAGCTGGAGCAAACCAATAACAGAGAACTCTTCTCTTTGCAGGGATTTGGAAGACTGACACTTGAATGGTTGACAGGTAAACTTCAAAGGGCCCAGTTTTAGGAAGAGCCATGTCAGTGCCATTCCGGAAAGAGTTGGAGAAATACAAGAATATCAATGAAGATGAAATTCTCAGCAAACTCTCTGAGGATGAATTAAAGCAGCTGGAGAATGTTCTTGATGACCTAGACCCAGAGGTGTGTACTAAATGTGACATTAATGTTTAAAACACCTAGATGACTCAGGGGCCCCAAATAACTGAAAGACGCCTCCTTCCCTACAGACCCTCTTGGGTGTTGAGATCAGCAGAAGGGACCCTTTTAATATTTCTACTGCCCGCAGTCGTTTGGAGGGAGAGGGTGTTCTCTGTGGAAGCCCCTAAGGCATGGAATTCCCGCCCCACAGGGGTGAATCTGGTTTCCTCCTTATGTAGTTTTCATCAGATGCTGAAGACACTCCTATTCATCCTGGCTTTTGACTCTTGATATATATATATATATATATATATATATATATTAGGATACACACAGTTCTTCTGTTTGTAAATGTATTTATTCTTTATATACTGCTTAATTACAATTGTCTCTAATTGGCGTGTGCATCCAGCACAACAAATACAATACAATGAGAAATGACCTATTTATTTTAAATTGTTTAAATTGTTTTAACTGATTTTAATATTGTATTTTTATATTGTTGTAACCCACTGTGTGGGGATTCGAACCCTGGTCTGCCAGGTTGTGGTCCAACACTTTTTACTACTACACCACACTGGCTCTACAATTTATAAAATTATTTCTATACTGCCTGCATTGGAAGATATTGTGCAAGATTGTTGAATGGATTAGGAGGTGCAGGTGACGTTCCCAAATTACCTCTCAAATGCCATGTGTAGGGTCCATGTGGGATCTTGTATAAGGGATAATACTGAAGTCCATCCACTTGGCATAGAAGATGATGATGATTATTATTATTATTACTACATTTATTTATACCCCGCCTTTTGGCCAAAGGCCCTCAAGGCGGCTTACAAAGAAAAATAAACACAAGTATAAAAACACATCGATAAAAGCAATACAATTTACAAAAATTGAACTAAATAACAGATAACATTATTAAGAAAAACAAATGTCCAAGAAAATTTTTGAACAAGTGAATTTAAAATGGATCACTCTCTGTCTTTGCCAGCACACAATATTCCATGCTTAGAGTCTCTCTCAGAAGATGGAGTTAATCTGTTGAGTAGGCAGCGTAGAGGAAGCGGATTATCTGGATCCATTTCAGTCGGGTTTCAGGCCTGGACATAGGACTGAAACAGCCTTGGTCGCCTTGGTGGATGATATAAGGAGGGCGTTGGATAGGGAAGAGTGCACCTTCCTCGTTCTCCTAGACCTCTCAGCGGCTTTTGATACCATTGATCGCGGTATCCTTCTGGATCACCTGGAGGGGTTGGGCACAGGGGGCACTGTATTGCAGTGGTTCCATTCCTTCCTCTCTGATAGGCACCAAAGAGTAGCATTGGGGGATGAGGTTTCGGACCCTTGGCCTCTCACCTGTGGGGTGCCACAGGGCTCTATCCTCTCCCCGATGCTATTTAACATCTATATAAAGCTGCTGGGGACTATCATCAGGAGATTTGGGCTGCAGTGTCACCAATATGCGGATGACACGCAGCTCTATCTCTCATTTAAATCTTCACCGAGGTTGGCTGTAGAAACCCTCTCCAAGTGCCTGGAGTCGGTGAGTGCCTGGATGGGAAGGAATAAACTGAAACTGAACCCTGACAAAACCGAGGTACTGTTCATGGGAGACAAGGGAAGGTTAGGGGATTTGGACCTGGTGCTCAATGGGGTACAATTGCCCCTGAGAGACCAGGTCCGCAGCCTCGGGGTCATTCTTGACTCCCAACTGTCCATGGAAGCTCAGGTCTCGGCTGTGAGCCAGGCAGCGCTGTATCAACTCCATCTGATACGGAGGCTACGCCCCTACCTTCCCAATCATCTGCTCCCATTGGTGGTACATGCCCTGGTCTCCTCTCACCTAGACTACTGTAATGCGTTCTACGTGGGGCTACCCTTGAAAATGGTCCGGAAGCTGCAACTGGTACAGAACGCGGTAGCGCGCCTGATTAAAGGCAGCCGCCGGCGAGATCATATCACTCCAGTGCTAAAAGAGTTGCACTGGTTACCAGTTGCTTACCGGGCCCAATTCAAGGTGTTGGTTTTGACCTTTAAATCCCTATACGGTTTTGGCCCAGTCTATCTAAAGGCGCGCCTCCAACATCATCAGCTATGCCACCCAACAAGATCAGCCTCAAAAGACCTTCTCTCCATCCCATCAGTCAAAACAGCCAAACTGGTGAGGACTAGAGAGAGGGCTTTTTCAGTTGTGGCTCCCACCCTCTGGAACTCCCTCCCAAATGATCTCCGCCATGCCCCTTCCATGATGAGTTTCCGCCAGGCCTTGAAGACCTGGCTGTTCAGGCAGGCTTTTGGGGTTGGCTAGATTTTATTTTCATTGTTTTTAGATTTTTAATGTCTAGGTATTGTATGCCTATTTTGTACGTCGCCCAGAGTGGCTGGACAGCCAGCCAGATGGGCGACTAATAAATTCAATAAATAAATAAATAAATAATAATAATAATAGTATTCGTCATCTCATTGATAAGAGGCAAGAGAAAGCTATGCACTTTCACAGCAGGTCAGCATAGCATCCCTATTAGATCATGATCCATGACCAAATTCTACTATAAAGAAGGGGCCATAAGACTATATTAAGATGCTTTCTCAGACAGGGAGAGAGGGAGGACACTGCCACATAAAATATCAGGGGGGTGTACAATGTTAAAATATAAAACCCCATTTAAAAATAAAAGTATAGATAATCATTAAGGCGACTGGCTAATTAAAATTAAAGAGCTGAAAGGGTGTCGGCATAAAGAAGTCTGCAAGAGACTCCTGAAAGTCAAAAGTGAGGGTGCCTGCTGAATCTCTGCTGGAAGAGTGTTCCACAGCATGGGACCAGCGACACTAAATGCCTGGCTTACAGTTGCGGCCAGCTGGACTAACTGCACTTCTCTGGATGATCTCACTAATCAAACTGGGATATAAGGGCTTCAGCTTATAACAACTACTATTTAAGAATTTGTGCTTGAGCTTGCTTTTGCCCCCTCTCGCCTCTCCATCGCTTTTTCCTTTTGTGTTGTGTCTTTTAGATTGTAAGCCTGCATGCAAGGACTTTGTTTTAACTGATTGTGTGGAGGCTGCTCTAGGTGCATTTCCAGCTGAAGAGAAGGTTAAAAATACTCTAAATAAATAAAATAGTTTATGCCCTGCTGAATAATCACTTCTGTCTCTCATGTCTACTTTGGCAGAATGCGCTTCTGCCGGCAGGCTTCCGACAGAAAGATCAGACCAGTAAACCTGCCACAGGACCTTTCGACAGAGAACGTCTGTTGTCTTACTTGGAGAAACAAGCCCTGGAGCACAAAGACAGAGAAGACTGTGTACCCTTTACCAGAGAAAAGAAAGGTAACCATTCATCTTCCTGGATTGCCAAAATGACAGGACATATGTACAGAGCCATTTATGCTGACTGTGTGGCCTGTTGCTGAAAATCAACCTAGCAAAGAAAAAGCAACACCAAATGACAGGGTTTTAGTATACCATTTGTGTAAACACACCCAGGTAAATTGCTAGGTTGATCTGTGGTCTACCCTGTAGATCAGAAGCTGTCTTGTCCTTTATCCACAGCTGGACAACACTTTTATTAGGACCAATCACAATGGCACAAAATATCGGGGAAGCTTCTGAGTTCTGCAGAGCTCTTTTTCAGGGTGGCTGTTACATTAAACGGGGAATAGGGGGAAGTGTGGGAGGGAAACACTCCAAAAAGAATAAAAAAATTGGCTTGATGTTGTGTAGCCATAAGGTCTGCATCTAGGCCAGAGCTGGGGAACTTGTGGCCCTCCAGGTGTGGTTAGACACTAAGTGCCATTAGCCCCAGCCAGCGTGGCCAGCATGGGATGATGGGAATGGTAGTCCAGGTAATATTTGAAAGGCCACAGGTGCCATCTTTGGCCTAGATTAAGTCTCAAGATGGAGCGAGGAGGAGATTGAAGATTTACAATGCAATCCTAGACACGTCTGCTCAGAAGTAATTCCCTCTGAGTCCCATGAGGATTATTCACAGATAGGAATGGGTGAGTCTGTCAATTTCAGTTTGTTTCTCATTTTTCTGATCTTCAAGTGCAACTCTCCACACTTCCATATCAGTCTGCGGTTTAAAAAAAAGTCCTCCAGAAAGTCTATCAACATTGAGGTGTAAATTTCTCCTAATGTATACAGTTTTGTAAGCAGTATTCTCTAATATAATGCACTTTTGTGTGTAGTTTTCACAACTATTTTTTAAATGCACACTTTATCTTAGTATATGCATTTTTGTACCAATGCTGGAGAACAGCATTGCAAAATTTGGGGAAATGCAAATTTCGAAGGACACCTGAGTTTTCCGATTTGCATATTGGTTTGAGAAGTGCAAATTACAAATGTTTGCCTTTAAATGTGAGCTGAACTGACCTCCCCCATCTCTGCTTCCAGGTAAATGAACATAGGATTGCCACCTCAGTTGGATTAGTCTCTGCAAGCTGTTCTATGCAGATTTCAGGTTATAACTAGGATTCTGGGACAAAGAAGAGATGGCTGACTCCTATTTTTAAAAATAGGAAAACTGGGTCCCGTAGGTACCCTGATGAGTTGAGCCACTAGGAAATACACCCATTCCTTGTCTGATAGGCTGGAGAGGTATGAAAATATTTTCCAGCCAAGTTTGTCGCCTAAGAGAACGCCCTCACCTCTGAAATGACACAAATCGCTTAAGCGTCAACCCATTTTGCCCAATTTCAGGGTTTGCCTGAAATGCTCCTCAAATCAGATGAATCCCCAAATGAAAACAAAATGGAAATGGACTGCCTTCAAGTCGATTCAGACTTATGGCGACCCTACGAATAGGGTCTTCATGGTAAGCAGTATTCAGAGGGGGTTTACCATTGCCTTCCTTGGAGGCTGAGAGGCAGTGACTGGCCTAAGGTCACACAGTGAGCTTCATGGCTGTGCGGAGATTCAAACCCTGGTCTCCCAGGTCATAGTCCAACACCTTAACCACTACGCCACACTGGCTCTCATCCCCAAATGAAGCAAGACCTATATATATCTCCAACAAGCAGTATGCGCCAGATAATCCACAAGCTTGGTGACTTGTGCATCTCCGTGCAGAATTTGCCTCCTTCCAAGTTCCTGCCTCCATGGTCGGAGCCAGTATGCTTCTGAATACAACTTGCTGGCAAGCACAGGATGTGCTCTTGCGCTCAAGTCCTGCTTGTTGGCTTGCCAGAGGCATTTGGCTGGTAACTGTGAGAACAGGATGCTGGATGAGATGGGCTGCTGGCCTAATCCAGCCGGGCTCTTCTTAGTTCTTTAAGTTCTTAACCAGGATGTTATTGTTGGTCAAACTAGAGAAGCTTGTTTTTAAGCTTCCTTACAGACATTTTAGGTCTCGTCTTGTTCCTTCTTCTTCCCTGCGAGCTGTTGTGTCCAAGGACAGGCCCTCTGAAACTGGACTCCCGTGAACACTCTCTTGCTGCAATAACCGTTTGCCATACAAATGAGCCCTGTGGGAGGCCTCTGGGCTCTTACACAAGATGCGTCTTGTAATTCAAAGCTGGCAAAACAACCTAATGGTTGCGTAAGGGTTAGGCATGAGCCTGGCTGGCAGAACGTGCGGGCCACGTGGTGCTTCTGACCACAGTCTTTATTTTGGCAGAGCCTGCTGTATAAATGACAGTGGGCTGATTATTTGGACAGGTTTGACAGCCCGATTCTCACTGGAACTAAGCTGTTTGAGGATACGTTGCCATTTACACTCATCGAAAAGAAAATGAGAGAGGCTTTCTAGGAAAAGGGTGTTAGTGGTCAGAGCTGGCAAAGACCAACCAGGTCGACCAGCAGTGGGGAACTTTTTCAGTGTGAGAGCCTTATTCCATTCTGGCCAATCTTCCGGGGGCCACATGCCAGTGGTGCTTGGGGCCAGAGGCAAAAATGCGCAGAGCAACACATGTAGATTTTACCTCTGTTAGTGTTAGGTATGCTGGAGGATACCAACAAAAACGGAAATCACAATTGGCATGTTTGTTTATTATCGGCAATGGAAATCAGTCAAGCAAATACAATTAGTTCATATTGTTGTGTCTTTTACTGAGTCCACAGATGATATGCAATTAATTAATTTTTTAAAGCATTGTTTTGATGTTTCCTTTACAGTGAAATGAATGTAGGCTATGTAAGTATGCTTGTCCCCTGAAGGAGATCAGCAGCATTCGATGGGGCATTAGGGAGACTTTTTTTGGCATGGATTTTTTTCAAAAGTTTTTTGGGGAGACAGGCTTATTATCCGTGTCAGGACAGAGGGGTTTCTCCCCCCCTTCTTAAACAGTTAAATTTCTTTAATTGTTTGTCAGCAACAGCTTAAAAATAAAAAATGGGGCTTCATCTCTAATGGTAAGTCTGCCCCCCCCCATAGGTCTATTGAAACATCTCAAATCGCTCCCAGCTTTGAGTCATCCCCCCCACTGCCAGACTGAAGTGAAAAAAAGTTCTGCCTTGGGTCCTGGTCTAGGGCAAAGTAGGAAAGGTGTTAAAGAGTGTTCTTTCAAATCACACATAGTGCCACAGTCTGATCTTGCACAGATGGCGTGTGTGAGTCTGTTACTGGTGTTCTTTGGAGCCTTTAGGGGGGGAAATCCATCCCATGTAAAACAAACAATCCACTCTGGAACTGAGCAGATCAGGAGGACAGGAAGAAACCACACAACCAGAGGTGAGATGTTAAAATCCAATCATTCTCACGTTTCTGAGAAAAGCCTTGTAGTTAGCCATGTCTCTCTCTAGCTTAGCAACTTTTCCTGTTGTTTCAAACGGATTGCTTCGCTAGGGAGTACTTGCACTCTCCAGTATCGAGCAGCTGGTTAAAAAATGAACGTCCAGCTGCTTGGGTGTATACATGGGGGTTCTTTACATACTGTATGTTAAAGCCAGCCGTATGGTCTTGATTATGCTGGGGAAAAGGGTGTGTGTGAGAGAGAATTCCAATGCTTAATAGGAAGACGGCGGAATTTGATCTCTTTTTTTTTTTTAGTGGCTGCTCACACTTTAGGGAGGACTAATTTACACTTATTGGTCGCTTAGAGATGACCTGTTTATTGAACATTCATCCTGATTCATGTGATTTGTGGGAAGGTTAGATGATGCCAGATTCATCACATTCTGTGTTGTTTGTGGCTGCATCTGAACCAAACATTAAAACACTGTTATGCCATCTTGAAGAGTCATGGCTGTCCCCCATCCAGAGGATCCTGGGAACTGTAGTTTGTTAAGGTTGCTGGGAATTGTAGCTCTGTGTGGGATAAGCTTTATTTCCCAGGATTCTTTGGGGGAAGGCATGTGCTTGAAATGTACGATGTGGATATGAATGACTTCAGTGTTGCCCTTAGTGTTCGATAGAACTCAGCAGGGAGGAGGATGGGCACAAAACTAGAATTAATTGGTTCTGCCTGTCATTCACTATGGCTCAACCTACTGTTGGTCTCCCTGTGTTCCGCCCTACCAGTGGAGGCTGGTTGCTCATTAGGACTGCTAGGCAGGGAGGCCAGCAATAGCTGCAGCCAGAGCAAATGGCTAACAGAGCTAGAGCCAATGATAAGAGGAGCCAACTCATCCTCTTCCTTTTTGAGTTCTACAGAGGCAACACTGGGACTCAGGAGGAGGATGCTGACACCCAGTGTCATCCCCTAGACTGGTTGTAAGTAAAAAGGTAGGAAGCAGGAGAGAGCTGGCTGAAGGCAGACTGAGGTTGGTGGAGCAGTGCCCCACTTGCCCTAATGGACAAACCTCCACTGAAGAGTAAGAATACAAAATTAATGCAAAAATTGATGAAAAGATGGAAACCCCCAGCAGAAGGATTTTGAAAAAAGAGATGAGACCCACTAAATACGTAGGTCCATACTTGGACAAGGGCAGGGGAGAGGTTATGATGGGCATGGTTAGGGGAAATGTGCTAGAGCTGGTGGATTCCTTTGGGAGTTGTCACAGTATTGCCAGCATCTGGAAACTATGAAATCTCCCTAAAAATAATAAAAGCAACTAAATATTGTGAGGTGAAATTAATCAACGTTGTGCTTTCTTTGTCTCTTGTTTCTCAAAACCAGCGAGCTGCCTTACCATGAGCAGCAAAGTTAGGAGGCAGCGACATCTGTCTCATCCTGAGTTTGTCGCAATCAGCACTGTTTCCTTTCCACTACAAGCTGGATTCCGCTGAAACTTACATTCTTCATCTCGATGTCCACTATGGCTGGAACTTATGTAATTTCAGGGGTGGTTGTGTTATTTCAGCTTGTGGTCCTCTAGATGTTGGTGGATTCCAGCTCCTGTTAGCTCCAGCCAGTATGGTCAGTGCTCACAGCGATGCTGGGAGTTATAGCCCAACAACGTTGCCAAGGCCACAGGTGTTATTCACTTTGTAAAATGGCCCTGCCACTAGGGATGGCATCCATTGGCCACTGCTTCTTTGAAAGCATCCCGTCAACCTAACAGGCTGCAGTGATTCCAGTTTGTTCTTTGTCTGCTAGTCGCTGCTTTTACCAATCCAGTGTTTTTCCCTCCCCCTCCCAAAATTGATAGCAATATCAGTATTTTGAAAGGAAAGATTTATAAATGAAAGGAAATATCTATAAAAGTATTGTTCTTAATATCGCTATTTTAAAGGCAGATTTTCTTTTAAATCCACTTTTGAAAATAACTGTGGAAATTGGCTACATAAAAATCCGATCTGCAATGATAGTGAATAAACGAATTAATGGAAAATTCAGTACCAAATCCAAATTGGATGGAATTCTAGCACATCTCTACCTACATACCTACACCTTGTGCTTCAACAGCACAAGGCCAATGTCAGAGGCACTTAACATGACAAAACAGCATCTCCAAGAGTAGTGCCTGAAATCTCTAGCAATGCTCAGAGCATTGCACCTTCCATGTTAAAAGCTGCCAAAACGTTTAAGATGGCACTTGAGACTGGGCCAAATCCATCTGCATCTGAAGATCATTGCAACCCCAGAACAATGGGATCAATTAAATGGAAGTGTGTTCGTTTATGGGCTCAGGAACAAGAAGAAATGCTTAGCTCAATATCTGCTGTAGGAGTTGCAGAAAGGTACAGATGGGGATCATTAATCTATATGGTGAAGACAGATGAAGGATTTTAAGAGCAATCCCAGTGGGTTCTTCACATTCGTAGCCAGACACTGCCGGGACTGATGGAAAAATCTGGGAAATGGCTATGAATTTACCTTTTACTAAACTAATGCAAAGCGATGATGTGGTCAACTAGTTGGATCAGCTGCATCTGTGAAGGTGGCAGTACTGAATCTCATGCAAGATTGGGAGCTCAATCTTTTGCATGTCTCTTCAGACATAAGTCCCATGGGGTTAAGTGGGGCTTACTTCCAGGTAAGTATAAGATTGCACCTAGTCTCTCTCAAATGTAATGGGTCTCTTCTAATCACTGAGTTGTACATGTATACATCGCCCATTAGGGTGGTGAAGGGAAGTCTACATTTCCAGCTAAATCAATTTTCAAAGCAGGGCCTAGTAACATGCAGCCCATAGGCCAGCAATGGAGAACCAGTGGCCCTCTAGGATGTTGTTGGATCCCAACTCCCATCATCTCTAACCATTGGTCATGCTGGCTGGGGCTGAGGGGAGGTGGAGTCCAACAACATCTAAAGGGCCACAGGTTTCCCATCCCTGCCATGGGCTATTTGATGGAAATAAATGGTGGGAGGGGCTTAGCCTGCGTAATTGCTTTCCGTCGCACTTCTCTTAAAGGCTCAGAATCAGGACCAGTAAAAATGGTGGCAGCCTCACTGGAAGTCATTCTTACCACCCTCATTTTCAAATCACAGGAGGTTATGGCTCCGGATTACCTGCATCTCTGGTCGGTTCAATGGGTCTAGATAGTTAATGGCATTCTAAATAAATTAAATAGGCCTATAGGCCAGGTATGCGTCCCCAAGATTCAAAGAGTCATCATTGTAGTCTGCTGCACTGTAGCATTTTGAGCATTTAGGACTGGAATGGGGAACCCTTTTCAGCCTTGGGGCCACATTCATGGACAACCTTCTAGGGAGCACGTGGCAGTGGTGGGAAGGCCTGCCTAGGGATGTAAGAAGGTAGCAGTCTCCATTCCAACCAGTTATTTGTCACAATCAGCACTGTTTCTGTTCCGCTGCAGTTCAGTTTCTGCCAAATACTACATTATGTGACTCATCTCTAATGTAAGTCACATATCTCACATTCATTTTAATGTGAAAGAAATGTCAAAATAATGTAAAAAATAGGTCATTAATTGTATATTTGTGGACTTTAAAAAAAACCCAACAATGTGAATAAACACCAATCATATTTGCTTGACTGATTTCCATTCCTGACCACAAACAGCTAACTCTAGCAATTTCTACTTCCTTTTCTGTGTTTGTCAGAATTCTCTCACAAGCCTAGGCCAGAGGCAAAAGTAAACAGAGCAATGGTAAAGCAGAAGGGTTAACTGGAAGGAGCATAGCTCAGTGGAAGAGCTATAGCCCTTCCCCAAACCTCCAACTTTTTGGGACCTGTTGGCACACTTGTAAACCGAAAAAACTGTTGAGGGCACCACACCGTATCCTATTCTATTAACTACAATAGAACACTTCCTTTAGGTGAGGGGAACCTTTGGCCTTCCAGATGTTGCTGAACTACAACTCCCGTCAGCCCCAGCAACCATGGCCAATGGCAATGGATGGCGGGAATTATAGTTCAGCAGCATCTGAAAGGCCAAAGTTTCCTTACACCTAGAATAGAGAAAAGTGTGATGTAGGTTTGCAGCACAATCCAATACATGGCTACTCGGAAGTAAGTCCTATTGAGTTCGATGGGGCTGAATCCAAGGCAATTGGGTAAAGGACTGGAGCCTTAATTAGGTTGGTTTGTGTTGGATGCAAAAAAAGATCTGAGGTTGTACTAAAGGCTACTTGGATTTTTTAAAAGGTTGAATTTGTAACCTATGGGGCTGGAGTACGTAAGAACATAAGAAGTGCCTGCTAGATCAGGCTGAGGCCTCTCTAGTCCAGCATCCTTTTTTCACAGTGACCAACCAGATGCCTGTAATAAGCCTGTAGGCAGGACTTGAGCACAACAGCCCTTTCCCCACCTGTGATTTCCACCAAATTGGTATTCAGAGGCCTACAGCCTCCAACAGTGGAGGTAGAACCTAGAGCTCTGTGTAATTCATGTTTGTTGCTGCAGGGAATATCTGGAATCTGGTGAAGGTCAACATTCACATGTGAGCGTTGACAATCTTAGGCATGGATTGTGAATGTCTGAAAACTTAGATGCGCCAGTGAATGTTGCGATTGTTATTTTTAATTTTTATTAGAATGTATATACCACCTTTGATTCTGAGAATAATGAAGTGATTCACAGACACGTAAAAGCAAATATCATGTAGATTGAGGGAGGTGTGGAAAGGGCAAAAGCTGATGCGTATTTTTCAACAGTTAGTGCAGAATGCTGCAGCAAGGTTGCTGGCAGGAGTGAGACCCTGGCATCATCTAACATCCCTGCGAGAGATCCGCACTGGCTGCTTATTTTTTACTGGGCCAAGGTCAAAGAGTTGTTATTAGTATACAAAGCCCTTAACAGCTTGGAGCCAGTTTACTTGAAGGATCACCGTACCCCATGTATGCCCATTTTGATCTGCAGATCTGCACTTTTACAAGTGCCACATAATATTTGTTCCGCAATTGCAGTCCTGTAGTGTGGCAGCTCCTACCCTCTGGAACTCTCTGCTGACTGACATTAGGCAACCTCCTTCACTTTGTTCTTTTTGGTGCCTGCTAAAACCTTTTTGGTTTAGGTAAACCTACTCAGACATGTAAAGCTGAGGTGTATTTTAATCTGTAATTTTAGCTTATAATTAGGGTTGCCATATTCCAGTCCCACAAATCTGGGCAGGTTAATTTGCATATTATGTAAAGTATTTGCATATTATTTGCATACTATGCATATTATTTGCATATTAAAATTTGGATTGTCCAGTTGTTTTGTTTTTGTGCCTAGGAGTTACCACCAAAAACTGGGGAAAGATGTGAGAAATCTTTTTTTTAAAAGCAACATTTTCAGCCTTAAATGCCTAGACTCTAGTTTCCAACACTAGGGAGTATTTATTGATTGATTAAGATAATTTATATCCTGCCCTTTTGCTGTTAAAAACAGAGCTCAGCACAGCTTACAAATATAATAAAAACAATAAAAATACACAATCAATATAAAAACATAATAAAAACACAAAATAGCAACAAACATAAAGTAAGTCAGGGCAGCAGTACGGTTAACCATATACGATATATTTCAAAGATGTGGTGGGTGGAGAAAAACAAGAAGCCAATATGTTAGGAAAAGGAGTCTTTCACACCACATGCTCAGTTCTAAATACTGTTGCAGCAAGTTTTACAAGTTCCTCCAGTATTCCACTGGTGCAGGCACTCAGACATTCAAAGTATTTGTATGTTTCTTAGGTTTTATAAAAGCAGAGCTTTGCTTAACTCAAAATTTCTTTTCCCTTTGATCAACCACATCTACACAGGTTCCACCTCCATACTCAAAATGAAACTGGGCCTGGAAGTGTGCAACAACTCCACACATACCTTGCTAATTAGATTACCAATGCCAGGATGTCTGTCTTATCAACTACTCTCCTGCTCCCCTCCCCCCCCCACCGGGCATCATGAAAGACCCAGTCCTGGGCTCAGAAAGAAAATAAATATCTGGTCCTCTTCAAAGTATTGATAAGCCTCTTGTTTTAATTGAAATAATAATTATAAATTCTTGTTCTTATCACTAATGGGAGTTAATTATCTTGCATATGCTGCTGTTGCTTCTATGGCTGTAACGGAGTGAGGTTAAAGATAAGTGAAATGCAAATAGGAAAAAAAAACACAGAAGGCACTAACACTTTCCTAAATGTAATACCATACCAACCACAACAAGATTCCTATGAGTAAGGCAAAAAACTAAGCATCTCACAACCAGTCAGGATTCCTAACCAAAAACCAAAAATATGATAAATGAAGAAATATTTATATAAGCATGACTATCAAATATATTTATTATTTACACAAACTGTAAAGATATTTATAGTGCAATCCTACGTTTATTTATTCAGAAGCAAGTCCCAGCGTATTCAGTGGGGCTTACTCAAACAGGGACAGAAATGCAACCTCAAGTGATAAGCAACTTCATTCACACAACCCAAAATTCAGAATCATGCCACTTTATGCTGTTTTGCAACTATTTATACTTGTTTTTATGGTTATTGGATTTTAAATGGCTTTATTTCTTGTTGTGAGCTGCCTTGGTTTCCAACCCTACCTCACAGGGGTGTTGGAAAGACTCCATACACGCACACGCACACACTGCAGATGTATAAATACATACAGCCCATATAATAGTTTATTGTCAAACCAGTTGGTCATTGCAGAAAAATCAGTATTCGTTTTTTTAAAAATCAGTATTACTTTCCTACAGAATAAAAACTGTAATACCTAAGTAAGCCCTGCCTACTTGCTTTAAAATAGGACTGGAGAAGGGGGCAGAAAGAGTTAGAACACAAACACAATTCTTTTTTACATTCACTCCAAAGTCCCATTGATTTTGAGCTCATTCATAACCATGTCTACTCAAAAGTAAGTCCTATTGAATTCAATGGGATTTACTCCGGGGCCGGGCATATGGGATTAGCATGCTTTTACCCCCACAAAAGCAAGTATTGGGAAGGTTTTGAAAACACTGCCCAGGATCTGACTCCTGCACACAAGAGGAAAAGAAACTGAAATGTATATACTTACCCAATTTATGAGATTTCAGATAAACAGGGGGGGGAAACCACCATTTTGTTTTCTAGACACTGCCTCAGGTGAATGAAACTGAAACACAATCCCTGATTGGCTGCAATGCTGAACGGGCGGGGTTAAAGCTACAAGTGCTATAGTACTACTGTTTAAAGAAAGATTTAACGGTCGGGGGGGGCGGCTGACGTTTTTATGTATATCTCGAGAACCCGACCACCTAGAAACTTAATTTTTTTTTAAATTAAAGCTGAGAATCCGGGCTACCTAAGGGGTTAGCCGGGCGCCGGGTCGCATGCATAGAATCCGGGTAAAACCCGGCTAACCGGGCAATATGGCAACCCTACTTATAATGTACATTTTAACTTGTTAAAATTCATTTTGCTTTGTTTATAAATCTGTTTTTCTTGTTGATTTTTACTGGCAATTTTATTATATAAGTCATATAAGTCACATTTTTTTCTAAATCACATCAAGATTTTCTTTACAGTTAAGTTGCAGACAAATTTGGTTAAATAAATAAGATAAATAAACATTCACAATGTTTTCCAAGGATTGTTAGCATTCACATGTTAGTGACGACATCCGTCAGCTTCTGGACATTCGCAGATACATACAACTTCTTCCTGAGCGAATTCCACCGTCCAAGCTAATTTGCTTTACTTATTTTTTTTTTTAAGGGAAAGTGTTTGTTCCTAAAGAAAGACCAGTAGAAACCCACACAGAGGAAAAGGTGACTCTGGACCCAGAATTAGAAGAAGCCTTAGCCGGTGCATCCGATACCGAGCTATATGATCTAGCAGGTTTGTTGCAATCTTGAAATGATGTGAGTATCTCAGGCTGGGCGTGATGGATATCTTAACACCCGTGCCACCAGCACTGTGCTTATCACAACCCTTACCCTTGATCCAAGCTATGGCTGCACACATACCATACATCTCAAGCACATTTTCCTCCCCAAAGAATGCTGGGAACTGTAGCTTATCCCTCACAGAGCTACAATTCCCAGCACCCTTAACAAACTACACTTCCTAGGATTCTTTTTTTTTTTTTTGAGGGGGGGGAAATGTGCTTTAAATGTGATTTACATGTAAGGTGTATATTCATCCAGAAAGTACTCATGTGGAGTTCTGGGCCCAGATTGAGCACCTAGCATGAGGAACAGGAGGGTTTTGCCCTCCACACACTATGATCTCGATCAGACCTCCCCACACCTGCCATTTGCATTGGGGAGAAAAAAGCTCATTTTGAAACAAATGGGAGGTTCCACCACCCCCAACACAAATTGCAGGTGCAGGGCCCTGTGATCCAGATAGGGACCACAGCAGGGAATAGTGGGTTAATGCTCCTTAACCCTGTGCTAGGATCCCTGTATGTAAAGGCATAGCTATGCATGTAGCATGGGTCCTCTGACCTGGCCAGCTGGCCCCAAGGAGGATCCTGGTTCTATCAAGCCATGTAAATCCCCCAGCCTCAGCACTTGATTTCCCCCCCCAACCTGAGCAACTTGTCTCACTGGACAGGACCCTGCCTGGTTAACCACTTGCGCCCTTTCCCAAATCCCCAGCTTGATCTCCTACCCCTCTGACACTGCATTTCCTACTTTTGGCCCTTCTGATCTTGGCTGCTGCTTATGAAAAGTGAGCCCTGCCTTCCTGGATTCTGCTTCTTGCCTTTGGCCCAATGGTTGGCTCCCTGGCTGACATCCCCCTCCGTCCAGGACGTGGCAGATAAACCTATCTAACATGGAACTCACCTTCATGTAGGACAGGTGTAGGGCCCTCCAGATGTTGCTGAACTACAATTCCCATCAGCCCCAGCAAGCACGGCCAATGGCCAGGGATGAGGGGAGTCATAGTTGAGCAACATTTAGAGGGCCAAAGATTCCCCGTACCTGATGTAAGAAAAGGCATGGAAACCTGGGTGTGGATTGGGCTGTATAATAATGGCAGATTCCTCTTCTACACCACATATTCACATAGTGCACATGGCAGCTGGTGGTCAGCTGCAGCTTTATGGCACACACACACGGCAGATAGATGCATGCGCGACTGATGTGGCTTGCACTCGTAGTAGGATGCTCAGTTTCATGTATGACATGCGAAATGTTTGGAGCTGGCATTGCAGTATTGTGGGTGTTGATTGCAAGTTGGAAAATGTTCACTGCTCTTTCTTCCAAAGGGATTTCCACGCATGCACCTTCTAAGTTACACAGAATTATCTGATAATCATGGAAGAAAGCTACTTTGAGAGGGGCGCAGGAGGAGAATTTGTAAGGAGCCTTTTTCTATCCAAACAGTTCTATAGTCAACTCAGTGCTCTTGCTGTTGGTATTTATAGCCGTCCTTGGAGTGCACAACCTGGTCAACAACCCAAAGTTTGATGAAGGAACCACCAGCAAAGACGGCAAAGAAACAGTGAAAAGTAAGTAGGTGCTTTTCTCCCCAATGACTTGCATACTTCCGTGCACAAGAGCTGGTGGGACAACTGAAATGTTGGTGACGGAGCTGCACACATGCCACCGAGAGATAAACGGTGCCTCTAGACTTTGCCAGTATGTGATTGAATCCCACCCCAAAATAGCAACAAAGTCAGGTTGTGCAATATAGTTGATTGGGAGGTCTTGCACAACAAACCCGACATTTCCCCAAAATATCAGATTTTCTGCAATAAGGAATGGGATGATGCACTGGAAAGTGTGGGATAATGCTTGCTTTGACCCAGTGTTGGAACATAGGAATGTGCCTTCTACTGAGTCAGACCCTTTCTCCGTCTAGCTCAATATGGCCTACACTGACTGGCAGCAGCTCTTCAGGCAGGCAGGAGCCTCTCCCAGCCCTACCTGGAGATGCTGGGGACTGAACCTGCAACCTTTTGTGTGCAAGGCAGATGCTCTACCATTGAGCCAAATCGCTTTCCTGAATGTCATTTAACCTCTCTGCAAACAAATCAGGATGAATACTCAATAAGCAGTTTGTCTGGAAGTGCCCTAAGTTGCACTTGCAAAGCTGTCTCTATCAGTCACCACCGTGTGCTTAATACATAGGAAGCTGCCTTTATCCTAAGTCAGGCCGTTGGTCCCTATCACCCAGTGCTGTCTACTCTGACTGGCAGCAGCTCTCTAAGGTCTTAGGCACAGAGGAGTATTTCCCTAGCCCAGCTACCTGTGGTTATTTTTAATTGGCAGTATAAAGGATTTAACCTGGGACCTTCTGCACACCAGCCGAGGGCCCTGCCACTGAGCTAGAAGGATCCCAGTTGATTGGGTTTGAGCTGTAAACCGTGCCTGGCCTACGACACCTAAGATGTATATTTTTAGGACCCACCTTATTTCGTGATTTTAGGTTGTTTTTAATTGTTTTTAATGCTATATTTTAAATTTGTTTAACCGGCCCTGGGACCTCTGGGTGAAGGGTGGGTAATAAATGATGATGATATCTGGAGGGCCAAAGGTTCCGTAAACCTGCCTTAGGCCGCTTCCACACTGCACTTTATTCCGTTATTCTGACGATTTCTTAACTGGTAATTTGAGCATTATATTTGACCTTTCACATGACGTACAAGCTAGTTCTGGAACTCTAGTGGAATATAGTTCAAGTTTAGCGCAAATTTTCATGATAAATAATACCAGAACCCATCCGTTTGCAAGGCTGGGAACCCGGAAGATTGCAGGAGTCTTGCACTAGCTGCAGCTGCTCACGTGACAGGCATCCCAGCATGCAGTGCGTTCCTGCCCTTAAGTTGCATTTTTTTTTTTTGCCTGCTGAAAATTGTACCAGTATTCCGGCATTGGCACAGATAGCAGCAGCATTTCCCACATATACCCCTGTGTTGATACAACTAAAATAATGTTAAAAGTCAGAACATAAAGGGAGAGGGCTTGCATGGCGACAGGACGAAATCTTAGACCTCCTACACAGTGGGGAACAGTGCGCATGTGTATAATGGGTGAGGGACAAAAACAAGACGATGTTCATTGCAGCTGTGCAAAATGCCGGTATATCGGCTGAAAAAGCTGCTGTTCCTTAATGCAACAGGTACTGCAGTGTGAAAGGGATTTTAGAAATCGGGACAGAAGTGCTACCTTTTTAAACCGTTCAACTAATGCAATCAGCCCCATGTGTGAAAGCAGCCTTAGAATAAAGGACTCATTCAAATATAGGTCCGTCTTCTGCAAAGTTGGGCACATGACCACTGTTGGCAATTTGCTGAGGAAGGGTCATAGCTCAGTAGTAGAACATCTGCTTTGTGTGTAGAAGTCCCAGGTTCAATCCCCGGCAACTCCAGGGCTTGTATCCAATGTGAGACCGACTCGTAGCAGACCAATGGAAATGAATGAATTTAAGTTGCTCGTTTCCAATAACATCAATGAGTCTACTCTGAGTAGGACTAGCATTAGTGAGAACCCCAGGTAAGGCTGGGAGAGAGCCCTGTCTGAAATCCTGGAGAGACACTGCCAGCCAGTTTAGACTAGCAGTGGTTCCCAAGGTTTTTCCCCTATGGACCACTTGAAAAATTGCTGAGAGTCTTGGCAGACCAGTTCATTATTTTTCTGCCTGTTGGAGCAGAATGTAATGCTCTGTGCTATGTGCGGTATGCTTTTTAATTCCATTTTTATGGTGTCTTTTCTTTCTTATATATTGTATTACAATTTGAACTCCGCAGAATTCAAATTCTGATACAAGGGAGAGGGCCTTCTCAGTGGTGCCCCCCAAATTATGGAATGATTTCCCTGACGAGGTGTGCCTGGTGCCAACACTGTTATCTTTTCGGCGCTAGGTCAAGACTTTCCTCTTCTCCCAGACATTTTAGCATGTGTTTTATACTGTTTAAATTTTTTAATTGTGTTTTAAATTGTTTTTATAAGATCTGTTTTAAATTGTATTTGTTTTAATGTTTTTAGTTACTGTAAAGTGCCCAGAGAGCTTCGGCTATGGGGCGGTATACAAGTATATTAAATAAATAAATAAATAAAAGAAATAAAAGAAGAAAGAAATGCAATCAAAAATCAATATTGATATTGAATGCGATGGCTGTGCTGTCTCCTATTTTCAACCACAAATCCACAGATACACCATGGACCACCTGAATGAAGCTGGTCCGCAGACCAGAGTTTGGGAACCCCTAGTTTAGCCGATACTGAGCTATGTCTGATTTATTTCTTTACTTATTATTTATTTATTTATTACATTTATATCTCGCACTTCCTCCCAGAAGGAGATTAAGGCAGCAAATAAAAACACTAAAAGCACTTTAAAACATCTTAAAAACAAAAGATTTTAAAACATATTAGAACAAAACATCTTTAAAAACATATTAGAACAAAACATCTTTTTAAAAAAAACTTTAAAAACATCTTAAAAAGCAATTCCAGCACAGACAGACACAGACTGGGATAAGTTCTCTACTTAAAAGGCTTGTTGAAAGAGGAAGGTCTTCAGTAGGCTCCAGAAAGATAATAGAGATGGGGCCTGTCTATTATTTAAGGGGAGGGAATTCCAAAGAGTAGGTGCCACTACACTAAAGGTCTGCTTCCTGCATTGTGCAGAACAGACCTCCTGATGGTATCTGCAGGAGGCCCTCACTTGCAGACTGAAGTGATTGACTGGGTATATAAGGGGTAAGATGATCTTTCAGGTATCCTAGTCACAAGCTGCATAGGGCTTTGTACACCACAATTAGAACCTTGAACTTGGTCCAGTAGCTGATGGGCACCTGACTTGGTGAAAGACAGCCTCCTATATTCTTCCTAGGCATCTGTGTGGGATACATCCAAAAAGGCATCTGCGAAACCAGGAAATATTTATTAAGAATATAAGAAGAGCCCAGTCGGATCAGTCCAAAGACCCATCTAATCCAGCATTCTGTTCCCACAGTGGCCGATCAGATGATGTTGGAAAGTCTCCCAAGTAGGACATGAGCACAATAGCACTGATTTTGAGGCCCAATTCAAAGTCACAATGAATGAGGCTGCCACCCTAGGTGCGCTAATCTGGGAAAGCAAGTCCCATTGAACTCTGTGGAACCGCAACTCCCATTCATATCAGTAGAACTTAAGCCTTTGGATCTCTGGGCATCTCTGTCTCTGTGTGTGGCCTGTGCAAGACGCGTTGCGGTTCCAGTTGTCTTCCCATATCTCTAATGCAAGTGCCCCTGGGAGAGAGGGAAATGTGGGAGAAAATGTGGAAGGTTTTCTTCCATCCAAACTGAAGCAGAATTGACTTCCGGGAAGGGTGACTTAGCCTGTGCCTGCTTTTGAGACGGGCTCCTGCCTCAAAAGAAGCTTATTCAGATATATCAGTCAGTTTTTTCTTTTTTTTTGACTGATTAAACTTCTCCCGGGTAGGGAGAAACGAAGAGATTAACCTCAAAGCCTATTTTTGTTGGGACGACCAGATCTCATTAATTTATGGGACGAGGTCCAGCCGACGAAGGTGGGACGGATTTTCAACAGCAAGCTCTATCTGTTAAAGCGAACGTTCATCTTATCTTCTAAGAGAGAACGCATTAACAGGCAAGCACCCTTCTTTCTATATTTTTCTTTTACTTGACTTAAATTGTTGCTGTTTAAAAGAGATTTGCCAGATTGATCGGTTTTTGACATCTCACTGGGGAGCCGTAACTTCTCTCTGCTACGCACTAATTAATAGCTTATCTCTGTTTTTGTTGCAAAAAGCTGTCCTGGATTTGCATTCTAAAGATACACACAGAAGAGGGATTTCTATTCCAGATTTTTATTTTGAAAAATATTATACTGTTTTGAGACTACTCTCTTTTTGGTCTATTTTATTTTGACGAATCTGTTTCTTGACGATTGCCATTAATTGTTTCGATCCTGGGAACTGCATTTTGTTTACTTAACTATTGGAGAGATAAGGCTGTCTGCTCTGTTTATACTGTGATGTCACCAAGTTTGGAGTATTAACCCAATTGTTGCTGAAATAAGAAGTGGTTTTCCTATATTTTTCTTTTAAAATGGCAATTAAGAAAGTGGCTGAGAATCTGGAAATAACTATGTTTCAGAAAATAATGGATGAGATTGAGATAACGAAAATTGAATTGAGTAAAATGAAGCAGGAGATTAAAGATATAAGGGTCCCTGTGAGAGAGGTGACCCTGGAAGGGGTCCCTGTGAGAGAGGAGACCCCGGAGATTGGAACAGGGGTCCCTGTGAGAGAGGAGACCCTGGAGACTGGAATAGGGGTCCCTGTGAGAGAGGAGATCCCGGAGATTGGAACAAACGTGGAACAGGAACAAGATTTGGAGTCTATGGACTTTAGAAATAAAATCTATTGTTTGGAACTCAATGTTATCTCTGAAGAAATTAATGAAGATTCTAGAGATAAAGTTATCAATGGCATGGATTATCTTCTGGACTGGAATGATGTGATGGAGCCCAATATAGAGAAAATCTATGGAATTAACTGCAGCCATGTGACAATGGAAAAACTTTTAAGAGATGACCCAGTGTATTTTGAAAAAAAGAACAGAGATATGATTTTACAGCAGTATTTCAGCAACCTATTCAGAATGGATGGCAAGAAAATATTTGGGATAGAGGTAATTCCCATCAGACTCTTACTATATGACTATGGCTTTGACAGCAAGATTATTATGGAATACTGATAATGGAAGATTGGATATTGAAATTACTGGACTTAACAAGACTACTGAAGATGGAAGATGGAAAATGGAACTAATAGAGATAATAGAACAATGGCTACTGAAATTACTGAACCTAACAGATTCTGATGTGATGGATTAATTGAAATGTTTATTTTGACTATGGTTATGACAATAAGATTATCATAATTAGTAATGAGATGGATTAATCGATATGCTTATCTGGAAAAAAAAATTGATAGATATATTTCTTAAAGAATTGAAATCTCTCTTTGACTTTTTGTGGAAAGAATAAAGTAATGTTTATGAGATTTGATGATTAAGTAAGATAACTACTGGAGGAAAGTGATTTTATAATATGACTTAAGAGACAGGATTGCTATATATTATAGACTTATAACTGATTTGATCTTTGACAAATGGGAAGTCAATATTTTACTCTTTATTTTTTATTTTTGTTTTTTTTTTCTTTTTTTCTTTTTGTTTAACTATTTTTGATTTTGTTTTTTGTCTTTGAATGTTTTATGATTTTGTCTTGTATGTTTTATGAAAATTTGAATAAAAATTATTGAAAAAAAAACAAACTGAAGCAGAATTTTTTCTCGCCCTCCCAGCTGGAGGCTCGTAATGCTGCGACCATGAGATTGCTTATATTGCTAATTCATGTTTCGGTCTCTGTGATTATTTTTGCAAAGGTCCAGCATTTCGGCTTGGTGAGTCTGCTGAGCTACGCTTCTGTCGCAAATCTAGCAAGCAGGAATTTGCTCTGTCAGACAATTTTGTTCCAACAACAATACACCCCCCTGCCACAACTAGCTTTGTTTTGCTTTTTGTTGGAAGTGGTGGGGAAGGATGCACTTCAGGAGCTTCTGTGACTTCAGAACTGAAAACCGTTTACCTCTCACTGAGCTACAACTCCCAGCACCCTTAAGAAACTACAGTTTGCAGAATTCTTTCGGGAAAGTCATAGGCTTTAATGTGCTTTCAGTGAATGGAGTGTTTGCAGCTGTAGTGAGCTGGGAGAGGCTGCACAAGAGGAGAGGAGCTGGTGGGTTGCACTGGTTAGACCAGGATCGGGGAGACCTGGGTTCAAATCCTGATGTAGCCATGAAGCTCACTGGGTGAGCACTCTCTTTTGGACTAAACTACCTCACAGGGCTGTAGCAAGGAGAACGCAGAAAGGAGTCACTACCCAGTATGATGGAAAGCAAAAAAAGGGGGAACAGCAGGCACTGGGGCATACCATTGTAATGCCACATAAACAAGTGTACAGATAGCCAAAATACAATGGAAATCCCTGCAAATAGTAAATAATATTACCCCCTGAGGAGCCCTTGTTTTTCAGGTCGGCACTTGGGTGTCAGGTGACCAGCTGAGCCTGCACCTTTAGGTGCCTGCACTCCCTAGGACTCGGTGGCTGCTTGGTGTCTTCCTCCAATCATGCGAAGGGGCTATCCATGTACTGAGGGGGTGGTTGGGTTGCTGTGTCCCCTGAGGACCCCGGATCCCCCTGATCTACCTCACGGTCGCTCAACTTGGTCTACTTCTCAGTGATGCTTGGCACAGGAAGCTCCAGGGGAACGTTCCTTCAGTGAGGACGTGACATTGAGAAAGCTGGAGAAAGGAGTCTCTCCACCAAGGAGTGGAAAACAAGGAGAGAGGAGTGGAAGTTCACATAGCTGAGATGCAGAGAAGAGGAAAGCAAGCTGATTTAAAACAGCCAGCCAAATAGTGGCTACTGGTGTTTATATGTAGTATCTTTTGAAGCAGACATCAGTGAGGTTATTTGTGGATGGCATCCCAAGGCATAACCTTATCCCAGTCTGCAACTATGCTGGAATCATTTTTAGGATGTTTTTAAACATGGGTTTTTAAAAAAACACACAAAAAATCAAGGTGTTTCATTTTTAAGATATTTTCTAAGATGTTTTATTCAATCATAGAACTGTAAAGTTGGAAGGGGCCTATAAGGCCATCGTGTCCAACCCCCTGCTCAATGCAGGAATCCAAATTAAAGCATAAAGCATGTTTTTAAAATATAGATGTTCTTAGAGTTTTGTTGCCCTGGGCTCTTTCTGGGAGGAAGGGCGGGATATCAATTTAATAATAAATGTTAAAAATTAATTAATAAATAAGTAATTGGCTCATGTCCTTTTCAGATGTGGTCAAAGGTGAAAAGGTCAAGCCAGTTTTTGAGGAACCGCCTAACCCCACAAATGTTGAAGGCTCTTTGCAAAGGATAAAGGCAAATGATCCTACGCTCCTGGAAGTCAATCTGAACAACATAAAGGTACTGGTATCAATGCTGTTAACCTTCTTGTCCCGTTACATTTGCAAAACATTCCTTAGACGGTCTTAATTTGTTTTTCAAAGTATTTTCTCGGAGAGATAGGAGAGAGAATGGAGGAACAGAACGACGAAAGCCAATTTAAACATTCAGCAACCCTGACGTATGGGCTCATGGGGAATTGAATGCTCCCCTAACATTAAAACTTCCTGCATGGGTAAAGTCAGCATGTCAGCAACAAGACTCAATTCAAGGCCAACTAGACATGATGCTGGTTATATAGTTTGCCCAGGCATAGTTGTTTTTCCTTTTCACAAACAGAGGTGCATCTAGAATCCTCAGTCATGGTGCAGCTTCTGCTATATGCTGGAGATGCTTCTCTTTACCCTGGCCTCTGACAATTAGGGTATATTATTTTCTGGAACTCACTCCTTTTGCTGAATTGGATTGTTCAGTTCCATTTTGAACAGTTTTATAGTTGGAACCCTTTATTTGTTTTTATAATTATGTATTCTATTGTAAACCACCCTGGGGCCTTGTAGTGAAGGGTGTGTAAAACATCTTATAAATAATAAATCATTCAATAGTGTACTACGAGACCAATCAGAATTGTTTCCACCCTACCTCACCCCCCACATGCTATTTGCAATGGGAGGAAATGTGGCATTATTTTCCATGGGAGATTTATTCGACTGCCAAATTTAAGGCAATTTTGTTCAGATGGGCCTGATTTTTATGACTGAGCAGCCTGATCTGCCAAACTACCTGTTTTGTTATTGAATGTTTTTTCCATTGTTCAAAGTGGTTACGATTGTTTTTTTGAATTTATTGAATGTTGTCTTTTGCCTTGAGCATTCTTTATGCAAGAAAGGCAGGACACAAGTTATTGTAATCAATAATAATAAAAAACACAGGGTTCTGAAGGTCCTTTTGTTGGAAATATTCATTGACTAACGCCTAGGACTGTCCGACACAGCACTGAATTCCCTCCTTATCAAAGAGCAAAAGTGCAGACATCAAAATGTTATATCTCAAGGGTAGCCAATATGGTGCCCTCTAGATGTTGTGGTCTACAGTTCACATCATCCCTGACTGATGCCTGAGCTGGATGGGGCTGATGGGAGTTGTAGTCCAAAACATTGGGGGGGGGGACCATGGTGGCTGCCCCTTTTATATATACAAAAGCTTGGTCAGTATTTTTCAGAGGCCCTCAATAGGAGACTATAATGCAGATCGGTCAAAGTCACGCAAGTCAGTTTTTTCACTTACACAGCAATTTGCCTCACTGGCCATAAATGGGTAACAACCAGTTTTTGATACGTAGCTCATAAAGTAACAATGCCCATTCACCTGGGGCAACCTGGCAACAATCTGGGTTGGATCCAGACAAACCCATTAGCAAAACGTAGTTGCCATTGAAATCAATGGCACTGAAGTCATGACTAACTTGCCTTTTTGATTTCAGTGGAATCTAAGTTAAACTAATGAAGTTTGGATGTAACTCATTGTCTCTAATTCCCAGTACCTAGATTCAAGATTCATATCAAGAGGCTGGGATTGGTTGAATTAAGAACGTATTGGCTATAAATGTACTTTAAGGTCAAGCTGTCCAACATAAATGACAACTGCTAGATTCCATATTGGAAACCAAATTCCAGAATGTTGTGGCATGATTGAGGCTACATGGCTCCCTAAGCTTGCTTCCTCAGATGGAAGCCATTTGGATTAACTTTAGATATTGTTGTGTTTTCTCTATTAATATAGAACATCCCAATTCCCACCTTGAAAGAGTTTGCAAAAGCTTTGGAAACCAACGCCAATGTGACAAAATTCAGCTTGGCAGCCACACGGAGCAACGACCCTGTTGCGATTGTAAGTTGAACAAACTCTTCTTTGGAGAGAGAGAAAAACGTCTGACTCTTTGCTAAATCAAATTGCAATGTTCCAAATGCTGAGAGGTTCTGTCTGTGAGAGTGCAAACTCAAAACTAGCTTCAGGGTGGCATGTTTTTGAGATTTAGCCTGTGAAAGTTCCCTGTTCTATTCAAGAATGCACTCTTTATCCATCATTGTTGCATTTGGGAACAGAAGAAAGTTACCTCTTGTGTCTAGCTGTTAGACAAACAGAAATTTGTCAGATACAGTTCTCCCCATCTATGCCTTTCTCTGTGCAAAATTGGTGTCGGGTATTCCAACTTCCTGGTCTACACACCAACATCAATTTCAATATTTCTGTAACTGGGAATTGTAAAAGGCACATTCTTAGGGCAGATCCACACTAGGCATTTAAAGCATATTCAACACACATTTGAAGCACATGAATCCCACCACGGAATCATGGGAACCGTAGTTTGTTAAGGGTGGTGGGAACTATAAGTGTGAGAGGAAAACTACACTTCCAAGGATTCTTTGAGGGAAGTCGTGCCCTTTAAATGTGAGTTGGCTGTGCTTTAAGCGTATTGTGTGCATCTGCATTTAATCTTGGGAGATTCCTAGATGCGTATCCCATGATAGGAGCCTATGTTTTAATGGGGCCATATTCCATGTTGTGCATGTGGATACATCATGTCTTGTGGATCAGCGGTGGCTGTTGTTCATTGAGACTGGTAGAGCGGAAGGCCAAACAGTAGGTGGTGTCAGAGCCAATGACAGGCAGAGACAACTAATTCAAGCATTGACCACATCTTCCTCCCTGCTGAGGTCTATGAGGGCAACACTTAGAGTAAGGAGGAGGCAGTGGACAGGTAGTACCACCCTCTGGACTGGTTTTAAGTAAGAAGGTAGGCAGGTGCGAGTGGCTGAGGGCAGACTGAGGTTGGTGGGGCAATGCCCCATTTGCCCTAATGGACCAGCCTCTGCTGTTGTGGGTTATCATGAGATCCAAACTTACACAACTCTTCTCATCCCTTCAGGCATTTGCAGATATGTTAAAAGTGAACCAGACGTTGAAAAGTCTAAATATAGAATCCAACTTCATCACTGGGACAGGCATCCTTGCCTTGATTGATGCCCTGAAAGGGAATGAAACACTGACGGAGATAAAAATTGACAACCAGGTAAGGAAAACGCAGCAGACTGGAACTTAGCGCTGGCTAGAATCTAAAAGGTGCAGCTCGACAATGAAAAATGGGCTGGGAGGAGGTGTTTTTCGGGTCTGGAAATTTTTTATTGCTTCTTTTATGTCTTATTTTGTATTTTGATGGTATTACAATTTGAATTCTGTGGAATGCACACTGTAATACAATAAAATACAATATAGGAAATGAAAGGGACAATACAAATGTAATAAAAAAATCATAGAGCACCCACAACTGGCAGGAAAATCATTGTGGTCTGTCTGCCAAGATCATTAGCAGTTTTCAAGTGATCCCTAAAGAGGTGCATATGGTGAAAACTCTGTGAAGGTGGCAGATGCACCTGTGTGTATGTGAGAGAGAGAGTTCCATGACTTAGGGGCTGCCACAGACAATGCCCTCTCCTGGGCCACCCCCAAGCTTCTTTCTGAGGGCAGTGGAACTATCAAGAGGACCCCCTCTGCTGATTTTAACACCCGAGAGGGTCAATAGGGAAGGAGGCTGCTTTCTTCAGGTGTGCTTTAAAAGCAGCTTGCTGATAATCTGTTAGTCCATATCCTCAGCAGAAATAATACCCAAGTATTTGTAACTATAGAGGAGTTTGGATGGCCTCTCATATGCATTGAAAGAATGAATGGGGGGTTGTTGCAACTCTGCAGAGCAGGGGTGGGGACCTGGATTCAGCCAGTTCCCCCATCCCCCATGATCCAACATGTGGACAGTGGGGAGGCATGGCCACTGTGCGTGTTGGGGGGCAGGACTTGCTGACAGGGCTCTCCATCCTCCACACGTTATTTCAATGAATATATTTGCACATATCATTCCTTGTTCCTCCCTCTTCCTTTTTTTTTCTGTCTCCTTGCCCACATAATGTCCGAAGTTGATTGTAAGCTCTTCGAGGGCAGGGGTTTGTGTTTGTTTGTAAAGCACCACATATGTTGATGGTGCTACAATGATGATGATGATGTGTTTGGAAATTAAATGACGTGCATGTCTGTGCAACCCAGATCTGCTTTGGAAATAAACATTTCCATCACATTGTGGTTCCTTTCCCAGAGACAACAGCTTGGCACAGCAGTAGAGATGGAGATTGCTCAGATGTTAGAGGAGAACTCGCAGATCCTCAAATTTGGGTACCAGTTTACAAAGCAAGGTCCAAGAACGCGGGTAGCAGCAGCCATCACTAAAAATAATGACCTAGGTAAGACGTGTTGGACCTTAGACTGGCAAGACCTCTGGGGCCTTTTTCAGCATTTCCCAAGGTAACATTTCCCCACTAGGCTGAGAATGATGCCAAACATTATTTTACAGAAGTACTTTTTCAGAGTTTTGAGCAGCGGTGGGAGGATGAACCTTCATCTCTTGCATCTAAATGTCAGAGCAGAGAAATGCCATTGTATAAAGGCACTGTCTTGCCTCCTTTGGGCCAGAGAAAATGGCACGTGTATACTTGTACATCAGGTGTAGGAAACCTGTGCCCCTTCCAAATGTTGTGGGACTACAACTCCCATCTTCCTCGACCATTGGCCATGCAGGCTGGGGCTGATGGGAGATGGAATCCAGCTGTACCTTGAGGGCCACAGGTTCTCCACCCTTGCTTGCATGGTCAGTAACAATGGAGAGTTCTGATGCCCATGTGCATAGCCCAGACATGGGTAACCATAGCTGTTGGACCGGCACAGAAGCACCTCTCTCCAATCTTCAGAGAGGTTTGTCTAATCAGAAGTGAAGCCAGGTAGGGTTCCTTGTAATGGTGGAGACAAGATGGCTGTCTTGGTGCTTTGATAGTGTGATGTATTGATTACAGCCATAAGCTATGAGCCAGAAACCTCCCTTCTGTGCTCAGCCATGAACCCATCTAGCTGTCCATCTATTACCAAGCCAGGCTCAAGGTCCTTGTATTAATTTACAAAGTCCTGAATAACTTAGGTGCAGGGTACCTTAGAGGCCACCAGAACTCTTATACCCCAGCTAGTTCACCTGCAGTAGCATCGCTGGTCATTCCGAGTTGGTGAGGCTCATTTGACAACAACAAGAAACCAAGCCTTTAGTGTCATTGGCCCAGTGCTATGGAACAGTCTGCCAATAGAGACTCAGCAGGCACCTTCTGTTCTGACCTTTAAATGCCTACTGAAACCTTTTCTACATCATCAGCCCATTCAGGCAATTGAGAAGATATCTTTCTGTAGTAGTTAATTATTTCTGATTTTAATTTTTACGATTTTAATTTTTACATGGTTTTGTCTTGTATTTATATGTTGTAAATGGCTTTTTTTAATGAATAGTGATACATAAATATTTTTTATAAATCAATGAAATAAATAAACCCACAGAAGTGCAGTTCCCCTTCTAACCTAAATTAACATAACATTGGAGGTCACTGATTCATAGGGTCGCCGTAAGTCGTAATCGACTTGAAGGAGCGTAACAACAACAAAGATAACATTTAATATAAGGGATAGTGCCTGGCAGTTGTGAGTCTTGGAAGTTGCAGCACAACAAAAATAACGTCAAAAACATCCTGCTATAAAAAGTGATGACCTCAGTGTCAATATTTCAGCAATTCTTCATTATTATTTGTTAGCTTTTTCCTGATGTTTTGCTGCATTTTGCATGGAGACATCCAAGGAGGGGTGTCTAGCATTCTGCAGCAAACCCTCATGCATGCACGCAAACACACGTCTAGCTGAAATAATACAAACCAGAAAAGAGAGATGGATAATGAGGCTATTGGTATAAATGAGTTGTATCCTACTGTGTCCCACTCAGAGTAGATCTATTCAAATTAATGGAACTAAGTTAGCGGTATCCATTATTTACGTGGATCTACACTGTGTAGGACTTAATTGGATGCAACCCAATGACATTCTTCTTAGCTTGCAGAAAAGCAAGACAGTTATATCCCAAAGTCCATGCATTCCACCCATATAATTTTAGGGATAACTTTCTTCAGCACTTCCTATGGCTCTTCACATGCTGTTGGACACTTAACTCCCATTGACCCCAGCCGGTATGGCCCATGGTAGAAGGTGATAAGAGTTGGTCCAACAATATCTGATGAGTTACAGTCTCCCCACTCCTGTCATAGAATGTATGAAAGGGGCTGTTCATGCAGCAGGGTCATTAACGTGCATCAATTACCATTGTTTCCTCGTGCAAGGAATTCTCTTACCGCTTGCTCACAGTTTCTGGGTGCTTCTAGACTGTTGCTATTGTTGTTGTTGTTATGTGCCTGCAACGACTACGACTTATGGCGACCCTATGAATCAGCGACCTCCAGTAGTATCTGTCGTGAACCACCCTGTTCAGATCTTGTAAGTTCAGGTCTGTGGCTTCCTTTATGGAATCAATCCAGCTCTTGTTTGGCCTTCCTCTTTTTCTGCTCCCTTCTGTTTTTCTCAGCATTATTGTCTTTTCTAGTGAATCATGTCTTCTCATGATGTGTCCAAAGTATGATACTCTCAGTTTCATTATTTTAGCTTCTAATGATAGTTCTGGTTTAATTTGTTCTGACACCCAATTATTTGTCTTTTTTGCAGTTCATGGTATGTGCAAAGCTCTCCTCCAACACCACATTTCAAATGAGTTGATTTTTCTCTTATCCGCTTTTTTCACTGTCTAACTTTCACATCCATACATAGAGATTGGGAATACCATGATCTGAATGATCCTGACTTTAGTGTTCAGTGATACATGTTTGCATTTGATGCTATTGTTGGGTGGAATTCAATCACATGCCACCAGGCTGTGCAATTAAAACTGCTTCTCCAAAAGATCTTACTTTTTGTGATAAGGAAAGTGGTGAAAAAATAGGCTGTAAAGTGTGATACAACACTTGCTTGACACAACACCATCTAAGCTCCCTGCAAACAAATCAGGATGAGTGCTTAATAAACAGGTTGTCTGGGAATCACCTCTGATTTTCAGATCAGTATGTTTGAACTGTAAACATCATTGATTAAGCAGCCTTTCCCAACCAGTGTGCTTCCAGATGTTGTTGGACCACAATTCCCATCTTTCCTGACTATTGGCAATGCTGGCTGAGGCTGATGGGAGTTGTGGTCCAACAGCATCTGGAGGCACACTGGTTGGGAAAGGCTAGATTAGAGGCTGTAATGCAGTAGTAGAGCATGTGTTGTGTATATAGAAGGTCCCAGGTTCAATCACCAGCATCTGCAGGTAGGGCTGGGAAAGACTTCTATCCTGGACAGTTGCTAAAGCTGCTGGGGATTGAACCTGGGACCTTTTACATGGAAAACAGTTGCTCTACCACTGAGCTACAACCTTTCCCCATAAGCTGCAACTTTACACAGACTTCACATAAGCTTCACTGAGCTCCTTAGAGGAAGAGCAGGGTACACATATAAGACATAAATACAATGTAAGTTATTCAACAGTTAAACACAAAAAGTTGCAAAATTAGAAAAGTGCACCTTGGTGCTCACTAGGGATGGGATCCATTGGCTAGTGCCACTTCAAAAGCATTCTGTTGTCCTAATAGTCAGTATCGATTTGAGTTCATTCTTTGTCCACTATACATTGCTTTTACCGGTCCGATGTCTTGTTCTCCCCAAAAAATCGATATTAATACTGATAGTTTGAAAGAAACAATCAATATTTAGATAGAAATTCTTGATATTTTGAAAGAAACTACCAATATTTTGAAAAGTATTATTGATATTTTGAAAAGAGAGCAGCTTCGCGTCCTCCTCCTCCACCACTATTATAGGCTTGGCTTGCTTCCTCCCTGCTTGGCGCTTGGATTATTTGAGGGGGGGGGTGGCCAGGAGAGTGAGAGAGAGAGATGTGTTGCTGTGTTGTGAGTAAAATCAATAAAAGAACAATATATTCAAGGAGAAAAATTCTGGTGTCGGGGGAAAGCTGCTGAAGTACATAGCAAACAAGATCGCTCTGCAAAGATGGAGAATATGCAGACCGTTGAAAAATCTGGTGCTAAATCTGAATTCATCAGAATACTCACCCATCCCCAGCACTTACTAAGCTGTGCTTTCTTTCCTGTCCTCTTCTCTCTCTAGTTCGCAAGAAGCGAGTGGAAGGAGAACGTCACTAGCCTTGCTTCTAAGGATGTGAACAAGCTACCTGTCAAAAAGAGCTGTTCTATCACCAATCTCAGAACATTCACTGTTCTTAAGGGAAGACACTGGAAAGTCTTTAGAATGAGGCTGCTCATGATCCGTTATCCTATCTCTTCCCCTGCGCCCCCAACATACTTCTTTTTAAACAGAATGATTCAGCCTGATTTTTCTTTAAAATACTCATTTTAAAAAACATATTTTTGTTTTTAAAAAACAGTTGCATAAAGCTGATATGTATGTCATGAAGGTCAAACAGGCTTTGACTTGGAGCTTCTGAAACCACTAGGAGTCTTCCTTGGCATTTTTTTAAAAACCAGGTATAAGATGCTGGATGCAAAGCAAGGTCCTTTTTGATGCCAGGGCTCACTAATGAGTGTGGCGCTTTCTCAGCTCTGCTAAATGCTACCTGCATGAGTAAGGAGCAGTCTGGGCAAAAGAAGCTTTGGTGGTCCTAGGATGGTAAAGCCAAATGCCACCCTATCCTCCCCACTAAATCAACAAGTGCTACAGTCCTCTAGGAAGTTCTCCTGCACAAGGCATATTAAAATGGATGGGAGATGCCTGGTGAACTGTGCTTCATGGGTCAGAACTGTCCTTCTCCCACTCCTTAAAACCCATCTTGCCTCATAGCACAGCCAGATCTGTTCTGTGTTCATACAGACCACTTACTTATCTTACTGAGTGGAGTTTTGTGTAGATCATAAAAGGGACCAAGAGGTCATTTTTAAAACAACCTCTCACAGCAAGATGGGACCATATTTCCACCAGCAACTCACCCACCTCAGCATCAAACAGATCAACTTTTGAAATCCAGACTACAGTGTGCCACAAGTGGAGAGTAGTAGCACTGGAGAGAAGAGTTTACTGAGCAAAGAGTCTGAGATACACCACCCAATGGTTCAATTCAGTACAGCAAACCATGGTTTGCACTAACCATAGTTTACACTCCAAAGCATGGTATGCACTTCTAAGCATCAAACCACAGTTTGGAGCGGCTTGTCTGCTTTCATTTTCCATCTGCTCAACACTCTCGTTTCTATAGTGTGGGCACCTCTAGAAGTTGAATGACACAACTAAATATTGCTCCATCACACAATCATATTTAGCTCGAATGACAGTTTACAGACCTCCTTCAAATTATGGCTTCTGATTCTGGTTTTCTGGCTGATTGCAAACCATTATTTATTAATTCAGACATCACCCTTAACCATGGTTTGGTGTGGTCTGAACTTAAGATGCTACATGCTGAAGGGTGGGCCACCACTCTCCTTCCAACCTGGGGGGTGTCTGTGGAAAATTCCACCCTGAACACAAACAGTGTGTCTATTCAGACCCTGAGTGTTAGCAAAAAAATCTCTCCACCAAGCTAGCTTGAAGGGAAATTGAATTGGGCACATCTTTATACCACCCAAACATCCTGTTCCTGATAAACATGGTGTTGCTTAGACCCATCTGTGCAATCTGGGCCAGCTTTGTAAATATTGTTAAAGCCTCCTTTGTTTACAAGTGTTGAAGTTAGGCTAACCGGGTTTCCAGTCTGTTTTGACCTATTGGGTGGTGACATGTAACAGACACTAGTTTTGCCAAACTTTTAATACATTCATGTCCTTAAAATAATAATTGTAATTTTTTTTACAGGAAGCCATGATTGCCACTAACCATCTCAGTGCAGTGTTCCAATAAGCAAAGGTGCTGTGTTTTTCAAACCACTTTGTGTATGTGTGTTTTTAATTCCTGATACTTGCATTTATTACTGCTGCTGGCCACTGAGACTCAGATCCACAGCCACTATTTGGGAATCTCTGTCTGTGAGCAGCAGAAGAGTACTGAGTGGGTTATTGGATTGCAAGGGGGAAACAAAAGCCAAAGTGGGAGCTCCACTTTGGGGTCTCTTGAGTCCATCAATGAGTCCCCCTTCCAAGCTGTTTGAGGGCTGCTGTTTTAGGTGAATGCCATTAAAGCTGCAATCATACATTCGTTAAACTCAACGGGACTTACTTCTAAGGCAACAAGTGTAAGATTATGCTGTGAAACAGTTAATACAACAAAAGCCAGTCCTTGCCTTTAAATGGGAAGAGAAGGAGGTAAGATGAAGATGATTAAGGGCTGTTTCACATATTATACAGGTTTGTCATTGAGGTTTGGCACTGAGTTGAATGCTTGGCAGGTTGCTACAGCGAAGCCTGATGTGTCCATCTGTACAGTCCATGTGTTTGGAAACATGTGTTGGATATTTTCTCTCTATACATCTGTAGGTGCACACTTCCAAACATCTTGGGTGTACCGGCAAGATGCACCTAATGTGTGAAGTAGCCTGGAGATAGGACATTTGCCCATTTTCCATTTTTATCTCCGAAATCAGCACATTTCCCATGGTTCAGAGAAAAGCTGGCAGAGCTACAGCAGTGACAATAACACCGCTCGTTGGCTGTAAGGAAATTGTGCAAAAGCTTTTAACATTTGTAATGCAATTTAAATTTGTGTGTGCGGACGTTAATTTGACGTATGTCTTTCGATTATGTGCATTGTCGTGTGTGTCTGTAAAATAACCTCGTAGGCCTGTGGTATTGTGGTATCCAGTCTTTTACAAATCACACTTTGATTTGAAGAACTATTGCCCTCTGCAAAAGTAATAGTATTTATGTAATTTATGACTACAGCTGCAATACTGAGTCAAGCGTTGATCCATCTAGCTCAGTATTGTCTGCACTGACTGGCAGCAACTCTCCGGAGTTTCAGACAGGAGTCTCTTCAGCCCTACCTGGAGATTGAATTTGGGACCTTCTGTATGCAAGGCAGATGCTCTACTACTGAGCGTTGGCTCTTCCCCTGGTTGTCTTAGGGTTGCTAACCTGTGGTTGGATTCTAGCTCCCAATATCCCTGACCACAGGCTCTGCTGGTGGGATCTGATGGGAGATGGCTGCAAGTCTAACCCCTTACCTGGGAGTAAACTCCATTGAATTCAGCAGGACTTGCATCTGAGTAGGCATGGATAGGATTATGCTGTAAGTCCCATAAAACTCAATGGTGCTTACTTATCCGTAGACAGGTAAGATTGCACTCTTAGATTTCTTTAAATACATGGCAGTCTTATTTATAATGTATGAATTCTGTGATTCCACCTATTATGCCAAGGAATAGCCCAAGACACTCTATGACTGGAGATATGTGCCCCTCTTTCATTCCAAAAATAAAATGTGTTGTCTTTCATCTTGCCTTGAAGAAAACACGTGCTTTTTAATTTATTTTTACCATGAAATTGCTTCTATAAAAATACATCATTTTTCTTGACTTATGCTAAAAAACAGAATGATTAAATGAATACAGCCAGCCTAATTTTTCTCTTTGATGCCCACATTCTTAGTTGATAATGGTTTCCCCTTGAAAAAAACCCAGGCATCTGTAGCCAGCGCTGCTTAATTTCTCTCATTTGCCTTCTATATCAATAAAACTTTCCATTTGTTAAAAATCAGTTTTGATTGGCCAGAGGAATGTTTCATGTTGTTCTGGTTAAGGTACTAGCGGAATGATCTGGAGATGTTGTTTAACTCAGCCAAGACTGTGCTTAAACAGATTGGTTTCTTGTCATTTTCTTTCCGCCTATGTCGCAGTTCTCTCTCTGCCCCCCCCCCAGCTTCATATTTTGTAGGAAGGGGGCTGGAATAGCATAGCTCACTTCTAGGCTGTCAGTATCTTTTGGGAGGGATTCAACCACTTACTGGAAATTCAGGTTTGTACAATTAAAGTGGCGCTCTGTTGTCCTAATGTAACAAATCCACTTTAAAAAAAAAAAAAACTTTCTGTGATGAGGAAAGTGATGGAATTCACTGAAAAATGTGGGGTCAACAAAAGATTAATGGAAAGATGTATATACAGTACAAGGAAATCAGGATGAATATGGGGTGCTTGGATATCTCCCCGTTACTCATTCTTTTATTCCACACTTTCCTGTGTTCCCCATCATTTTCATAACTGCAAAAAAACCCTTTAAAAATGGATTTGTTCCGCCAGGGCAAGAGAGCACCTTAATCCACTTAAACTGAGCATACCTAAATTTCCTGTATGCGGTTAATCCCTCCTGCAAAATAGTGACAGTCTGGAGGCATCCCTAGACCCCAGGGAACTGCTGCCAAGCAGAGTAGACAGTATTGGACTCAATGGACCAAAGATCGGACTCGGGATAAGGCAGCATCCTATATATGTTCACTGCCTGTTTTCCTTTACTTAAGTGGAGTCTCTGCTCAGATTGTCGAATTTGCTGTGCCCTGCCTATTGCTGCCCTAAGCCAGTTTGGGTTGCTTGTGCTCTTGCAGGTCACAGCAGAATGCTCTAAACATTCCTGTTGTTCTTGACCATTTCCGAAATGCAGTTGAACAGAAACAAGAGAACAGCCATTGGTCTTAATGAGGGTCTGTCTGCTCCCTGCAGCAACTGCTGGAGTTATTGGCTCTGACATGTGGGGGAACAGCTTAAATATAACCCTGACAATTTTTCGACTGTCAGGCAGAACCTGCTTTATTTTTGTGTGTGTTTGTACTGCAGCTACCTTAGGTACTGTACATACAAAAGTAATAATAATCATAGGCAAGCCAAGGAGTCAACAGTTTTATAAATATCAGATTCTAATTGTATGTGGCAGTTTCTCTTGGTGTTATGTGCCACTGGTGGTTTACTACGACTTTCTTTAGCTTTAAAAAAGAGATTGCTACCTTTTTAAGGATGGTTTTCATAGCTGTAAGCAATTGCCGGGAGAGGGGGGATCTTGGATGGAAAAATAAATGTATGATCAGTAAAAAGATCTTCCTTTTCATATTTTCTGACATTCGCTTATCAGTTTACGGTCCATAGCTCAGTGGTAGAGATCTGCTTTGCATGTAGAAGGTCCCGGGATCAATCCCTGCCATCTCCATGAAGAACTGGGAAGGACCTCGTGTCTAAAACCCCAGAGAGTCACTGCCTATCAGTGGAGAGTCAAAAATATTGAGCTCAATGGACCAGTGATCTGGCTCAGTAAAAAAAAACAGCTTCCTATGAGAAATTCTTTTCTTGGGTGAGGTGGGGGAAAGGACATGAAGCTTGAGGCCCAGGAAGGATGATGATGGTTCAAGGATTGTTAAAAATGGTGGGGGGGGGAGTAAAATGACAGCTGCCTGCTTGAAGTGTTGTCACCAACTTGGTGAGAAGCATATGGAAAGGAAGGAGAGGCAGTGGACAAAGAGCAGGGAGACGGATTTGGGCAGTGAGGAGTGGGGGAAAAGAAAAAAGTGGGTGGATCTGCAACCTACACCAGTGGTTCTCAACCCCACCCCACCCCGAGACCACTTGAAAATTGCTGATGGTCTTGGAGGACCACTTAATGATTTTTCTGCCTGAAGTAGCAATTGTAACGTGCTGTGCTAGGTTTTTAATTGTATTTTGATTGCTTCTTATCTTCCTTATATTGTATTTTACTACATTATAATTTGCATCCCACAGAATTCAAATTGTAATGCAATAATATACAGTATAATAAATAAAAGAAACAATGACATACAATTAAAAAGCAATATGTACATAAGAACATAAGAAGAGCCTGCTGGATCAGGCCAGTGGCCCATCTAGTCCAGCATCCTGTTCTCACAGTGGCCAACCAGGTGCCTGGGGGAAGCCCGCAAGCAGGACCCGAGTGCAAGAACACTCTCCCCTCCTGAGGCTTCCGGCAACTGGTTTTCAGAAGCATGCTGCCTCTGACTAGGGTGGCAGAGCACAGCCATCATGGCTAGTAGCCATTGATAGCCCTGTCCTCCATGAATTTGTCTAATCTTCTTTTAAAGCCATCCAAGCTGGTGGCCATTACTGCATCTTGTGGGAGCAAATTCCATAGTTTAACTATGCGCTGAGTAAAGAAGTACTTCCTTTTGTCTGTCCTGAATCTTCCAACATTCAGCTTCTTTGAATGTCCAGACCACTAATGGTCCATGGACCTCAGTTTGGGAACCCTCTGTCCTACATAGAAAGATCTTTCCTAAGTTGAATAAAGCAGAATATAAAACTTAGGGTTATATCCAATGTTAGTTCTACTCGGAGAAGAGCCACTGAAATTAATTAACATAGTGAACATAGGTTCATTAATTTAAATGGGTCTTCTCTGAGTAGGAATTAGTTGGCTACAACCCTAAATGATCAATTAAAACAAATTAGAGATTGGTGGTTGTCATTTCATGTTTCCTTTACTCCCATGAATGATCTGGAAAGTCTTGATCAATCTAGGTCAGCGGAGGCTGTGTACACAAACCAATATGCCACATAAAATTCTTCAAACAATTCTTGGTAGTACTTTGTAACATGATGCCCAGCATAGATGACATCTGCATTCACTTTTTTAGCCACCCACTAACATTTTGCATTGAGAATTCTCAGCATATCTTTATGAACAGATTGCAGCAGACCAGTTGTAGAACAGACTTTTAGGTTTACAGAAGCCTTCCTCTTTAATTCCCTGTCAACTGGCCTTCCATTTCACATAAGATTGCGGCCCTGGGCTCCTGCTGGGAGAAAGGGTGGGATAAATAATAAATAAAATTTGGCATACAAAAAGGATAAAAAAATGTTCAAGTTTAGCAAAAAATAAAAACCTACAATTGTTCAGTTTATACACACTGTGAAATCTTTGTCCACTAGGGGGAGTAACAGCACTTTTCTATCCAATGTATATTTTATATTACATGGAATGTCCCAAATGTGGAGAAAACTGATTTTCATGTAAATGCTGACAATCCCAGATGAATTTTGTGCAGGTCCAAAAATAGGTGTCTACTTCCCTGCTTTATGGCACATATAACGGTGCATGCTAACAATGGCATTTGGTTTGCTACAACTTTTGGCATCCATGGGTATATCTTTGCATTTTCAGGCATTTACAAAGATTGCTTATAATTGGCAACATTCATAAGAATGTAAAGAGAGCATTGCTGGGTCAGACCAAAAGACCTACCTAGTCCAGCACCGTGTTTCCCAACCAGATGTCTATAGGAAACCAATACACAAGACGTGCGCAATAGCAATCTCCTGCTGTTGTTTCCCAGCAACTAGTAGGTGGAGGCATGCTGCCTCTGAACCTGAGAGGTAGCATTTAGTCATCAATCATGACTGTCCCGAGCTAATGTGCACTATGTGCGCATTTCTTCAGACCACAAAGCGCTGCTTTTCCCTTCCAGTTTGCTGCATACCACAGCAGCGGAGGGGGAAAGGAGCAGCTGCGGGGTAGCATGAGTCACCTCCACATCTCCCCCAAACCACAAAGTTCCTTAGCCCCAGACCATTCCTTAAGAGTTCCCCCCCTTGCTCACATGCCCACACGGTTGTCCTGCAAGTTTTTTTCCTCTCCTAAGAAAGTTCCTCCATAAGAGTCGCAGACGATCCTGCAACTCTTGCAAAGCAAGATCAGGGTTCTTTATTAACAAATGAGTGACAGTTCTTGACAAGGATGTAACCCCCACCCAAACATCATTTTATCCACCAATTACCAGCGATGTGACAGGAGGCACAGTCTCTCTCTCACTCACACACACATACTCACTCAGACTCTCTCACACAGGAAAGAAGGAGCATGGAATGATAATCGGAGAAGAGGAGGAGGGTCTAGTCAGTGTCATGCCAATTTCACACAGAGGCGCTCTCCCAGCTTAAGCCTGAACTGTTATGGGGATTGCAAATTGTTTTTTCAAGACAAGGGGGGAAATTTACTCTGAAAAAAAGGGACCTCGGAGAAATGGGGGGCAGGACTTCTGGAAGTGGTTGTGAGCAGGAGGTAGTTGAAATACTGTGTAGGTGAAGAATTTTTGCACATGCCCAGTAACTGAGCAACTAGAGGGAGTAAACATGTAAATTGGGGACGGGGCCAAAAGGAATCAGCGATACTAAACCTTTCCAGAGGAATGCCGACTAGTGTGAATAGAAAACAGTGGGTTGGAAGGCAGGAAGTGTGAACCTTGCAAATCTATCGCGATGTCAAAAACTGCATCTTTAATACCAAGTTCAGCAGCCATGTGAACGAGCTCGAAGTGAGAAGTGCCTGAAGGAAACAATGAGAAATCTAGGATTTCAACATGGCAATGACTGAGCAGCAGCATGTTCCATCTGTGTTTATGTATTATGTGTATACACTGCCCATCCAACCGAGTTTTCTTTATGATGAAATACAAACAGTGCCAGATTTAGGAACAAGCCAAGTAAGCCATGGCTTAGGGCCTCACATTATGAGGGGTCTCTAAACATGTTGGTGATAACTAAGAAGTTTTATTATAATTGAAATTGCTTTCGCTTAGATAACCTTTCATATAATATCCACCACCAAAATTCTGATCCCTGGCTTCCCCATCCCAAACCACACCCAACCTCATCAACTTCCCTTCCAGGGATGCTGGTCTACAGCTTGCCCAACCTCACCTCAGACCTCAAGAGGAGACAATAGGAGCTAGCCTATCAACACATTCTAAAGAACTGTTCCACACCAGGCATTATTTCATACTTTGAACACATAATGAGAAGACATGATTCATTAGAAAAGATAATAATGCTGGGAAAAACAGAAGGGAGTAGAAAAAGAGAAAGGCCAAACAAGAGGTGGATTGATTCCATAAAGGAAGCCACAGACCTGAACTTACAAGATCTGAACAGGGTGGTTCATGACAGATGCTCTTGGAGATCACTGATTCATAGGGTCGCCATAAGTCGTAATCGATTTAAAGGCACATAACAACAACTTGACATGACTTAGGGCCACAGCATGTCTTCGTCTGGCCCTGAATACAAATTACATTTCACAAATATTTTTAAAAGCCCTCTAAAACAAAAAGTATGTTGAAAAGTGCAGCAAAACCCCAGTTGGAGTCAGGAGTAGGGTGGGGCCACACAGCAGCAAGATGGCCTCTAAAGGAAGGAGCTCTGCAGATTGCAGGCAAAAAAGAACAACTCCTACCCATAAGTGGAAAATGTGACCCTTGCTGTAGTGACAGGATAGGAGGGGGTGTTACATCAGTGATATAAAGAGGGGAAACCTAAAAATTGTTTGAAACCCAAAGAATCTAAAAACTTAAAATGCCTCAGAAGGTGTCCGTGTCTGAGAAAGCAGTAGAAAGCAGTCAAACTGAAGGGGAGCTAAGCTTGAAAGAAAAAAGCCAAGACTCAACAAACAAGTGACTGCAGGGACATGATCAAGCATGTAGCCCACATCAGCCAAAACTCATCCAATAACACTAGACCATACTGTGCTCCGAATACCTGGAACAAAGGCCTACAAGGCTCAAGTTGGAGCAATTTCTTTGTATTCATTGGATATGTTCCTATAAAATCATCATCTAAAACAATTAAAGCCAACATAAAGCATGCCAAGGAGGAACTTGGTACAAAAGCTTGAAGTCCCCAAGAGATTGGAATTATAAGGCCTGGAAGAACAAGAACGGCTTCACTGTGCTTGAAAGACCACAGTGCAGGTGCTAGATGAGCCTCTCTTGGGAGAGTTTTCCATAAGCAGGCAGCTGTCACTGAAAGGGGCCACCTCCTTGTAGCTGCCTGTGTCAATTCATAAGGTGAGACAATATGGAGAAGGGACTCTGAAGAAGACCTCAAGGTCTGGGCAAGCTCTTCCCCAAATAAAAGGTGACAGCAAACACAGGAGAAACTGTCTCTGGTATTAAAATAACAAAGCACAACATTTTTGAGCAAGAAGCCTGTACCATGCTGTTTGTTGACCAGCATCTTTACATATTAACTTGAACATGCCTGCAGTAGAATCCTCAACTCTTTATCCAAGAAACTGCTTTTAAGGGAATAGTCCAATTTCACACTGCCTCTCCCCAAACATACCTTTGACCTAAGTTGAGCTTGTTAGTTTCTTAACAAGAGCATGCCCTGCAAGAACATTTAGAGCAATCTCTCTTTAGCAGACAGCTAAAGTAAACATTGATTACCCAGGCGAGATATTGTATGAGCTTGATATGAACTCCAAGTTTAACATCCTGACAGAAAAAAAAACAGAAACATGTAGCTTCAGGCCAAACTCAGGACTCGTAAGATCACAGGCCTTGAAGATCAAACATGACATGGAGACAGATAATGGCAAAAGGGTATAAATCTAGATCCCTGTTCATATTCATCTCCAGCAAGACATCACTGCTGTCCATTCTCCTTGCTGGTTTTGATAGCACAATAAATAATAAGCAGCAGGACTGGAGTATGTGTTACTTTTCCCGCCTTGTATGCCGCTATTGAAGAGCAGGTTTTGGCAGACGTTTGGCAGAAGTTATCACCTCTTTGATGTATCACAACAGCACTGTTATCAACACTTATTGGAGGTGTTTATATCAGTCTCTAAAAGAACTGGGCTAGGGCTGATATGAATGCAGCATGATCTATTGCTCCACAGAACAAAATAACATGCTTATAACCATGGGAGGCTGGTCACCAGAACAAAGCAAGGCAGAAGCCCACCAGTATTTTTATGGCTGCATTGCTGAAGTCCCCATCTTTGCAAGGTAGGAGGATGGTGAGAAAACCAGAATAAACTGCCCCCCCTCTGGTGACCTTGTTGACTACCCCACCAGTTGTTACCAGCTGCCACTGCTTATAATATGTTTTTAGGGACGGAGGAGAAATTTGATTCAGTTCACATTTAAAGAGGAATCTACCGGATTTGCACTTTCCAAAACAATACATGAACTGAAACACAGCCATGCTTTGAAATTTGCACTTCTCCAAATTTCGCAATGAAGTTCTCCATCCATTTAATGTGTACAAAAATGCATATATTAGGGTGAAATGTGCATAAACATGCATATATTGATGATAAAAGCATACAAAAATGCATTATGTTAGGGAAAAATTACTTTGCAAAGATGTGTATATTAGGCAAAACTGCATACAAAAATGTGTATCTTAGAAGAAATGAGCACTAAACTGCTGAGGAATTTTCATGAGGAATTTCAGTTTTGTTTAAATTGTATGATAAAGTAACTGCACTCCCATTTGGTCAGCAGTTAATAATATGTTACAAGTTATAAGGCAGGTTTTACCTCCAGTTTCAGCTACCCATTTATTCTTTAGGACTGGGCCAAGCCCTAGCAAATTTCTTTGTGTCCTGTCTCTGATGTAGAACATTTCCTTGGACTAGTTTACACAGCTGGAAAATTAACTCGTACCATATGCATATACCAGAAGTGTTGGGATCTGAACAAAGATGCATCCCAGAGCATCCAGGGATCATGCTGTCATGACAACAGAGCATTTTACTTAGTCCCTTTGGATTACTCAGACACCAGAGTGCTTAAACTGTTGATTCCCTCCATTTCCTCAGCCTTAATATTGACTGACTCTAATGTACAGGCAGGCCTCGCTTATACGGCGGGTTCCGTTCCGGACCCCCGCCATAAAGTGGAAATCGCCGTAAAGTGGAACCCGATTGACGATAATGGGGCGCGTCGCGCCAAAATGACGTAAAAATGGCACGCGACGGGAAAAAAACACTGTAAAATCGGAACAAGCGCCTTAATGCGGGGACTTTCCCTAATTGAAAGCAGCTGCATTAGCAAAGCGCTGTAAAGCGAAGCACTGTAAAGCGGGGCCCGCCTGTACTTAGGCCTTCTTTGAAAAAGGTAGCTAAGCTAGGGACAACTACCATAGGTTACCCTGTGTGTTCTCTGTGGTAGTGGTTAAGGTGTTGGACTATGACCTGGGAGACTTGGGGTTCGAATCCTCACACAGCCATGAAGCTCACTGGGTGACCTTGGGCCAGTCACTGCCTCTCAGCCTCAGAGGAAGGCAATGGTAAACCCCCTCTGAATACCGCTTACCATGAAAACCCTATTCATAGGGTCGCCGTAAGTCAGGATTGACTTGAAGGCAGTCCATTTCCATTTTTTTCAGCAGCTTATGGAGGTCTGTATATATATTGGCAACTAATAACTGTCTTGTTTTTTCAAGGACCCATATAACTAAAATAATAATTCTGCTGTCCTGGCCCTTTACTTCAAATACATAGATTATCAAGTCCATTATCCATTGTGTGCATTTACAATGCTTATTTAATCGTCACAAGAATATGTTGACAAAGATTACTGCTGTTCCCAGTGCTTTTTGTTGTTGTTGTTAAAAACAGAGGTGTCGGTACTCAAACCTTGGTAAAAGTTCCTTCCCTGTCATTTTTCTGGCGCCAGGTAAAAACCCACCTCTTCACCCAGGCATTTTAATGTATTTTATGCTTTTTAATCTTATTTATTTTATTTCTAGTTTTCTTTTACTTTGTTTATATAATGTTTTATATTGTCTGCGCAATACACACTTGCTGTATTTTAAATATTGTGGTTTTATCATGTTGTACACCGCCCTGGGAGCTGCTAGCTATAAGGCGGTTTAGAAATGCAACTAAATAAAATAAATAAATAAATAAATAAAAGTGCTTTGGGTGCCAGCACAAAAGGGTTGCCATGGGCAGTTAAGAAAGAGGTGCTGGTACTCTGTACCAGTGAGTACCATCACACACAAACAAAAAGCACTGGTTGTTCCCATTTTACAGATCCAGAAGACAGACAGAAACTAGTGACTTGCCAAAGGTCACCCAGGAACTTCATCCCTAAGCAGTGACATGAGTAGGGGCAGCTCAGAAGTGCAAGTGCGACTTGTAGTCTACATGGCATTATGCTGCTCCTCACAGCTAGTAGCAGCAAAATTATTTATGGAGAATAAGCGCTCTCTGTTGCGCGCTCGCTCTCCCTCACACACACACATATATTTGCATAATTTATTCAGGCTGTAGAATCCATCTTTTCAGAGAGCAAAATCTCTGTTACCTTGCTCAGAATTTGGATTTTGTTAATGCATGGTGCATACACAGTGAAGGCTGTGCTTTGGCAGATACAAATTTTTATGCAGCAGTGACTCCTGTGAAACATTTTCCGATCTGGGACATCCTAGCTGTTTTCCCATCCAATTACCTGGAAGGGTGGGATTCACTACTTGCTCAGCTGAGTGGGTCACTAACTCTCGTAGGTCAGCCTCAGCCCTGTCTTCACTCATTTGCCCTAGTCAATGAGCACACTACTCCTACTCACAGTTATTTAATAATCTGCCAGACTGTATTGTGGGCTAAAATTAAAGAAACCAAGTATATGCAGAGGCAAATGTTATGAAACAAAATGCCAATGCTTGGCTCATTTTATACAAAAAGCAAACTGAGCAACCGCATTTATAGTAGATTAGTCATTTTAGAGTGAACACAGGGGTTGCTATTCTATGTTCCAGCTATAATGGCTGCAGTTTATACCAGCAAATAGTGTAGTCAGGTTCCTATGCTCTCCTATCAGCAAAGTCAAAACCACAATTCTAGCACTGGGAAAAAACCAGCTAATATTTATTTATTTATAGAAGTATTTATATACCACCCACTCATAAAATATCAAGGTGGTGGAACACAATATATTGCACAATATAACACAATACCACCTGTCAGGTATGCTTTAACTTGGATTCATGCACTGAGCAGCCTTATAGGCCTCTTCCAACTCTACTATTCTATGATCCTATCATATGCAAATCAATTAAAACATAAAATACTTTAGAACAATCCAAAATAATCACAAGAGTGACTGGCTCATCTGAGAAAGGATATTAAACAACTGCATAGGCCTGTCAGCATTAAAAAAATGATATAACAGAAACTCCTCCCACAGGGAGAATCACTTGCTTACTGATCACGGCCATTCACCAGCCATGCATGGAAGGAACCAATAATCATGTAGTAACAGTGATCCATTCCATAACTTCTCCCCCATAAAATGCACAAGCAGCTGTCAGGAAGAGCCACCATCGTCTCCATTACTAGTATCTGTGGCCTGGTGGCAAAGAGGCTTACATGTAAAACCCACAGGCTGCCTGTATTTGAGCCCCATTGTAGCACCAGTATTTCCCCAAATAGAGGGTTGTACCTGATGTTAGTCCTACTCAGAGTAGGTTCACTGGATGTGACTAACTTAGGTCCATTCATTTCAATTGGTCTGCTTTGAGTAGCCTTTAGTTGGAAGAATATAAACCAGAGAGTTGTCCTGGATTTGGTGTGATGAGTACAAGAATTTATGTGAGGCATAGAACAGCAGTGGGGCATCTTATGCCCTCCAGATGTGGCAGCAGAATTACAAGTCCCATCAGCCCTGCCAAACATGGCCAATGGCAAGGAATGATGGGAGATATAGTTCAGCCACATCTGGAGGGCCAAACGTTCCCCACACTAGGATAGAGGAACTACATGGACAAAGAAGAATATACAGTACAATAACAAGGTCCTTATAGAGCTTGGACTGAGATATCATGTTGTTATGTGCCTTCAGATCGATTATGACTTATGGAGACCCTATGAATCAGCAACCTCCAATAGCATCTGTTATAAACCACCCTGTTCAGATCTTATAAGATCAGGTCTGTGGCTTCCTTTATAGAATCAATCCATATCTTGTTTGGCCTTCCTCTTTTTCTACTCCCTTCTGTCCTTCACAGCATTATTGTCTTTTCTAGTGAATCATGTCTTCTCATTATGTGTCCCAAGTATGATAACCTCAGTTTCATCATTTTAGCTTCTAATGATAGTTCTGGTTTAATTTGTTCTAACACCCAATTATTTGTCTTTTTTGCTGTCCATGGTATTGTTAGGTCCAAACCCAACACGCAAGCCGTCACTGTCTACTCAGCTCACATCCACCCGGGAAGGTGCAGAGTTGAGAGCAAGAATCTATTGCCAGAGGCCAGGAAATAACACACAATATTACCTTTGAAAAGGGGTCCCAAAACCTGCCAGCAAGATGCCTTTCAGAAGTGGGAACCCCGTTTATTGACACACACAAGATTTATATAGTTTCCCAACGGTTACAAAGAGGGGAGCGGACGTCATAAAGAATAGAAAAACATCGCTAGACATAGTATTATTATTATATTATATTTATTAGTCGCCCATCTGGCTGGTTGTCCAGCCACTCTGGGCGACGTACAAAGTAAAATACATTAAACATTAAAATGTTAAAATATAAAACCCAACAGTAGAAAACTTAACCCAACCCAAAGGCTTGTCTGAAAAACCAGGTCTTTAAAGTCCGGCGGAAGCTCATCGAAGGGGCATGGTGGAGTAATATCTTAGATATGTAATATCTTAGATATGAAAAACGGGGTGCTTAAGATAACAAAAGCCAGGAACATCTCGCCTTCTTTCAGACCTAGGCTTGCATAGTTTATACGACCTTGAGATAAGCACTCAGAGCCAGAGGAACAAAGGGTAGATAGGAGCAGGGGAGGTTCGGTTACAAGTGGGATCATTAAACTAAGAATTACACTCAGGCTACATTTCTGCATTTGTAAGCATATGTGTGTCAAGGTCTACAACCATGTAAATGAGGCATAGGCATTCTTTTGTGATACAGTTGGTAACATCATATAAAACATAGAGCATAGATATGCGCAAGGAAATGGGAGGGGAACACATTTCAAGTTCAATCAGGCTTTTATTCATTTAGCCACTGGAATGTTTGGGGTCAGGTCATCCGGAAATAAACCGATATATACTTTATATCAAGTCAGTAATATTTCCATACCCAACAGAATCCACAAAGCTCTCCTCCAACACCACATTTCAAATGACCTGATTTTTCTCTTATCCCCTTTTTTCACTGTCCACTTTCACATCCATACATACAGATCGGGAATACCATGGTCTGAATGATCTTGACTTTAGTGTTCAGTGACACATCTTTGCATTTGAGGACCTTTTCTAGTTCTCTCACACCTGCCCTCCCCAGTCCTAGCCTTCTTCTGATTTCTTGACTATTGTCTCCATTTTGGTTAATGACTGCGCCAAGATATTGATATTGACGGGCCAGACGGGTGGAGAGGAGAAGGGGCGGGAAACCTTCCCTGACTCCCTTCGCCACCTCAGCGTACCTGGCGGCGCGCGCGTGCACGCGCCCAAGGGGGCTGTTGTTCTGGATGTCCGCGCGGCCCCAGCCTCTTCCCTCCTCCCCTCAGGAGTCGTTCTTGGCGCCTTCCGCTGACGGCGGAGGACGGATGTACCGGCGGCGAGCCATGCCCGGGACGTGCCGCTAAGAGAGGAAGAGCGAAAGAGAAAGAGCGAGCGCTCATAAATAACTATATAAAAACCAAGGCCATGGCGGAGTTCCTGCCGTTGCCCGGGCTGTCCTTGCGGGAGGAGCCGCTTCCTGGGCCGGAGGCCGCTGAGACGGAGGCTGAGCTGTGGCAGAGCCTGGCGCGCACCAAGACCCGCTCGTACGGCAGCACGGCCACGGTGGTGGCGCCTCTGGCCGAGCGCTACGTGGAGCATCGCCTCAGCGCCAGCGACACCCTCCAAGGCATCGCGCTCAAGTACGGCGTGACGGTAGGTAAGGGCCGGGCCGGTTTGAATTCTTCCCTCCGACGCAGTTTTCCCTGACAAGGGTTGTGGTGGCCCTCAGCTGAGGACCGGGGCCTTACTGAGTATGGCTAAGAGGAGGGGAGAGAGCGCCTGAGCATGTGCAGAGTGCCTTCGTTTGGGGATCCCATCACCAGAGTGGAATAATTGTAGCCAGCCGTCTACGACGGATGCAAGCAGGAGGAAGAGTGCTCCCCCCCCCGGCTCTCTGAGCATTTACAGAGTTCTCGTTCCCAGTGACTTCAACCAGCTTCTCAGGCGACTGTGACTGCTGTATTTCTTTATGTGGGTGTGCAGGGTGTGTTTCTTCTCCTGCTGCCACTAATGACAGACAGATCCTCGGGCATTTGTGATAGATTTCTCTCTAAGCATGTACAGAGGGCCTTCCTTCTCCCCCACCTAAACTCATCCAGCCCCTCAGGCATTTATGATTGATGTGGGGATAATATGTAGTGTTCCTCCCTCCCCTGAAACCCAAGCCATCCTGTTGGAGATCTCTGAATGATAGGAAGAGAGTGAGCACATGCAGAGTGCATTCGTTCTCTCCTTCCTCATCTACATTAACTACAGATACCTGCTTAGGCATCTGTGATTGAACACTTCCCTCTGAGCTTGTGCAGAGGGCCTTCCTCTTTGCCCTCCCTGTCAGTCAGCTAGGTGTGTAGTCGCCAGGGGTCATATACCCTTTACTTTTTGGGGAGCAGTGGCCAAGCCAGGTCCCTACATAGGAGCCAATCAGCATAAAAAGGGAGCATGTTAGCCACTGAGAAGAGTCCTTGTCCTTTCATGCTGATTGGCGCTAATCAGAGTGAAAGGAGGTGAGTCAGCCACTGAGAAGACTCCTCTCAGTAGCTAACACACAGCCTCCCCTTTCATGCTGATTGGTTCCTAGGGACATCTGTTGCAGTGGAGTGTGGACTCAGGTTACAACAGGGGGAGCAAGGCAGACAAGGGAAAGTGGAAAAGGGAGCATTGCTGTGAAAGAGGTGTGGTGTGATTATCATGAAGGAACCCTGCACTTCTGAATTTGCCACTGCAAATTAGCCCTGTCAGCCCTTCTGGCATCTGTGATTGATATGAAATTACTTTCCTCTGAGAATGCACAGAGTGTCTTCTCCTCTTCCCTGGCATGGATAGCTAGTATAGCAGGCACCTGAGGCATGGATCCTAGACAGATGGGCTTCAGCTCTGACATCTCTCCCTTTAGTACTAAAGATGTAGTTCGGCAGCAGACAGTGACCAGTTGGTTCAGGATGCAAGAGTTTCATGGGTAGCAGTCCTGCTGTGATCCATTGCCTTGCAGATATAGGGGAAGAGACACTTCTGATCATTTAAAAAGTATATTCTCTTTCACCATTATAAGACTAATTACATACTGCACATCAGATGTGAGGTAAGAGCTTTCAGACAGACTTGAGCTCCAGCACCTACTGCTTTTGAAGCAAAGGCCTGGCTGGGTAGCCTGTGTATCCCAGTGCATGCAAAGGTTTTGTGGGAGGAGTCTGTGAGTAGTAGTAGGAGAAGGTGGTGTGTGTTACGCATCTGTTGCTCTTCCCCACCCCACTGAATTGTGCTTCAGTTTGTTGCATGTCTGCCCTGAACTTGAATTATTTAGAAGTTCACCCAGATACATAAGAAATTGAAGTGGTTGTTGTGGATGGCAATGCATTTTCAAAGCAGTACCTCAGAAAAGCAGTGAATAAACTTAAGAGGTTTACCTCAAGGATTTCTTGCAGTGTGATTGGAGAGCTTTGGGTGGAACTTCTTGTATGTGTCCAGGAACTATTTTCGCCTTTCTTGTGCAAACCTGGGCTTGTTACTTGGGATAGCAAAGTGTCTTGGATTTCTTCTTGAAAAAGATTATTTATCCTGCTCAGCAAACTAGGTCTGCTTCACCTGGTTCTTGCTTCTCTCTTTTACCATTTCCTCTCTTCTATCTGTTGTCTTACCCACTGTCAAGGTTTATTACAAGCTTCTTGTGGTAGGGGCCTGCCTTTTTTATTAATGAAATGCTTACCATGAAAACCCTATTAGTAGGGTTGCCATAAGTCAGAATCGACTTGAAGGCAGTCCATTTCATTTTCACAGGGTAATTCACATTGGGTGCATTGGGATGACTTTTCTCATGACAGGATGGCATCTTTTGGATCCAGGTGCTGGATCCCAGTGCCTGTCATAACTTCTCAGTCCTTGATCCCTCATATCAACCCATAATAATAATGTGACCTAGAGTATTTATAGGGCTTTTAACTTCAGAAAGGTGTTTCTTATGGTTCGGTATTTATATAGAAAAGCAGGTGTTAACAGGCATAATTAAACCCTTGATTTGGATTTAGGGGACCAGGTGTAGGTTAACATGTTTGTATGTAGATTTCATTTTAGCGAGGTTGTTAAATCAAATTCTTCGGAAATTTTACATTTCTTAAGGTTTATTCTAGTGAAGCAGGGGTGAACAAGATCCTGAGTGCCATAATAGCATTATGTGCATTATTTATTATGCTGTGCTGTGGCTGCTGCAAACACATTGTCTTGCTGGCCCACAGTGAAAATAATGCTTTGGAGAATGTGTTTCTTAGTTTGTACTCCCCTTCTTGATGTGATTCATGTGTATGGAGAAGCTGTTGCTTCAGAGTTAAAAATATATAATAGGCTTTCAATAAACAGCAAAACAACACCCACAAACTTTTTTTATACTGAGGTCTCATCGAAATTAAAAAGAAAACACACATAGTTCCAATTTTTCCAGTTGTTTAGTTAGAGATGGAAGTCTAATTGGTCTCCAAAACCTTTCTTGTAACTTAAATATTCATATGACTATGGTAAGCACCTGTTTTGGCAGTTGCAGTGATGATGGTACATGTTGGAACAGTCACCAGGGCTTCATGTTGACTAGTTCCATGACTATTAATTATCACATTTTCCTAGCATCACCATGGGAGTTTTGGATGACTGATGGCATGATACAGTTAGAGCTGCAGTTCTTCAGTTATGCCGTCTTTATGAATGCTGCTCTAGTTCTATGATCTATTTTTTAAATTATTTGATAAGGTAACTGGCATATGAAGGAGAGTGGGAAGCATGTAAATAAAACAGCTTGCCTAAAATAGCTGTTTCTAGCAAATGCTGGAAGGGGGACCTAGGCTGGCAATTAGAAACCCAGATCAGCTTTTGGGACCCCTAATTTCTAAAGTGTATTGTAAGATTTTGCACTAGGAGTCCTGGTTCATGACTTCCAGTTCCATTGGACTTTGTTGCATGAGTGATTGGGATATATGGCTGTCTGGTATTTAAAATCAATTTGTGCTTTGCTGCATTATTTTGCACTTTTTGCAAGATACATTATAATGGGGTAGCAATAAGGGAATATGGCTACAGGAAGCATAATTTTATGATTTAAGGAGCCATTTTCCAGTATATATTTTGAAAAGAGGTGGTAAAATTATTAATATAATGGAGACATTATATTTAAGAAAGAAATGTGTGTTGTGAAGAAGCTGTTTGTAGAAAATTGTTTGCAGTTATGATCTTTACTTGACTTAAATCAGTAACATAATTTTATGTCTGTTTCAGATGGAACAAATAAAAAGGGCAAACAAACTGTTCACAAATGACTGTATATTTCTGAGAAAAACATTGAATATCCCTGTTATATCTGAGAAGCCTTTGCTGTTTAATGGACTTAACTCATTGGAGTCTCCTGAGAATGAAACTGACAGTCCCCCTTCTTGTGAAGAAAGACCAATGACAGTCCAGGAAGACAATTCTTCACCCAGTCCTCAGGAGCCTGACAATCAGCTCCTTCCCCCTGAAGAATTATCTGCCAAAGATTTTCTACATAGACTGGATTTGCAGATTAAGATGTCCAAACAGGCAGCTTGGAAACTAAAACCTGAATATAACAGGTAAAAAACCTTCTACCTACTTATTTAAACACATTTTGAGGGCTTGAAGTATGTAATAACGCTTAAAACAGTAGTATATCAAACTGAGAAAGATACCCACTAAAATATTGTATGTTAAACTATTATTTTTTTAAATCATTATCACTTAAACAAGGTTCCAATGCAAAGGGTTTATAATGCTTCTGGAAATTTTCTACAATGCCAGTTTTACATCTTTCTCCTTCCTGACCTGATGCATCTTAGGAGGAATCTGTTCTTTTTATGAAAGAGTAGCTTTTGAATATCATTTCACCTACATTTCATCTCTGATGCTCTTGGCAATGTTCTACCAAAGTAGCCAATTTTGATAATCTCGTGAGAGACTTTGTAGAAAGGTGACACACAGATAATTAGGTGGTATTAACTTGGAAATTAAATTGGATCACACTTCATATAATTTGTTTTAATAACTCTTATGTTGAATGATGTGTATAGGAGGATATTTTGTTTCAAAGGCTCAAGAAATTTTGCATAGAGAAAGCTCATTAGTGTTGCGGAAATATTTTGGTTCAGGTTTGTGTGAGCTCTCTAAAGTGGCTAGGCCCAAAATATATTAGTAGAAATTGCTGAAATTGCGCTTATTAGACACTGAAAAGAAGTAGAGCAAAGGTTATAAATATATGCTTGCTTTAAAGGTCAAATACTTATCAAAGGAGATATGATGGAAATGTAGGGAAGAGGTTGGAGTAGTTGTGTCATGGAAAAGAAAGAGAAAAGTTATCTTGACCTGCATATTTTAGAAAAGATAATTATGTTTATGCTATGTTAAATATGTTTATACCAAGTTATTGTATTGATTGACATATGTTGACGTGAAGATTGAGTAATCAACGTAACCTTGAAAGAGTATATAAGAAAGATGTGTGTTTTATGAAAGGGAAGGCTTACATAGAGGCTTGTTCTCTGTGTAACTCTTCCAAGCAATTGCTTGTGCGCAAATAAAGACTTCTAATCAAAGAATCAATTGTTGTGTCTTGAGAGTTTGGTTTAGGGCCTCCCAGCATTGAACTATAGCAGGCAATAGCCTATTTAGGCTCCTGTGACATTAGTTAAGTCAGAATGGCTAAAGACAGTGGCAATGAGCAACCCCTAGGGTACATACATACTAAGGCTTTTTTCCTGACCTGCACGGCATTTTGTCAGATTTCCTGGTGATAGTTCATGAGCTGATACATCTGAGAGTATTTTTCACATATGAAGTTATGTCATATCTAAATGTCTGTAATTAAGTCTGGCTGATCACTTGCATCAGTCTTTTTAGAAGGAAACAGAGATAAATCAAATACTGATATAAGATGCAGCCACAGAGTTGTACGGTAGTGAATTAAAATTTAAGGTAGAAAAATTCTCTGGGTTTTTCTTTTTCGTATTTACTTTAGCATGTTCGTTACCACAGTAAATTAAATTCTAGTCCATGTTGAGTTACTCAGCTTCCCAGAATAATTTCCCCTTGACTTCAATAAGGTCTATCCTAAGTAACTGTACCTAGGATTTGAGCCTGAGATATTCAGATGTGGCACACTCTTAATGCAAAGCTGTCTTCCAGAAGGGATTTCCAGATCTTGCACCATCACTCAGTTGTGCATCCAGACTGTAGCCATGCTGATTTTTGCTTGCATCTGTGCCCCCATGTATTCTTGATCTTTTGTTAGGCACAGTAATTATTTCCTTGCCCAGGGTATCAATTCTACTATTCCTTCTGTGCCTTTGCATGTCATCTTTGCCTTTTTATCATTATAAAAATTAAAGGAATGCATTATATTTTTAGAATTTCTTTTAGTAAAAAAATCCCTCTGCAGAAATGTTGAGATACTTTAGTTCATTTCCTTTGACAAATTCAATTTGCTCCCTTGTCCTTCCATGATGCAGGCTATTTGGCAGGTGGCTAGTTTGGATTACAATTCTAAAAATGAGGTTTGTTTTACTCTGTAGGGACACTGAAAACAATTTGAATTTGTTGGCCAAAACCATCTTCCTTTGTTGGTTCCTTTGTGATACGTGCTGCTGTTTTATTCATATAGGTGGGTTGTGTACATACCACAATTCCATGGAAGCAATGAGATCTTAGAAATAGCACAGAATATAGTAGTGGGAGCAGAAATTGGTTTCCTGACATAGCTGAACAAGATTTTCAATTATTGCCAGTAGGACTTCAGTATCCTTGCTACCCCACCCGCCCAGGACCAGCAAAGCCAAAATAAATTGTGCACAGTAGTAAAAACTATTGCCTTGAGTAGCCACTACATGAGGTTACAACAGGAGGAAATAGAAGGGCTGCTAGGCCGTCTATCAGTACATCTGAGAGACCAGCAACTTTTGAACTTTTCCGCTCCAGCTTGTCAATAGAAAAACTTGTAACTAAGTATATTTCCTCCTTACTACCAATCCATTTTTCCTGTTGTGTCATGTATTTTAGACTGTAAGCCTGATGGCAGAGACTGTATTTTATTTTGTTACACTTTATTTAGTTAACTTCTCACTTATGTACAAAATACTTGTGCTTGAGGGCACTCTTAATACATTGCCGCTCAAAATTTGAGAAGCAATCATGCAAAGAATGACCATCACACAGCATTACTTAAATGATTTACTTCTAAAAGTCTTATTAAAAGACTATCATTTACTACTTTGGAGTAAATTCTATTTATTTATTCACCCTTAAACATTTTCTTGTTTCCCTTTTTCCTCATCAGAGAGGACGATGAAGAAAATTCCTATGCAACTTCTTCCTATCAGCAGTAGAAGATGAATGAAGATCTGGAATCAAAGCTGTTCTTAAAAGCTAAATATTTGAAGATTCAAAAGCAAACCTTTTGGATTCATTTATTATGGTGTACTTGTTACAAGTCATATATAGGTAATTCCATTAACTATATTTGCACTAAAATGATCTGACCTTCACCTTCTGCAGGTTAGAGTCCTTTTGCTATACAGTAATAAAGGAAATAATCCTTCCAAAACTATTAGTTGCCTTCATATTTCTGCTATGAAAATATAGCGCGTTAGGAACAATATATCCCTGAGACAACTATGATTCAGGATCTTTAGGAAACAGCTATATATACTTATAAGATAAAGTGTAAGGAGGATTATTTATGATGAAAGTCATTATTATGGAGCCTTGGGATAGATACTCCTGTCATGCAAATTTTGTGAGTATCGGAATTGACGTGTGTGGGTACATGTGTCTGTATATACGGATATAAAACTGTATATAAAAACATTTGTGTTCTTAAAATGAACCAGTCTGAACTGTTTTGGAAAACAGTTGAGGTTTTAAAGTATGTATGGCACAATTCTTTGGAGGCTTTTTTAAACAAAGGGAAAACAACCTCAGTAAAAATGTATTTTTCCTTGTGTAAGGGTAATGTTTGAAACATAGCTTCTTGTGCAAATATATGTAGTTTCCATGTAATAAATACAAAATGCACTTTTAAAAAGTGGCCTGTCCTTGTTTTTCAGCATATCCGTATAGAAAGTACAGAATGCCTGGTGCTTTGCAAATGCATTTCAGAAATACGGTGTGCTTTTCTGTTTCATTTGAGTGTATTAAAATTTCCTAATCTGTCAAAAGTGTTTCTACTTTTTTTCTAGCTACTGGAACTTTATTTGAACGACAATAATATACAGTACTTTGTAGAGTGTCAACGTATAGACTAGTGGAATATAATGGAGTGTGCAGCCATCTATTATCAGCCATTCCATTTGGCTGCAGCAGTGGAAGAGATGGAACAGGAGGGCCTACTCCTCTGGCTTGGTTCTGAGACTAGCTGCCATTTGGTTTCTCTTCTCCCTGAACTGTTTCATTCAAACTGGCCATTCAAAGAATTTACTAACTTTAAGAAATAGAGCTAGAGCCTGCTTGTTTTCCTCTTTCCACTCTACCTTTTTATCCTTTTGTTCTGTGTCTTTTCAGATTGTGAGCCTGCAGGCAAAGACTCTATTTTTTAATCTGTATACATTTTACATGCATAATAAATAATAATGATGCACCTGTGTTGGACTCTACAGCTGACACTTACATGCAGTCCAGTTTTAACCTGCCTGAAATCCTGGAAAGCTGCTGCCAGTCAGTGTACATAACACAGAGCTTGACATACCACTGGTCTGACTCTGTATGAGCCAGCTTCCTATGCTCCTATGGATATAGCTCATGGAGCAACTGCAGTGCAGCCATGGCACAAAAGGCAAAGTCCACGTTAGGAAACAGATTAGTAACGGGATTGAAAATAAAACTGCCAGCATTATATCTCCTCATAATGGTGAGGCTTTTCCCTCCCAGATAGACTTGTGGTTGTCCCATCTCCTAAACAGGAAATTGATAAAGTGCATAGTAAAAGGGCAGCCAAAATGATCAAATGGTTATTGTTTGGGGCATTTTAGATGAGAATTTTTTTTAAAAAAGGAAACGTATGTGAGAGTGATTTTTAAATTATGAATGATGTACAAAAAGTGTCCAGAGAGAGCTTTTCTTCTTACACTCCTAAACCATGGGGGTCACCCAATGAAATTGGCAGTAAATCTGAGAACAGACAAAAGAAAGTCCTTTTTTCCTTTATACAACGAAGTGTAATTTTATGGAATTGACTGCCAGAAGACATAGTGATTGCCACTGACTTTGATGTGTTTAAAAGAGAATTGTACACATTTATGGAAATTTGGTTTATCAGCCATAATAGCTATAGGGACCTTTCGTATTTTGATGCAGCATACCTCTAAATTCCATTTGCTGGGACGCAAAGAACAGCCAAGGGCAATTATCATCATGTCCTGCTTGTGCCCTGCCTAGAAGCATGTGCTTCACAAGTATTGGAAACAGGATGCTGGTCTAGATAGTCTGATCTAATTGGGTCTCTTGGGTACCTAAGTGGTTGCTAGAGCACAGTTACATGGATGTATTGTAAAGGGATTAGGCAAGTCTTGAATTATGCATACATCAAGGTCCTTATAATTTGCATTCACAGTAGCTCCAACCACACACAAGGTATGGTGAGATTTTCATAACCGTGCAACCTGCTCAACCAGCTTTGCAGTACCAATGCAATGAACCTCCAGCAACAGATGTGCCAACTTTTATCAAGTCCTGCTATTTTTTAAGTACCGCAGTCAAGCATTCAGTGACTTACTGCAGCTCCAAGGTCTGTTTGGAAAAGCAAATGGGACATCTGCAAAGTTCTAAAATTCATCTTTCAGCTATTTTCTTTTTCTTCAAGCCCAGTGAAGGATAAGGATTGAAGTTTCTCTGAAATGAATTTTAAGCGCGCTCTATAGATTTACTGCCAACTTTTCTTCACTTCGTTTGAAGGGAAGTCTTCAGTGGAATTGTTTTGCGTTTATCATGGGACTGCATCTCTTAACATTGTGCAGTTTGAAGAGGACAATTGTCCTTGTGCCCAAAGTAATGGGTGAACAACAGCATATCTCATATTTGCTGCAACCTCTGGAAACTGATGCTTTAGAAGACATTCACATGTACAAATAACATGTCTTTATTGGCAAGTGATAAGTTTGGGCATAATTCTGAAATAGGAACATAAGAAGAGCCTGCTGGATTGGGCCAATGGTCCATCTCATCCAACATCCTGTCCTCACAGTGGCTAATCAATTGCCTATATGAAGCCCACTAGCAGGACCTAAGCACAAGCACACACTCCCCTCCAGCATCTCCAGGAACTGGTATTTAGAAGCATGCAGCCTTCGACCATAGAGGCAGAGCATAGTCATTGTGTCTAGTAGCCATTGGTAGCCTTATCCTCCATGAATTTGTCTAATTTTCTTTTAAAGCCTAAGTTGGTGGCCATCACTGCCTATTGTGAGAGTGAATTCCATAGTTTAACTATGCGCTGTGTGAAGTACTTTTGTCTGTCCTGAATCTTCTAACATTCAGCTTCATTGCACGTTCACAAGTTTAGTGTTACGAGAGAGGGAGAAAAACTTTTTTCTATCATTCTCCCTGCCATGCGTAATTTTATACCTGTCTATCAAGTCACCTCTCACTCGCTTTTTCTCTAAAAATTAGATTTTGAATTCATTGTCAGAGCAATGATTTCAGAGGGACAGGCTCTTTTGACATAAATTCCACATTTTATGTGGTTCCCTGGATATTGCATTTCTATTCTTAGTGGTACCTGATCCACACTTACTGAAATCAGTCAGAAGGTGTTTCCAATGGGTTTTGTATTGAAGAAAGTGTATCAAATTGTAGAGAGCTTTCTCTCCACCCCAATGCACATTCAGCAGTCATTTGCACAGTGCAGAATCATGGTGATTAAAGAGACTATGCATGAAAAAGAAGAAACATAACCTCGCATTACTGTATCTTGTAGTAAAGCATTTAATAAAGTACAGTATCAGAAACAGGATTCTATTAGAAAAGTGTATTGTGAACGTAGTATACGTTGTTACATTTCCCCCTCTGCAATAGTTTTAAATAGTGAAGACACCTCAAAGTATCTAAATTCTAAAAGATACCTAGAATGTTAAAAAAAGAAGAGTCCTTTATGGGATTAGAATTAGAGATGTGTAGGATACGATTTTGCTCGGTATCAGCGGTAGAGTAAAAGCTGGCAAACTATGGTCTAAAAATTGTCTACATGCTGTGATAGCGGAAGCCTCCAATTGACAGTGTAACATGTTGGGCCTCTGCAGTGTTAGACCAACCCTGATCACTCACTCTGGCCTTTTAGCACATGCAACAGCCCTTCTGCAGTGCAGCATAGCATGATGGATGAAGCTGCCTCCTGTTTGCTTTGTCATCTTGCGTTACTGAGAGGTGTTACGTTTGATGCAACCTGATGTGAGACTGAGTCCGGCTTAGAAGCATTCACAGAACACAAGCAAGGGGAAATGAAGCTGTCATTGTTTGTGCAATGTTACCTAGCTATTGAAAAGACACAGGGTTGTATCCAATGTAGCGCTAAGTTACAGTCACTTAGCAGTACGCTTGTCCCACTGGCAAAATGTTTTGCATCGCCAAAAGAGAATGCATAACAAGCATGTTGCTGGTAAACTTTGTTGCACAATAAATTGTGCAACAAGGTTTCACTAGTGCATCCATTGCACTGGATTCCTCTGTTGCACAACATTAAAACTCACCTGTCTGCTAGCCCTCCTGTGCTAGCAGACAAAGAACGTTGGATACAGGCCCTTTGGGGTTGAATCCAACAAAGGCATTCACAGAGTCGATCCACTGAAGTCAATGGACTTGAGATCGTTGAACCACTGATTTCATTGGATTTATTCTCTATTCTGAGGATCTTCACTGGATTCAACCCATTGTGTACCAATATCAAGTGTTATTCAATGTTTCAGAAAACTCATCTGAAAATATGTGCTGCTATAGAAGTTTCCACTTTTTCTTTACCTCTGCTGCTATGCACCTCTGAAGGGAGCTGGGTGTTTTGATTCCTGCTGAAAGCCTAACCAAATAATTGCTGGTTTCTGTATAGCCTTTGTTTCTTTCTGTTGGTAGCCTTTGGTGCAACCTAAGATCCTCTTTGCGCTTAGCATAACACCTTTCCAGTTTTGTTTTAAGACTATTAGCATTTGCAGAAAAGTGGTTGTTCAATTAGCCTAGTTGCAACCCCACCCCCACCATCTTATTGTTTGCTTAATGGCCAGCCTGATTAAGTGTTCTGGAGAATACTCAAATGCTCCCTTACTTGTTGTAACCTTTTAATGGGTCCTAAAAAAGGTGGTACTCTACTGTGCCTTTTGAATGTTTATTAATGGGCCAATAGCACAACTACCTACCGTTCTCCACTCCCTTCTAAAGACACAAAATTATGGGCTTCTTTAATGCTTGATTTAAGATAGCTAAAATTTGAGGGGTTGTGCTGCTTTTTAAACTATCATACTATGTTTAGGGTGAGGCTCAACAGTCAAATCTCCACTGCCTTCTCTCTCTCTTTTTCAACTTCTGTTTTTCAGTTGCATTCTGAAAAAACAACCCCCCTTTTGGCCACCATCTCTTTCTCTATCCACTCTTCCTCTTCCACATTGCTCAAACAAGTAGTTCATACTTAGTGTCTCATGGCTTTTTTTCTTGACCCTTGCTGATCTAGCTTTTGCCCATTTCACTCCCATCAAAACCACTCTTGGCATTTGGTTCCCCCCATCTTTTCTTCTTGGTCAAACCTAAGCTGTTGGTTAATTCTCGTTCTTTTAAATCTGTCTATTACTTGAGTGCTCTTGATTGTCTCAAAGCTATCATCCTTGTCCCCTCCTGGTGCTTTCAGGTCGTTGTCTCTTATTGGTTCTCCTTTCTCTGCAACTCCTCCTCCTCTCTTGGTTACTTCCACTCCTGTCTTCCTTGCTCCACATTAAAGCTATGGGGAGAAAACGCCTCTGTATGGTGATGCTCCACGCAGTAAGATTTAATGCTTGTGATTGGGTTAGCATGGAGCAAGGACTGCAGCTCAGTGGTAGAGCATTCTGCCTGCCCCTTGCTTCCAGCATCTCTTAAGCATTTTCCAACATCTCTGTTTTCTCTCTGTATGACTATAGAGAAATTATTGTCTCCATCTAGTATTCTGTGGCTAACGTAGCCTCTTCTGATTGCCTCCTTAAGTCTTTTGAGTGGTGTCCTATAGTTCTCTACAATCAAATTCATCATTCCATATCCATATCTTTAAAACCCACTATATTATTGTTCTGTTGCCTCTTTCTGTAACCTTAAAGTTATGCCATTACACAAAAGCTTGTTTATCGCCACTCTGCTCCTACATATCATCCACCTTCTTTAAAATGGGGATCTTCTTAAAATAAATGCATCCCCATAGCTTCTGCTGCCCAGCCCCCTATACCTGGAACACATTCCTCTCCCCCTTTGTCATGCTACTTCAGGTGTGGGGGACTTTTGGCCCTCCAGATATTGCTAAACTTCAGCTCCCATCAGCCCTGGCTATTGGGCATGCTTGCTAGGGCTGATGGGAGTTGTAGTTCAGCAACATCTGGTGGGCCAAGGGTTTCTGACCCCTGTGCTACTTTCTGCTCTCTTTATCCATCTTCTCAAAACTCACTTCTTCAAAAAGGCCTTTCCTGACCCACCCAAATCCTAGCCAAGGGTACAGGCTCTTCCTTATTCTTTATTTATTCTTTAGTATTAAATTTATATCCCGCACTTCCTCCCAGAAGGAGCCCATCTTTGCCATATGACCTGTTTTGTCTTCAAAGGAACTGCACTTCCGTGCTTTGTACAATACCTAGCACAGTCTAACCACTACACAAATAAAGTCTGTGTAGTAGCAGAGATGCAACTAATAGCAGCAACATTTCCAGCCAGTCTTTAAGCATGGCAAGTTTCTCTACTAAAACAGGAAGCCCATTTACCTATTTTTAAAATGACTTGTTCAGTAAAAAACTGAAAATGGCCATTGCTACTCGATAATACAGTAAGCTTTTTGCAGAGCAGGAGAAATGAACTAATGTGATGGGTGTCCCACCTCCCAAAATAAAGAAAATTAATTCAAATTAGTAAGAAACATCTGAGCATGCTTAAGAAAAGAGATGTATGGGATATATTTGTGATCTGGTTTGCATGTTAATGCTAAGCTGTGGTTAGTTTATCCTAAGATTTATTTGAATGTCCAAACGCCGTCCAGCAGATTGATCATGTTTTGTTTTCTGGCAACAAACCATGAATTGAAGCCATGGTTTGTTGCTGGCTTACCAATGTGTGTACACCAATGTACACATTGCCTTTCCTCAGAAGAAAGCAATGGTAAACCTATGAAAACCGCTTCCCATGAAAACCCTATTCATAGGGTCACCATAAGTCAGAATTGACTTGAAGGCAGTCCGCCCATCCATACCAATCAGTGCTTGTTTTAACTATGGCTTGGCAACATGTCTGAACTTGATACCTTTCCATAACCATGGTTTGTTTGCCTGCCCTGTTTACCTTCCATAATCATGGTTTGAGTAAGTGTGCTTTGGATTTTTGCCTTAATTTTGATTTAAGAACATGAGCTCAGCTGGATCAGGCCAAAGGTCCACCTAGTCCAGCATCCTGTTCTCACAATGGCCAACCAGATATCTTTGGGAACCCCTCAAACAGGACTCGAGTGCAACAGCGCTCTCCCCACTTGTGATTCCCAGCGACTGGCATTCAGGGTCATAATGCCTCCAACTGTGGAGGCAGAATATAGCCATTATGACTAGTAGCCATTGATAGCCTTGTCCTCCAGAAATGTGATGTCATTTAGATGGGTGGCCATCACTACATTTCATGGGGATCAATTCCATAGCTTAACTATTTACTGTGTGAAGGACATTCTATTGTCTGTCCTGATTCTTCAAACAGTCAGTTTACCTTGATGACCTCCGCTTTTATTATTATGAGAAAGGGAGAAAAAAATTCTCCCTGTCCACTTTCTCTACACTATGTATAATCTTATACAGTAGGGCCCCGCTTTACGGCGTTCCATTTTCTGGCGTTCTGCTGATGTGGTGGCTTTCAATTAGGGGAAATTCCCCGTTTTAAAGCTGATTTTGTGTTTTTGCAGCATTTTGCGGCATTTTCGCAGCATTTTTGCGCAACGCGACCCATTATAGTCAATGGGTTCCACTTTACGGCGATTTCCGCTTTACGGTGGGGGCATGGTCCCTAACCCGCCGTATAAGCGGGGCCCTACTGTACACCTTTATAATGTCCTGCTTTACTTGCCTTTTCTCTAAACTAAAAAAGCCCCACTATTGTAACCTTTACTCATAGGGGGAGTCACTTCTTCCTTCTCTCACATAGATACTAACTACTCATTAAGCCATTTCCTTTGCACAACAGGAAAGCCAGCATGTTTTCTGAGTGTAGTATGGTTTTTTCTTTTAAATTTTTTCACATTCTTGATGATGGTAAATCAGTCATTCCCCTAAACTGTATGGCACGATGTATCACAAAAGAAGCAGCACAAGGAGTTAATGAAATCATGAAAGTCTCTGCTAAACCCCAAAGACCTAACTACAAAAGAGGCTGCCTGCTGCCACTCTGTATGACAAGTGGTCCTGGTCTTGCTTCTTTCCATTCAATCTCTGCTAAACTGCCATGCCCCTTCAGCAGATGTGATTGGATCATTCAACTATTCCTGATGCTGCGGCAGAATAATCCGTCCTCTGATGGGGCTGCCTGTTGCTTCTTTGCATGAGTCACTGCTCTAGGCATGCCTAGTTCCAAGCAGGAGGCACACTCACAATTCATTGAAGTTTTAATTATTCTCTTAAAGCCAAACATGACTGCTTGCATGTAGCATTAGGAACAGTGACTGACGCAAAAATATGTGAGACGGGTCCTTCTTTCTCTTACAAACTGTAAAAATGTATCAGCTCATGCATAAGAGGGAAGTAGAACTCCAGTTTTCATCCAGACAAAAAGTGGGCTTCAACTCTCAGACATCGGGGAAACACTTGTGCTAAATGGTCGTTCAGTCCCCAACAAGCTAGAGGTATTAACAGCCATTTCCTTTGATGCAAGCCACCAGGTCAAAACTTCAAGTGTTCTGATTGGCAAAAGTGATAAGCCACCTCTATTTAAACATCTCATCCTAAGCACACCTCTAATTCTAAGCTCCTCAAATGGTTTATCTTTACATTATTGTTGTTATTATTTTCTGTCCTTAGAAAGTACACAGCTATTTACCGTGCCGTTAGGCTACCCACATCAAGAATTCCTTTCTATATACATGCAGAGAAATAACACTTATTAAAGACCTATGAAGGCATGTGTTAATGACACTGTTGCTACTCTACCTGACTGTAGCAATACCGTGGCAATACAGTTCTTTCCCCTCTAAGCTCTACTTTAAAGGCTTGATACAGCGTGTGGATTATGTAGCATCTACTTAATGGCACACAGTTAGGGACACCATACAGAATGCACAAAACGGCAAGATAATGGTGAGAGACAAATTCAAACAGGACTGTCCTCGACATGAAAGAATAGCAGTGACAAATGGGAACTTGAGTGTGAGATTTCTTAATATTTAGTTGAATGATTATTATTGGCCTTTCCACCCTAATAATGCCCTTTACAAGTGTATAGAATAGCATCTTTACAAAGCCACTGAATGATGTCACAATCTGGTGAATGATAAGTGGGTGGGTGAGAAAGCTCTTCAAAAACATTTGCTTTCCCTAGAAGAGGTGCTTGATGTCAAAAGTTAGGCTAACAGGAACACAATGGTAGCATTTTACCCTGTTGACTATCAAGTGGGCAGCAAAAACTCTGCCAAAGTGGGATGGCTAATGTGCAGGAAAGAATCAAGATGCAGTCATTGTGGATTGTTAACAAAGGTTTTCACCTGGAAAAAAAATCAGTACAATGCAGATAGAATACTTTCTAATAATCTCGGGGGGGGGTTGCAAGGAGAGAAAGAAGGTTGTACTAGATGTGGGTGAAGCTTGACTAGAATTCCCTACAGCTTCAAGAGAGGTCCTCTTTTTAGTTCTTTACAGACTCCCATAGATACGTTTGATCACATCCGCCTCTTCTTTATCCAGGATGCCCTTGTCCACATAAGCATCAGCTTGTTGATCAATAAAGTCCCGCAGTTTAGAAAGATCATAATCTGGAAACACAAGAATGAATTTATACAGCAAACCTATATACAGTCTAATTTATACATTTAACATTCTAACTGCCAAGCAAGAGTTTTTAAAAGGTTTCGTGCAGGTTTCCCAGCACCTTCTGAATGGGTGCTGGGCTGGCTGATCTTGCTAAGCGAAAGGATTAAAGAAGTGTCTGAGTTGCTGGATCTGTCTTCAGAGATATGTATGCATGGGGTGTGTGTGTGTGTGTGTGTGTGTGTTACCGAAATATATCTGTTCAAATGCTAATTTAGGTTTCGTGACAAGAAAATATGAATGCTTTGATCTAACTCAGGAGTTCTCAAACTTTCCGCCTCCAGGGCCCTCTTGAAAGAGTTAAAAATTACACAGGCCTACCGGACACAAAACAGTAGTCCAAGAGCAGGGCTGGTACCAAGGTGAAAGTGGACATTAGCATAAGCAGCTAGCAATTCTTAACATCATTTTCTATTGATATCTAATTGTTTTTTTTGGAAATTGCAAAAGTCTTTGCCAGGGTAATTTCCTATATGAATTTTCAGCCTCTAATTAGCACGGCTGCCCTTCATTTTGGATATTCAGATCAGCATATGGTGAAAATATCTGCAAACACAAAGATCATGACAGCGCCATCATATTTCATAGCATGCAGAGTCATTATGAGAATTGTATAATTGCTCAGTTAATTTATCTGAGCAGGATATGCAAGGAAGCCTTCACATCATTTACTTTATGTTCGTTTCAGCGTTCGGTCCTAATGTTCCAGATGACAGAGGCTAATATGAATGGAAGAAGCTTTTCACAAACATGCAGATTATGGCTAATTGAGTAAATATGTTTCACAGGACTATAATAATTAATAGACAAAGCATATCACTTTTCTCTGTTAAGTTCTGTAGAAAAGTATAATAGGCACGTTAACGAAAACAATCAGTAATATCTTCCCATATGCCATCTCAATTAACATTTATGCCTAAGGAACACTATTGTAATATTTCCCAAGGATTGATTGCAGAGCTCTTCAGATTAATAATTAAAATCCCAGTGCCACATGTACATTTGCAACACCAACTCTTCTCCCTGTTTTTTCTTCGTTGGGTCTCTTTTCAGATTTTGTTTCATTAACCCTATAGTAGTCTTCACCAGTGCCCCATCCTAAGAATTGTGTGTTCAAATTTTTTTGTTTACATTTGTTCTGTTATGTTTACTACGACACTAAAATATGTGCACTAGATCTGTGGTCAGGTTTTTTGTTTTGTATGCAGGCCTAAGGCTGAAATAATATGTCAATGCAAAACAGCAAAACCAACTGACCAACCTAAATATTGGTAGTAGGGTTGCCAGGTTCCTGGCTTGAGACTGATCCTGTATCTTTAGGAGAAGAGAAAGTCAGCCAAGTGCATGTGCTAGCAAAACTGTAATGAGAAAAACCACAAAGTGGAATTCTCCCTTCCCCCTGCACAACTTTTAAAGTTACAGAAGACCTCTTGGAGGCCGGGTCTGGCAACCAAGAGGTCTTCTGTATCTTTAAAATGTGTGCATTGGGAAGGGAGAATTCCACCTTGTGGTTTTTCTCATTACAGTGTTGCAAGAACACCTACACTTGGCTGACTTTCTCTTCTCCTAAAGATACAGGATCAGTCTCAGGCCAGGAACCTGGCAACCCTAATTGATAGTCCAATACATTGAAATCGGAGTTTTTAGGGTGTAATCTTACAATAATGGCTGGTGCTCATTGGGACTGGTAGGGCAGAAGGCAGGAAGACCAACAGCAGATACAGCCAGAGCCAATGATGGGCAGAGCCATCCCTTGATTGGTTACAAGAATGCAGGCAGGTGGGAGCTGGCTGAAATTGGTGGTGTAGTGCCCCATTTGCCCTGAAATGGACCAGCCTCCTCTGCAATCCTCTTCACACTTACCTAAGAGTAAGTGAACTCAGTAGAGCTTACTTCTGAGTAGGCATGTCTAGGATTGCACTATTAGTGTATTAAACTTTTTAATATTTTTTTCTTATACCATCTATTTATATATTTTTTAAATACTAACAACATGTGGCACATCATTTTCACAATACAAATGTAGGAAGAGAACAATCTTCGTTTCATTCCCTGTGCAAGACAGGAATGTCTCTTCCCTACCCTGGGAGCAATAGCAACTCGAGAGGCAGACCGATACCTTCACAGTCAGGGGGAGTGTTTGGGTGCAGAGGGGGACTCTTCGTGAGTAAAGGGCTACTCAGGAGTAAGGCCCTTCTCACATGGAGGACTCTTTGCAGAAAACTCTAAAGAGACACAGCTGGGCCAGAGGTGCGGTTCTGGCAGCTCTGGCTTAAAAGCCTCAATGGGAGGCTGGGAGAGGTGCTGGAACAATCTCTTGCTACCAACTGTGTGTCTTGTAGCTGATCTTGACCTTTGGCTTTCCTGGGCCTTGGACTGCTTCTTGACTAGTCCATTGCCCAAGCCCTTGCTGAAACTGCGGCTTGCCTGGAATTGGACCTTGGATAGGCCTTGGAAGTTGCTGTTCTCTGTGCCCACAATAGCCTTTGTTATCTGGAAGGCCCCTGCAACCTGGGACAGAGCTAGGACAGGACAGGAGTATCCCTCTCTGTCACAATGCGGTCCTTACATCTTACCTTCTGTCTTTCCCTGCGTGTTGTGTTTCTTCAGCCATTCTATGTTCTTTCTGATGGCTTCCAAATATTCCTCTGCTTTCCCTTCAAAGGCAAAAAAAAAAGGAGAATTTGAGCCATTCAGCACCATTTCTTGCTCTACAGCAGTGGTTCCCAACTTTTATGAGTATGGGAACCCATTTATAAACTCAGAAAATTTTGTGACCCCTCTGGCTAATTGTAATTTTGGCCTGTTAAGTGAAAAAATGGAGCATGGCAAAATCACATCTCTAAATATCCTTTTCCTTAAAAAGCTCCCTGCAGACAGGGAGGTGTTGCTTTCTTTTCTTAATGCAAATGTCCAATCAAATGGGGATCCCCCTTCCCCCTGACAGTCTGAAGATGTACAGTCTTGTCTCCCAACACCAGTGGGTTACAGTGTTGGGCTAAGATCCAGGTTCGAATCCCCACCCAGCCATGAAGCCCACTGGCTGGCTTTGAGCCAGAAGCAGCCTCTCAGCCTGACCTATCTCGTAGGGTTGGTGTAAGGATAAAATGGAAGGAGAGGAGGAAACCATGTTCACCACCTTGAGCAACTTGGAGGAAAGGTGGGATATACAGTCAATGCAATAATGATTAAATAAATAAATACATTTCAGCTGCAGTATGTGGACCCAAGCCTCAACCAACCTGCTGAGCTTTTAAAAAATTATCATCATCATCAAGAAGCAGCATTGTGATAGTGGTGGGGATGCTAGATTGTGAAGACAAAAGGGTGGATAGATTGAGTAAGGGAGTTAGTGCTTTTAGGCCTTGGGGTGATCATCAGAACTGATGACTTGGTTAGTGTGCACTTGGGGAATGAGAGTGGATTAGAAGACAGATCAGTGCACACACATAAACACACCTGCACCTCCTGCAAGCATGCACGTGGGAGAGGGGAAGCCCTCAACTGCTGCAGCATCTTAGAGAGAGAGATTGGGGGGGCAGATTGTAGGTGGAAGAAAGGGAGGACACTAGCACACACACATTTAGTCTCAGAGATGGAGAGGGCGAGCAAGTCCTGAGCTTCCTCACTGCTCCTTGGGTCCTTCTGGGATGAAGGTGAGACTTAGATGGTCTTGCAAATAAGAATAGTTTTAAAAAGGAGATGGCAGTGAATCAGGAACCAAGAAAGGCAGGCAGGCTGGCTGCCAGGAAGGAAGGGGGAAAGCAGCCTTTCCTTGCAGCCTTGCTTCTTTTTGCTTCATGAAAAGCCCTCTACTCTTGTTCTGTGCAAGGGCGTCAGCAGCAGTGCAAGGAGATGGGAGTCGATGATAGTAATCCCCTCTTCTTCCTGGTAGCTCCACCCTCAGCCTCCTTTGGCATCTGCCATGTGTTTTATAGGCAGATGCCAACCTTGGTGCACCTGAAAGATGCTCTGGTGCTTCAGCAAAAGGCCTTTCCTCTCGTTTGGAGCAAGGGGGAGGTGTTATCTGCAGTGGCAGTGGGGAGCAGACAATGTCCAGGGAATTAAGACTTTTTAAAAAAAATAATAATTCATTTCTTTACTGTTCATGCCCCCCTCTGGATTACTTTGTGGGGGCCCTGGGGGTCATGGCCCCCAGGTTGGGAACCGCTGCTCAGTTCAGTTCGGAATTTTTAGCTCAACATGGAGGAGGAAAAATCAGCTCTACCTAAATCTGGGGAATGAGTTTTTTTGGAGGGGGGGAGTGGGAGAGGCTAAAATGTACAGTTTACCATTCCTCCCCTGCCCCACACTGCACTTCTCCCCTCCCCCTCTTGGTAAGCAACAGTGAGTGACCCACCCAAGAACGTAAGAAGAGCCCTGCTGGATCAGGCCAATGGCGCATCTAGTCCAGCATCATCTTCTCACAGTGGCCAACCAGATGCCCATGGTTAGCCCGCAAGCAGAACCTGAGCACAAGAACACTCTCCCCTCCTGTGGTTTCCAGCAAACGGTATTCAGATGCTTATGGCTCCTGACCATGGAGGCAGAGCACGTCCATCAGCACTAGCGGCCACTGAGAGCCTTATCCTCCATGAATTGGTCTAATCCTCTTTTAAAGCCATCCAAGTTGTGGCCATCAACTCCCATCATCACTAACCATGGGCCATGCTGATTTGCTTTGACGGGAGTGGGAATCTAGAGGGCACCAGGCTGAAAAAGGCTGTCCCAGAATGTCTCTTGGGTATGGGGGGGGTAGAGAAATATTAGCCACCAGCTAGTGACCACCAGGAGGAGATCTACTGCTTACCATTGCAGTGGTTCTGAAAGTCAGGCTGCAATCACACCATACATTTGAAGCCCATGGCTTCCCCAGCCCAACAATCCTGGGAACTGTAGTTTACCCCTCACAGAGCTACAATTCCCCAGCACTCTTAGCAAACTACTGTTCCCAGGATTCTTGGCATGCAATCATGTGCTTTAAAAATGGATGGTATGTATGCATCCTAAGCAAAAAAGCTGTCACCAACACTGCTGCTGCAATGATAAACTGATTGTTTTTGTATAATCCCCCTACCCGCAAATTATCAAAATCCTCTCCAATCCCTTGCCTGCAAACGGAGGTGCAATTTTTCTGTGTGAGGGGGAGAATTTTGATTGGCTACAGACTCACAGATCAAACATAACAGGCGTCTTTCTGCTTAGCAATTCACTGCATGCAAGGTTGTGCAAGCGATTATGTGGAGAGTGAACACTGAAAGCCCCCACCTCATCCATCCTGTGCATTTCATTCTGAGCCATTCAGGGGGTAGGATTTTATACTGGAAATGACTTGCAGATGTTTGGTTTTTACAGCCTCTCTCATGTTACAGACCAATCAATACGCTCGACCCAGACTATTGAACTTGCTAACGATTTTATGCTCTTAAAAAGGGATAGATGCAATTAGGCAAAAATCTTAGGATACAGCGGTGTGCTGAATGGACTGAATTTGGGTTGCAAAAGTAGCATTCAGAGTCTGAAAGAAAATATAAATGGCACTAATTGCTCTAAATTCAGTATATCAGTCCTGGTTAAATCACATCACTTTCTTGTTTAGGGCTAAAAGCATTAATCAATTGCTTGATGTGATAATATGAGTGATTTATTTTTCACATTTGCAGCCCACCCTCCGGGGATCTCAGCACACTACAAGTGGAGACTGGTGGCTCCCATGTCAGTGGGGCAGTGAATCCACTCTGGACTTTAGTCTGAACTTTCAAGGAGTTGTCCAAGGTGCTTTCAGCCTATTTGTGGGCTGCCTTCTCGGGTCCATCTTGCTGGCTATTCTGAGAAATAGAACATCCATGTTCAAAAGCAGGGTGCTGATAAATAAATACATAGGAAGCTGCCTTATACCGAGTCAAGCCATTGGTCCATCTAGCTCAATACTGTCTACACTGACTGACAGGCAGGGCCGGCGCCAGAGGGTGGCCAGGTCGGTCCCTGGCTGAGGGCCCCTGGGTCCCAAGGGGCCCCTGAAGGGCCCCTCCTTAGGGTGGGTGGTAGAGGTAGAGGTCCTTCAGGAAGAGGTAGGTGGGATGGGCGTGCACGTGTGCATGTGTGTGCCGGGCCCTGCGGCAGGCTGGTGCCCAAGGGCCCTGGCATGCCTGGTGCTGACCCTGCTGGCAGGGGCTCTTCAGGATGTCAGACAGGGTTCTTTCCCAGCCCTTCTTGGAAATACCAGGGAGTGAAGCCAGGACCTTCTGCTTGCAAGGCAGATCCACTACCGCTGAGCTATAGCCCTTCCCCTAGTACTGGTACATAGTACATGTGTGTGTGTGTGTGTGTGTGGCAATGAGGGAGAAGGCACTTCTGGCCTTCCTGAAGGCATCTGCATGGCCACTGTAACAGACAGGATGCCAGACTAGATGGATCTTCAATCTGATCGAGCTGAGCTCCTTTTATGGATATTCTTTGGCAGTGGGCCACGGTCATAATTTTATTAGACAAGGTTTTGATGACACCTGCCAGAAACAATCCAGACATCTGGGCCTCATGCTAACAACAAGTCCCTCTTTACCTTTTGGTTCCTCATTGTTTCTTGTATTTTGTTCTTCAGCTTTGGTCGAATCTTTCAGCGTTTCATATTCTTTCTCCATTTTCGCAGCTGCTGCTTTTGTGCTGTCAGCCTCTTCGGTGCTCTTGTCTAGAAAGGTTGAAAGCAGGTTTCCCTGCATCATCTGAACTGTATTGTTTCCTAAAGCGCATCAGTGAACTTCAATGCGCCATGTGGAACTTTAAGCAACTTTTGGTGACTTGCTGATTCTGCTGGGACTGCTGCATACATACCATGCATTTAAAGCACATTTAAATCCTGGGAACTATAGTTTCTCAAGGGTGCTTAGAATCGTAGCTCATTGAGGTGTCCCCTGATAATTCCTAGCACACTGAACAAATTATAGTTCCCAGAATTCTGGGGGGGGGAAGAGTATAAGAGTGCTTTAAATGTATGGTGTGGATGTGACCAAGGGCCATGGGGAGCATCTTGCCTAAGGATCTACCCCAAACTGGAGGCAGCACTGAGCCTTCGGCATGCAAATAAAGCGCTCCACTACACAGCTATGCTCCAGTGGGAAGAGGAAGCTCTCAGCTCCCCAGAGAAACTGGGCTGAGACAATCAGAAATGGAAAATGGAAAATTATAGGAATAACATTACACCAGATATGGATCAGGGTGTACAGGATGTGCATACCAGCAGGCTTTTATTATCTAAATTAATTGGACAACCATCTAAAAGACTTTGATTAAATCTTCTGGGAATGTTACAGTAAAAGGGATGCAACAGAAGAATAATGAATTACCTGCCAGTAGTTTGTTTTTGGTACTGGGCTTTTCAAGTTTCTTTCTGGTCTGTAAAGCTATCATTGCATCCAGGTTTTCTGGAAATTAGAAATAGAAAATATTCGTTTCGGACTGGTAGAGTGGGTTGATATGGGGCTTGATTGGATGGGTTTGCCGAGTAATGAATCATTTTCCTTGCAACGGTGAAGTATAGGTTTCAGTTGTTTAAAAAAGGCCTTGAGCTCATGGGGTGGAATTATGTTGCTGATTATAAAATACCAAGAACCTAAAATGCAATCTATATATAGACAGCCAGAGCAGCTTGCTGCATTCAACAAAAGACTAATTTAATCTTCTTCCGTTTTAACAGAAGAAAAGGCAAAATGTAGCATCAATGTCCTGCGGTTGTTGTGCCCACAACCAGAGAAGAAATGGCCACCATTTTGGAAGGGAGGGAAATGGATGCTTCTTTTTACAATAATTCTATGATAACATCTCCTGAATTCTCCAGCTACTGTACTCTGGGCCTACATTAGCTGCAGCAACATTATGAACAAGAGAAACACTACAAATGTGAATCTTTCACCTGTGCACCATGTGCAGATGTACACGAAGTGGTGGACAGCAAACTGTGGTCTCCAGACACGGCAATAATATTCTTATTCTAAAAATGTTACCCTCAGTTTAGGGATGGGGTAGAAATTTAGTTCAGTTTGCATTTAAAGGTGAACCAACTTAATATACAAATTTAAAAAATGTATTGTTTTAGGGAAGATTGCTTTGCAAAAATGGGTATATTGCATACAAACATCTACAGGACAATAAATTCACACTAAAATACTGACAAATTCTCATGAGGCCTTTTTTTTTAAAGAATTACCAGCTGATGTGGAAATGTGGAGAACTGAATTTAAGACTAGAAAAGATGAGAAACAAACTGAAATTGACTGATTTGCCCATCCCACTGAGAAAAAAAGTGTGTCAGACTATGGAAATATTTTATCCAGCAGATTAGAACTTATGAAAGTGAAACATGTAAAGAAACTGGGTTTTTTCTGGTTCTTTCCCTCTCCTAGTCCTACTGCCGACATTATTGCATTTTCAAATTCTACATCGACAAGGACTAGAAACTTAGATCAGAACAAAGGAATCTTGGGATTTGAAGAAGCTTTCACAAGGCCCATAAAAATACCAGGTTTTGTAGGGTGCTGCCACACACCATGCAGTGCACTTTCTCACATATAGTGCAATCTTAACCATGTCTACTTGTAACTAATCCCTGTTGAGGTCAGTCGGGCTTGTTCCCTCAGAGAGGGACGAGGGAGAAATCTGATTTTGTTTTCATTATAATGAAAAACTACCTAATCCATACATTCTGAATAAATACATGAACTGAAACACAATTATCTTTTGAAATTAGCACTTTTCCAAATTTTCCTATGCAGTTCTCCAGCCAAACAATATGTACAAAAATATAAATGCCTAACAGTTATATAATACCTAACAGGTATACAAAAATTCTGAATAGTCAGGAAAAACTTCCTAACTGTTAGAGTGGTACGACAATGGAAACAATGACCTAGGGAGGCAATGGGCTCTCCAATGCTGGAGGCATTCAAGAGGCAGCTGGGCAGCCACCTGTCCAGTATGCTTTGACTTGGATTCCTGCCTTGAGCAGGGGGTTGGCCTCAATGGCCTTATAGGCACCTTGAAACTACTATTCTGTGATTCTGTGCACACATTAGTGAAAATTACTTACAAAATGCATTATAGTAGGGAACACTGCTTGCAAAATGTGTATATTAGTCAAAACTGCATACCAAACTGTGTATATTAGGAGAAACTCGCAGTAAAGTACTGTCAAATTTTCATGAGTTATTTTTTTTAAATAGCAAGCTCTGTGGAAATTGGAGAACCGAATTTAAAGCAAATGTGCGCATATAGTCTCGATTCAAGACTGGAAAAATGTGAAGTGGAGAGAAACTGAAATCAGATTCATCCTTTTCTACTCCCTGGTAAGTGGTCTAAGGTTACAGCTTCACTCCCCTAATGCTTGCAGAAATACAGCCTAAATTCGCAAGCCGCAAATGATGCTAAACAGGACTTGCTGCCTCAACAAAAAAAGAAAGAGAATGGCTACCAGCCTGCTGTCTTTCAAATTGAGACAACATGTGCCCACCAGCTGTGGGCTGAATATGTGTGCACAATATTTGCTTTGAGTTATCCTAACAGGGTGAGTCATCCTGAGAAATGTCATAAACAGGGTCAGCAGCTGAGCAACTGCGTGTCCTAGTTGGGACTTTAGCAAGAACTGATGTCCTTGCTAGGCTGGTTGCCTTGGCTTTTTTCATTTCTTTTTTAAACAGAGTAAGAACTCATCAAGGCGACAGCCTTTCACCTATCTGGCTGTCTATTTCTAACAGGGTTAACAAAAGGAAAGGCTGCCACAACCGAACTGCTTTTACAAGCTTGCAATTTAGGTTAGACTAGCTTGCAAACATCTCTGTGGATTTACAGGCAGCAGCGGCCTTAAGAATGTAGGAAGATGCTTCATACCAAGTCAGACTATTGGGCACTGGCAGCTGGTGACTCCATGTCAGTGGGGCAGTGTAATCCGCTTTGAGTTCTAGCCTGAACTTTCAAGGAGCTGTCTGAGGTGCTTTCAGGTGGAGTAAAACACACAAACCAAGCCAACTTATATTTGATCAGAAGTCACAAACTAAGAGAACGCTGATCCTCTACCAAAGATTTAGCATAACTAGTTTGCCCCATATGGAAATAAGTAAGCAAATGGAACCCGGCATCTATCCCTTGAGAGTGTGGAGCAGAACTGGAGGGGGTGTAGCTTCGGGAGATGGAGTGTGGCCTAGTGAGACTTCCAAGGGCTGGATAGAGAGTCCCGGAGGGGCAAAGTCAGTCTCCGGACCTCTAGTTCCGCACCCTGACCTAAGGAGTTGTAAATAAATATTTTGCCTCCAGGGAAACTGGGAGGGAGGTTTTACAAACCATGTTTTTTTCAAAATGTTTACTCATTCATAACTAACAGGTATACACCTGAAACATCACCTCATCCCCTACATACCCAAACCAATCACGGTGCTCTGCAGGAGAGGGCATCCTGCAGACACTATTCTATTAGGAGGTCTTTTCTGCACAACATCAGAATTGGGCTTTTAGGGTGGTGGAACCGGACCTTTGTAACTCTCTCCCACTGCATACCAGAGAGGCACCAGCTCTATTGTCTTTTTAGTGCTGGCTAAAGACATTCCTCTTTCAACAAACCTTCTGAAATCTTTATCCCAGTTAGTATCTGTCTTGGGTTTGAATAGATTTCATGTATGCACTGTTGTTTTATTACACTGGTTTATATTTATAGTTGTTTCTATATATGCATCTTTTAAAATGTACATAACTGTTTTTGGTATGTTATTATATTGCAAGCCACTTTGAGAAGGCTCATAGGAAGCAATTCATAAATGAACTAAACAATAATAATAATTAATAAGCACAAGGACTCTGCTTTGAAAGTTGTTAAGGGCTAGCAACTTTGCTAGACTTATTTACAAGGGTGCTGTATCTCAACACTCTCAGGGCATGTTGCCTGGGCCACATGCCCTGCCAGTGCCATTGCCATTCACTCTCACTGCTCCCTTGTGGCTTTGATGCACCTCGGTGCCTCCAAGCTGAAGGCCACGAATACAGATGTCTGTTCAGATCTTCCTCTTTCAGATAACATAGCATGCAGCTGGCACCAAGGCAGCAGTTACCTCGGTATAAAATGATTTGTAGGTAAAAATAACAGAGCTGGCTGCTGGTGCATAATTTTGGGAAACTGTAGGGTGCTGGAATGGTGTTTTAACAAAAGAAATTCTCAAGCACAAACTCAGATGAGGTGGAAGGAAGATGAAAGATTTCTTGTAGGTAGAAAGAGAACCACTTGCACCAAGAAGCAGCACATCAGGACAAGGGAGTCCTCTGCTCATTGCCTCTGGCTCTTTTATAGTTCCCTTCTTCTGGCTAGGCACATGTGAATAGGAAAGCTAGATGAGGTGGTTCTTAACACAACCCCATTTCGCCATGTATCAAGCAGACATTGCTTCCTAACTGCGGAGAGATATTCAGCAGGTCACATTAGGAATCTAGGAAGCTGCCTTATCCTGGTCCATCTAGCTCAGCATTGTTTACACTGACTGGCAGCAGCTCTCCAGGATTTCAGACAGGAGTCTTTCCCAGCCCTATCTGGAGATGCTATTGGGGATTGGATCTGGGGCTCTTGATTAATTTTCTTGTTTAGATGAACCTGTCATTTTTGTGATTATTTTACATAGTTTGATGATGTTTTATGTTGCGTTCCACTCCGACATTTTCTGTGAGTGAGCAGTGTACAGATACATTTATAAATAAATAAATTGCGACATGGAAAGCTAGCATAGTGGGAGAAGGTAAGCAAGAGCCCTTCTTCATGAATTGCTAGCTTTCTACATACTGGTCATTTTTGACCTTCTGGAGCATTTGAACACAATGCAACAGTGGGTGTAATTTGGCTCACAGATTGTATTGCAATAAAATATGCTTAGGATCATAACTGTCTTCAGAGTAGTGGAGACTGGTGGCCCCAATGTCAGTGTGGCAGTGAATCTGCTCCAGGTTTTAGTCTGAACTTTCAAGGAGCTGTCCAAGGACAGCTCCTTGGAAGTTCCAACTAAAACCCAGAGTGGATTCAATGCCCCACCGACATCAGAGCCACTGGCCTCCACCGCTTCAGACAGAAAGCAAACGAGTGCTAAAATTGATGATTCAGCTGGAACAACTTAGCACCTCTCCATATGCCATACATCTTGGACTCCTTATCTGGAGGAGGTGGAACTTGCCTGACTTGGCACAGAAGAACAAAATGTGGGGGAAGGAGAGGCATATGGTGACATTTGTATATGTCCACGTCTGATCAAAACAAGTCCCTTCTCAGTTGCAAGAAGGCCGGGAAAGGGATTGGTGAGTCACAAGTGAAGGAGGAAGGTGTGATTCTGGTGACTAAGGAAAGCAGCATGACAGCAAGTGGCTCAGCAAAGTAGAGGGAGTTGATGGGATATAGATGGAGACATGATAAAGGTATATACAATTATGTATAGTATAGAGGAAGTGGATAGAGAAACATTTCTTTCCCTCTCTCATAACACGGGAGTTCATGAACACCCAATGAAGCTGAATGTTAGAAGATTTGGGGCAAAAGAAGGTCCTTCTTCACACAGTGCATAGTTCACCTATGGAATTCGTTCCCACAGGAGGCAGTGATGGCCACCAACTTGGATGGCTTTAAAAAAGGATTAGTCAAATTCATGGAGGAGAAGGCTATCAATGGCTACTCAGCCTACGTTCAACCTCCACTGTTGAAGGCAATATGCTTCTGCATACCAGTGCCTAGAAACGGCAGGAGGGGAGAGTGCTCTTGCACTCAGGTCCTGCTTGTGGACTTTCCATAGGCATCTGATTGGCCACTGTGAGAATTGGATGTGGTGCTAGATGAGCCATTGGCTTGATCCAGCAGGCTCTCCTTATGCTCTTAGACTAAGGAGGAGGAAACTGCAAAAGGCAGTGCCACGCCCTGGACTGATTGTAAATAAGGAGGCAGGTGGGGGGGGGGTTCTGTCTGAGACCAGACTGAGGATTGGTGGGGCACGTGCCCCATTTACTCTAATGCAGTAGAGGCTGGCCCATGAGAGCAAATAGTGGACTATCCTACCAACTTCAGCCTGCCCTCTGCCAGTCCCCACCTGCCTGCCTTCTTGCTTAAAACCAGTACAGGAGGTTGCCCTGCCTGTCAGCTTCCCACTTCTCAGTCTCAGTTTTGCCTTTGTAGAACACAGGCGGTAGGAGGATGGGGACAAAACAAGATTTAGTTGGTTCCACCTGTCATTGGCTCCTGCTCATCGTTGCCCTTCCTGCCTTCTGCCCCACCAGTCCCAATAGGCCACTACCGCTCTAATGGTCCAGCCTCCATTGCACATAACACTAAAACCTTGGTTTATTAAACGATGGTTTATTAAACCATGGCTTAGCATTATGTGCGAACCCAGCCCAGCAGCATAACTACGCTTTATTAACTGTGGTTAAAGGTTGCTTGTTAACCAAGGTCTGCAATCGCGCATAAACCTTTAATAACATTAACCGTAGCTTAGTGTCAACATGCACACCAGGACCTCTTCCTCTACTATGTTTAAGGAGCCATCGTTGCCCAAAGGCTACAGAGCCACAAAATGAAGAGCAGCAAAATATTCAAATCACTTTAAGATGTGGCTGCTCTCACTGGTGCTTTTAACTATTCTGTGACATAATGAATCAAGATGTAAGAGATCATTTGCCACTTTTATTTTTCTTTTGCCGCTTTAACTGTGGTTTATTAACTACTGCTAACATTAGCTATGGATTAGTATTATATGCAAACCAGGCCAATGTGATGGTGCAGAAAACAGGAAATTATAATGCTTCAGAACGTTTTCTTGCTTTAGTGTTCCCCTCAACTCTTGCCATATTTTTATTTTGGCTTTCGTGTTTCCGTAGTAATCTCAAATGCTGATGGGCATACATTTGGCTAAACCCAGCCAGCCACAGTAAGCATTAGAATGTAACACCTTTCTTCACTAGAAATGAAAATGTAATAGCTTTGTCCTACACAGAAGTCTTAATTGTCTCTGCATTGTTTGCAGTTTGATGATCTGCCTCTTGATTTTTCTTTTAAAACTCCCTCTTTCCCCCCTTCTCTCAGCTCCTTCAGTTAGACCTTATCACATCTCTCACAGTCAGAGTGATTATTGTATCTTGTGTGCAAAACTGTACATGTCAGAATTCATGTTACTGACATTTACTCTTAAAAGCCTGAAGGAAGGGACCATCAGTCAACTGCTGACCAGAATTTAGACATGATTTAAGTTCTGAGAAATGGTTTGCAAAAACCTTTTTTCAAATGTAAAGGCTAGAGGTAGTGGAGGATGTGATGCGCGGTGGTGAGATCTTAGCAGGCTTGTGCATGCGCAAGGCGGGAGTGCCTGCTTTTGCATCTGCATGTGACTGTTTAAGAAAATATGGCTTAGGACAGTAGTTCCCAACGTTTTTGGTATGGTGAGTGACCCACAAGTGCAAATTTACTTGGTATGGTGACCAATTGTTTTATTGTCACATGAATGACCCTTAGGTCTTTGGCTGCTGTTGGCTTCATGCATTTTAACTGCACATTTTCCTGTTTTATTTGAGGCATCCAAACAAACATCCCCCTATGAATGTGGGATTTTGGTGCCTGTGCATCAGAGACAGCCTGGAATTGTCACTTAAAACAACTCCCTTTATGAGCACCTGCTGTCAGAGAGCAGTTCCCAAGTGTTAAAAAGTAAGACTTGAGCCTTTCCAATTTTCAGTGACAAGTGTCAACGCAGCATTGTAAGAGGTATTCATCATACCAGTTTAGGATTACAAGCAATAACTATTTAGGTTTTACTTATAAAGCCTGCACTCACTTGCACAGGCTTTGCAACTCACTCGTGGGTTGTGACCCACAGATTGGGAAACATTGGCCTTAGTATCCTTTCGGCTAGTCTTGCATTTGCAAGCTAAGTCGGCTTGTGCGGCTTCTCACAAGACCTAATAGCATCTTTCATTGAATGACGTGCCAAGACTGCTCCCCTTGGAGCAAGATCCTGCAAGGATGACGAAATGCTGGGCCTTCAAATCCCAGACCAGCTGTTACCGAGATGTGCTTTTAAACTTCCTGTCTTGGCAGATTGTCAAGTAAGGAGCTCAAAAAGCATGTGACTCGATCTAGTAAATGATTTATTATTGCAAATACATCATTCAGGCCCATAGCTTCAGTCTTCAAAGCGGAGAGGGGCATTTTAATGCACCTGTTTCTAAAATCAGCTGCTCTTCTTTAACCTCATAGACATCATTGGTTGCTGCTTCTGATAAACCGTTAGGAACCTGTGACGCTACCCTATACTGAGTGAGACCATTGGTTCTCCTTGCTTCGTGTTGCCAACACTGACTGGCAGCCGCTCTCCAGGGTTTAATTCAGGAGCCTCTCCTGGTCCTACCTGGAGATGCCGGGGATCAACATTTAGGACCTTCTGCATGGAAAGTAGATGCTCTACCTATCCCAGGAGGTAAAAGGGATGGTACCTGTGTTGATTGGCCCTTTTGCCCAGTCAATGAACAGAGGAATGATACTCTGAATACTCTGAGGCAGCAGCACAGATCCATGCCTTGGGGCTGATTCGAAAGCTGTCCCTTAAAAAGAAGGACTCAACAAGCTCAGAAATAGTGTCCGTTGCCTCTGACCTGTCTGTCTGTCAACCGAAATGGCTCTCAGTAGAGGGGCCCCTTAACTGATCTTAGCATCTGACAATCTCTAGCGCCACCTGCAATTCCAAGCCCTGGGCATCTAGCTCCATTGGTCCACCTGTCCGGCTTTTTGCAATTATCGGGTCTATGTCGAGGACTGATGTGGACAGCCTTTCCAACTATCTATTGCTCCCACGCAATTGGCCTCCAATCAGCCAGTCTTTGAACTTACAAGATCTGAACAGGGTGGTTCATGACAGATGCTATTGGAGGTCACTTATTCATACGGCTGCCGTAAGTCGTAATTGACTTGGAGGCACGTAACAAAAACAACAAGGCAGTCTTTGGCGGACACAGATGCAACTGCCACCCACTCCTGTGCTTGACGTTGATCTCTTTCTAGGCTTTCTCATGGCTACCTCCCATTGTTCCCAGCATTGTGATTGTTGCTTCCCCCAACTCCATCTTCCAGACAGATTTCTCACTTTCCAGGGTCTCTTGTCTAGTAGTGGTCAGTGGGGCGGGGCATCATCGCTTACCTGACCTTTTCAGGGAAGCGCCGGAGCTCAGTAGTAGAGCATCTGCATTGCAAGCGGAAGGTCCCAGATTCAATTCCTGGCATCTCCAGGTAGGGCTGAGAGGGACCCTTGCCTGAAACCCCAGAGAGCTGCTGCCAGTCAGTGTTGGCAATACTGAGCTAGGTGGACCAATGGCCTGATTTGGTATAAGGCAGCTCCCTGTGTACCGCCCGTCATCAGCGTTACTGTAAATTAGCATGAGGGGGAACAGCAAGGCAGCAACCTCCTGATAATTCACAGGGACACCAGGGATGGAACATCATGGAAGAGATGGTGCCCTGCCCCACTGACCTCTCCTGAGTTCACCCAACCTCCGTTTGGGGAAGTCTGACCAGTACAGCCACTTTAGTACAGTAGAAAAGGGAAATGATCACAGAGTTGCATCTTCCTGTATAGTATTTTCCTATGTCGGTAGGAAACAGAATTTAATGTGAGCGATTTGCCTCGGTTATTAATCCTGCTCTGAAATGGATTTGGGCAAACAGTCCACTTTTCTGGTTTACTGTTCAAAGCGTTGCTTTTTTTTATTATTCTCTAGGCATTGTGTGGTTTACTTTTACCATCTGATAACAGTGCTCCTGCCCAACAACAGCCGATGCTTCAAAGGAACTGCGCACATTAAACCTTTTTCACAAATCATAGCAACTCTTACAACAAAGCACTTTGCTTCCCCCCCCCAACTCTGCTATATTAAGCTCATGTTCTCATGGTTTCTTGACTTTCAAGAAGGGTATCAGATCAGTGCTTCGCAGATAAAAAAAAAGCAGTCACTTTTCAGCCATGATGCTAAAAATAGACAAGCTTGAAACAACAAGAAGCCTTTGAGAGAGTGTTTTCCTTCCATTACAGTTGGCTGCTTTTATGGAAGACAACATTGCCCTGAGCATCGTGGACTGGCAAATCAAAGTACTCTAGCTGTGAGGAATGACTCACATATGTGAATGGAACATCACAGATCAAACAACACAGATAGAGCTCTCACGTCCAGTGGGGGCTGGTGCCCATTGAGACTGGTGGGGCGGAAAGCAGAGAGCCCAACAGTAGGTGGAGCCAAAGCCAATGGCAGGCAGCGCCAACTCATTTTAATTTTGTCCCCACCCTCTTCCTTGCTGAGTTCTACAAGGGACAACACTGAAACTAAGGAAGAGGAAGCTGACAGCCAGGGCCACCTGGGTGTCTGGTTGAAAGTAAGAAGGCAGGAAGCAGGCGAGAGCTGGCTGAAGGCAATCTGAGGTTGGTGGGGCGGTGCCCCACGAGCTCCAAGACTGGCCTCCACTGCTCACATCACCTCCAGCACAGTACTTCTTAATGGACAGTTCACACATTCAACTACCAGATGACAATAACTAGGACTGAGCCAAAATGATGTGTGTGTATTTTGAAAACTTTGCCCCTGCAAAATACACACCCTCCCCTTTTCGCTGATAGTTTCGGAGGCCTGTGAAACTGCAATGAAACATTTGCATATTTCAAGTGAGTGCATGAAGCATTGCCCTCACTCTGTTGTCATAACACAGGCCAAACCAGGCAATGTGGTCCCTGATTGGCTGGATGTTAGCGTAACCAAACAGTTCAAGTAGAGTGTTTTTTTTTTAATGTACCAAAGCAGCTGAAGTGCTGGGAAAGGTTCAGACCCCTTAAGTGTCCAATGCTCTTTCTTAGCCCAGTCTCATCCATGTCTATTCAGAATTCACTTCCATTGATTTCAAGGAAATATACACGCATGAAAGTGTGCATAGTATTTCAGCCTAAACCGTTGCACTTTTTACCATGTGGAGGAAGTCATCTAGTAGCACCTCATGCTACTGTTCCTTCCTGATACATCGTATGTTTATTCAGGGCATCTGTTCAGGCGTTGTTTGAAATCTGGTGGATACCTACCAAGGGCCTTTCCACCCACACAAATATCCTGAGTTGCCAAAAGGGTTTCAACTTCCAATACAATAAGCCCACTGACGCATGTGGAAGTGCTGTCATGTAGGCATCTACAACAAAGATTTCATTCCACCCCCTTTCCACAAAGCAGCATGGCCTCTCCAACAGGTTGCCTCACAAATTGCTTTTCTGAAGAAAGATAATAGGTCTCCTGTGTCACTTTGGAGCACACTCAATATTCCCTTCATTCCCTTACAGAGACTACAGAGTAGAGGCTGGAGAACAGCTGCAGATGTTGGCAATGTTCCAAGGAACAGTTCCTAAACCTTTTCCTTTTCTGACAGCCTAGCAGAAGAATCAAGGTGTCTGAGCAATCCAAAGGATAATAAAGGTTGCAGTCCTATGCACATTTACCAGGGAGGCTCATTAAACTAATTTTGTAACATTTTGTAACATTTGGGTTTATTTACAAATTTATTTACAAGTATACAGGTTGAGCTTTGGTAGAGGCCCAGATTAAACATTCCAACAAATAGCAAAGTCCATTGCTCCTACATCAGATATTTAGAGTCACAGCCAGCTCCCCAAAATGATGCTAGCTTACCAAGCCCATGCACAGCTGATTGTACCCCTTTCTCCGTCTCTGTCTGACTTAGACTCTAAATCGGACCGAGACAGAGAAAGAGAAGGCATATTGTTCTTCTCTCACACAGACACCTAGATTATGACATCCCCTATCAGGAATGGTGGGTGGGTGTGAAAGTCATGTGGCTTACAGGTATTTCCTAGCTATTCAAGAGACTCAAGGAAGATCCTCTAGCATTTTGTTCCCATGGAAGCACATCAAGGATTATCCACTGTCAATTTCAAGACCATGGCCAGGTATTGCTTCAGAGGAAGCCAGAGGGATTGCACTAGGGTTGCCAGGCTCAGGGCCTGAGAATGATTCTGTATCTTTAAGAGAAGAGAAAATTCAGCCAAGAGCAGGTTTTCTTGCAACACTGTAATGGGAAAAACCACAAGGTGAAATTCTCCCTTCCCCCTGCACACCTTTTAAAGATACAGAAGACCTCTTGGAGCAACCAAGTACTTGAAAGGTTGCCACACAGAGGAGGGCCGGGACCTCTTCTCGATCACCCCAGAGTGCAGGACATGGAATAATGGGCTCAAGTTACAGGAAGCCAGATTTCAACTGAGCATCAGGAAAAACTTCCTAACTGTTAGAGCGGTATGATCATGAAACTAATTACCTAGGAAGGTAGTGGGCTCTCCGACACTGGAGGCATTCTAGAGGAAGCTGGGCAGCCACTTCTTGGTTATGCTTTAATTTGGATTCCTGCATTGAAGAGGAGTTGAATTCAGTGGCCTTATAGGCCCTTTCCAAATCTACGCTTCTATGATTCTATGAATTTGCATTTTTTTTAAAAAAAACCTCATGAAAATTTGTCAGCATCTTAGTGCAAATTTCTCCTAATATACATATGTCTGTATGCAGTTTTCACTAATATACACTTTTTTGCAAGCAATTTCCCCTAATATACTGCAGTTATGTACCTGTTTTCTGGTTGGAGAACTGCGCTACAAAATTCAGAGAAGCAGGAATTTCACAAGATACTTGTGTTTCACTTTGTGTTTTGGTTATAAAGTGTGGATTAGGTAGCTTCTCATTAAAATGTGAACAAAACTGAATTTCTCTTCCATCTCACAGTACAAAGACCATGGAAATGAATAGCCCTACAGCCATTCATGGCGGACATCTGTTGAGGCTCAGTCTTGCTGTGACTGAAATTGATTCACATTATGGCCAAGAATAGAGACACTCAACACTGTTTAAAATAACTTGTCATGAAAAAGTCATTGATTTGACAATGAACCAACCCTGATGATGAGCAAATGACAACATAATCACCAGTATTCATGCCACAAGAGGAGCAACATCATTGCAAGAAGTGAAAAACGTGCTCTTACCTAGGTACGAAACACCTTCTTCTGGCGTGATTGTTCCATATTTAACCATCATCTTCACAAAATCTATTAAAGTCTTCATGATTGTGATCAGTGTTTCTTTTTCCTTGGCTTCTTTCTCTGTGATGATGAGCAAAACATAAGTGTAAATATCTGCACGGTGTATTGCAAGTCAGGAACATGATGTTGGTCCTCTTTAGCTGCAACCTGGCACCCTTTTAAACACACATGTGTCTACCTTCCTGCTTTTCACCTGAGGACATCCTGATTTAAGGGAGGAGACTGAGCTTTCTTTTCCTCTAAGCTGGAGGTTTCCCATGCCTGCCTTAAGAGTTGCACCACGGAATTTTAATAGATGCCCCTGTTGAAATAGAAATACGGTCTTCAAGAGGCCCATCTCTACCTCTAGTCACTCTTCCTCTCTCTTGCTCTTTAAAAGAAAAAAAGATATTGAATTTATAACCAATGTACAATCCACTTTGGACCCCAACCCACCAGCAGAAGAGCAGTATTCTAAGAATCAAAGTCCCGGGCAGTGAAGGTCTTTAACACTGTAGTCCTATATACACTTACCTGGGAATAATTTCCATTGAACTGAATAGGGCTTACATTTGAGTATATACATATACTCAGATGCAAGCCCCAATGAGTTGAATGGGCCTTGCTCCCACGTAAGTGTAATCTCTAAGGCAGTGATTCTCAAACGGTGCGCCCAGACACACTGGTGCGCCCTAAGAGGTGGCTAGGTGTGCCTCAAATATTATGAAAGTATATTTTAAAAATGAGAAGAAACCCATTTGTATAGGGTAAGTAATAGTTTTCTATAGTTTATTTTTATTCATAGTTTAAAATACATTAATATATTTTTAATTTTGTACATGAAGTGCGCCAGAAAATTTTTATATGTTTTACAGTGCGCCGCAAACCAAAAAAGTTTGAGAACCACTGCTCTACGCTGTAATCTGCAGCAGTGTAAGATTGCAATCCTACATGCATTTGCCATGGAGCAAGCCATATATCAGAAGAACTAGCATCTCAAAGTTGTCCTGGAAGCCAAATGGTAGTAATTGCACTTGTCATAAAACCTGTACGTTGTAACATGACATGCATATGCTATCTCCTCTTTTCCCTTTCTACCTTTTCAGCCAAAAATCTTTGACTTTTCATGTCTCTGATGCTCTCCGTCTTGTATGCAGCACACACGCATGTGCACACAACGAATGCTGTTGAAAGTTAAAGAGGAAAGCACACAAGCAGGACTACAGCTGAACGTCAAGAAGACTAAAGTAATGACAACAGAAGATTTATGTAACTTTAAAGTTGACAATAAGGACATTGAACTTGTCAAGGATTATCAATATCTTGGCACAGTCATTAACCAAAATGGAGACAATAGTCAAGAAATTAGAACAAGGCTAGGACTGGGGAGGGCAGCTATGAGAGAGTGCCCAAATGTAAAGATGTATCACTGAACACTAAAGTCAGGATCATTCAGACTGGTATTCCCGATCTCTATGTATGGATGTGAAAGTTGGACAGTGAAAAAAGTGGATAAGAGAAAAATCAACTCATTTGGAATGTGGTGTTGGAGGAGAGCTTTGCGCATACCAAGGACCATGAAAAAGTCAAGTAATTGGGTGTTAGAACAAATTAAACCAGAACTATCATTAGAAGCTAAAATGATGAAACTGAGGTTATCATACTTTGGACACATAATGAGAAGACTTGATTCACTAGAAAAGACAATAATGCTGGGAAAAACAGAAGGGAGTAGAAAAAGAGGAAGGCCAATCAAGAGATAGACTGATTCCATAAAGGAAGCCACAGAGCTGAACTTACAAGCTCTGAACAGGGTGGTTTATAACAGATGCTCTTGGAGGTCGCTGATTCATAGGGTCGCCATAAGTCGTAATCGACTTGAAGGCAACAACAACAATACTTCAGCAGCCAGCCCATTTTATAGTCCATTTCTTGTTAATACTGGACTGTATTCAACTAAGTCCAGCTCAGATTAGACCTGTTGAAATTAATGAACCTAAGTTCATCATGTTTATTAATTTCAATGGGTCTGCTCTAAGTAGGACTAACATTGAATACCACTCATAATATAAATATATGATGGATGGATGGATCACTGTATTTTCATCCCATGTTATATTTTCACATGTTCATTCATAAGCCCATTCCATCCATTTCCACATCTTACTGTGGATTGTATCCAGTGCTGGTGCTACTCAAAGTAGGCCCACTGAAATGAATGACCCCAAGGTAGTCATGGTCATTTATTTCAATGGGTCTGTTCTGAGTAGGACTAGCATTGGATACACCCATGTGATTCTTTTAATTTAAAAAGATTTGCATAGTGTGTATACATATTTTCCCATAAAATGGCATTTTGTATGCCTAAAATAAACATGCCTTTTAATACACATTTTTGGTATGTGTGTTGAACCAAGAACCATTTCACAAAATTTGGAGGCTTGCAAAAAAATGATGGATAACAGCTTTTCAATCCACATATTAGTCCGGGAAATCAAATGGGGTTGGTCTGATTAAAAATGCAGACTGAACAAAGTCCTTGAGCATTTATATCTATGCAATGGCAGCATGAAATTTGCCTACCGTGGTACTGACAGCTGTGCAGGAAGCCACCTGTATGCGAGATGTCTAAAGTGCGCAGTATCACAGAGCTGGGGGCCCCTTGTCAAGGGGTGAGAGGCAGAAAGAGCTACACAGCCTTGGCAGAGGACCTAGAGGAGCTTCAGAGCTGCCACAGGCATTTGTTTTAAATAGAAAACAAAGCTCTTGCTGCCATCATCCTTTCTCCAGTGGCCCTGAAACGGCTGCTTGCTTCATCCTGCTGTGTGGCAGTGTTTACCAGTCATGATACATTTGCATCAGCTTACAGGCAGTTGGTGTACCCGGAAACCAAACCCCTGAACATGTTTCAATCTGTATAAGATTCACCTGTGTTGAGGCTCTTCAGTAGTTCATAAAAGTTAGGGAAATACTGGAGATCTTCGAAATTATCCTCGGGAGGCAGTTCGTTTCTCCTTTCCAAGATGTTGGAGGAAGTCCATGTGTTATCCAAGGAGTCATCTTGATCGGTATTTTTGAGAGCCTCCATATAAGACATTAAAAAAATAGAAGTACGTAAATATGGGCATCCAATGGTGGCAGGTGCCCACTGGGACTGGTAGGGCGGAAGGCAGGGAGGCCAACAGTAGGTGGAGCCACAGCCAGTGATGGGCAGAGCCAGAGCCAATGACAGGCGGAACCAACCAATTCTACTTTGTCCCCATTATCTTCCTCCCTGCTGAGTTCTACGAGAGCAACACTGAGACTAAGGAGGAGGACCCCACTAGCCCCAATGGACCAGCCTCCACTCTCAATAGACCCCAGAATCAAAAGAGAAGCAAACCACATCCTTTGCTTTTTCTTTCTCCCCCTCCCATTGGGGCCTGCTGAAGCCACAGCTATGACAATGCCTGACTTGGAGTTAAGTCCATTTGGCTTCATGGTACAAGATGTGGAGATGGCCACAACCTTAGATGGCTTTCCAGGGGTAGCCAACATGATGCCCTTCAAGTATTTCTTAAACTCCAGCTCCCATCAGCCCCACCGGCATAGCCAGTGGCAGAGCTTGGAAAAGTTACTTTTTTGAACTGCAACTCCCATCAGCCCAATCCAGTGGCCATGCTGGCTGGGGCTGATGGGAGTTGTAGTTCAAAAAAGTAACTTTTCCAAGCTCTGGCCAGTGGTCAGGGATGATGGGAGTTGTAGCTCAATGACATCTGGAGCTCAATGACATTGGCTATCCATAGACAAATGATAGCAAAATAAAGCTTCCATATAAAAGGGCATCATTCCGTATGTCAGTGGCAGAGCATCCCCTTCCACACAGAAGGTTCCAAGTTCAGTCCCCAAGGGCTGGGAGAGACCCTAGTCTGAAACCCTAGAGAGCCACTGTTCGTGGCTAGACAGGCCAAGACAGCCAGTGTGGTGTAGTGGTTAAGGTGCTGGACTACGACCTGGGAGACCAGGGTTTGAATCCCCACATAGCCATGAAGCTCACTGGGTGACCTTGGCCCAGTCACTGCCTCTCAACCTCATGAAAACCCTATTCATAGGGTTGCCATAATTCGGAATCGACTTGAAGGCAGTACTTTTACATTTTTAGACAGGCCAATGGTCTGACTCAGCAGATGGCAGTTCCCTATATACCTTTCAATTCCAAAGACTGGGGACAAACTACAGGGGGTCACCATCACTTGGATGCATGGCTTGGGAGTGCTCCAAAGCACCTGGCTGGCCACTGCACAAGGCTCAATGCTGGATTAGGTGGGCCCTGCCAGGAAGGCAGTTTTTACATTCTTACGAATACTCAGTGGATATATATTACTGACAGCTGTCTTAACGATCATAAAACCTCTTCAGTTTGTTCAGTCTAGAAGTCACATTTCCCCAAAGCAAAGCTCTGCAAGTGGGCCTATTCATACTCTTCAGTAAGTGGGAGGAAACTGAGAAGCGTTACCATCTTTGCTTCCTGTTTTTCCTCTGCATGACTCTCTGTTCTGGCTGGGATGTCGTCGAGATCTTCGGATGCCTTTTCCCGAACTTTTGCCTCATTGGCAATTAGCTGCTGCAACACTTCGGCCACCTCATCCTCCAGCGTGTAGGCTTGGCTTTCCGTGATCTAGAAAAAAGATGAAGGAGAAAGGCGATGTTTCACCCTTTCCTTCAGCTCTGCAGCTACTAATTTGGACTGACATAGGGAGAACAAATTAGGGGGAAATGGCTGTAGCTCAGTGTTGGAGCATCTGAGGTCAAAGGTTCAATCCCCGGCATCTCCAGGTAAAACTGGGGGACACCCCTGTCTGAAATCCTGGAGAGTTGCTGCCAGTCAGAGTAGATAATATTGAGCTAAAATGGACCAATGATCTGACTTGGTATAAGGCAGCTTCCTATGTTCCAGGCTGTAGCCCCAAAACTATTTATTTGGATGTCTTTGCTCTTAAATTAGCGTACAAAGAAGAAAGGGTGGGCAGAAGGAAATCAGGCATTATTTGTAAATGAATTGATGCCCAGAAACGTACGAGTCCCAGATTTAGAAGCTTGGAAACAATCTTGTCAAAGACACCTCTGTCATTTTCCTCGTATATTCTCATGGCAATCTTCTGTACGATGTCTTCAGCGGTTAATGGTGTACCATCAAGCTGATGGAGTCCATCTGGGTCATCTGAAAGTATCACAGGTTAACAAAGTGGTGCTGTGCTCTGTTATATTTGATATGTATATCTTTTGTATGGGTAAGAATGTTATGTAGGTAGGTAGGTAGGTAGGTAGATATTTAAAAGCATTTATATACTGCTTAATATTTTAAAAATCTTTAAGCAGTGTACAGTCCAAAAACAAACACTGTATCGTTAAAACAAAAACACAACCTAAAACCAGTAAAATAGCACCATACAAATACATAACATCATATAAAAGAGAATAAAACAGAAACTGAGAAGATTCAAACGCATAAGACAGGGTCCAATCAGGGAAAGATGGCATAATCATTACATAAAACAGGATAAAGTTATTTTAGGTATTGGCTGTGTAGGAAAATGACTAATGATGATGAAACTATCACTGGCCATGTTCACACCATACATTTATTCCACTTTCAACAGTCATGGCATTCCCCCAAGAATCCTGGGAAGAGTAGTCTGAAATGTGTTGAGATTTTGTAATGGAAATGTATCACCTTCAAGTCGATCCCGACTTATGGCAACCCTATGAATAGGGTTTTCATGGTAAACGGTATTCAGAGGGGGGTTACCATTGCCTTCCTCTGAGGCTGAGAGGCAGTGACTGGCCCAAGGTCACCCGGTGAGCTTCATGGCTCTATGGGGATTTGAATCCTGGTCTCCCAGGTCATAGTCCAACACCTTAACCACTACACCACACTGGCAGTTCTGCCTAATAATGACATCCTGCATCAGAAGCTAGTGTATGGAAATGGAAATGGACGGCCTTCAAGTCGATCTCGACTTATGGTAACCCCATGAATAGGGTTTTCATGGTAAGCGGTATTCAGAGGGGGTTTACCATTGCCTTCCTCTGAGGGTGAGAGGCAGTGGCTGGCCCAAGGTCACCTGGTGAGCTTCATGGCTGTGTGGAGATTTGAACCCTGGTCTCCTGGGTCGTAGTCCAATACCACAACCACTATACCACACTGGCTCTCTTGTTGAGATTTTAGCAGACCCCTGTTCTCCTCACAGAGCTTCAATTCTCAGAGTGGTTTAACAGTCAGTCCCTCTGGGAATTGTAGTTGCATGCAGGAAATAGAAGTCTCCGAACAACTCTCAGCATCCTTCACAAACTACACTTCCTAGGATTCTTTGGGGGAAAGCCATGACTGTTTATATTGGAATGATAGTGGAATAAATGTATGGTGTGAATATAGCCACTGTATCATGGCCTATCCTAACGTGGAACAACATTCTTGTCGAGGTCTGACAGGTGTTCACTATCTGCACTTTCAGGAAACATTTTAAGACACTATTGTTCTGACAACCTTTCCCAGCTGGATGAATAGTTCTCTGCCATCGGCCACTACTTTGTATTGTTATTAAATTTATCTGCTGTTACTTTCTGTGCTGTTGCTTTTTTACTATTTTAAAGCTGGTTTTGTTGTTTTTTGTACATTATCTTGGTACTTGTGTGTAAAGTGATGATGGTGATGATGGTTCTCTATTTGTCAACTCTGGAAATACAAGGAATGCTGGATGGTCATGCAGGCACAGTCAATCCAGAGGAATAAATTATGTGGGTGTAGAAAATCTCATACCACATCCATCAGCATGGCTTAGTTTAGCCCTTCTGATGCATGAAAACCATCCATTTACTGGAAAAAAAATCTTAAGAACCTAGGCCTTTTTAGTTGCGTTTCTTTTTTTAAAACCAAAACAAATCTAGGGGGACACAATAGAAACTTATATAACCATGAAGGACATGGAAAGAGTGAATACAGAGAAATTATCATCTCTCAAAGAATTAGAATGGAAGTGTTATCCATTTAAATGTATTGGCATTAAGCTTAGACTGAATAAACTAAGCATTTCCCCCCATGCAACACATAATTAATAGTGCATTCTTATGCATATTTCCTAGCTCCCTGCTGGGAAAAACAGAAAGGAGTAGAAAAAGAGGAAGACCAAACAAGAGATGGATTGATTCCATAAAGGAAGCCACAGACCTGAACTTGCAAGATCTGAACAGGGTGGTTCATGACAGATGCTGTTGGAGGTTGCTGATAGGGTCGCCATAAATCGTAATCAACTTGAAGGCACATAACAACAAAAACAGGTTCTACAGTGTTTGGTGGGACTTACTCCCAGGTTAGATGTACGTAGGATTGTAGCCTGGGCTTCATAGCCACAAGATCGTGGTGATAGCTACCAGTTCAGATGGCTCAAAATGATTTTGGTGCATTCATAAGTTATGGCAGTGTTATTGGCTTAGACATGATAGCTGAAATGGAACCTCAATGTTCAGAGGCAGCATATCTTTGAATATCATCCTGCTCTGCTTGTGAGCTTCCCAGAGATGTCTGATTGGTCATTGCTAGAGACAGCATACTAGGCAAAGGGTCATCGCTTAGTGATAGGGTGCATGTATTACATACAGAAGGACCCATTCTCAGTCCAAAAGATCCCAGGCAGCAAAGCTAAGATGGATCTCCGTGTGAGATTTTAGAGAGCTGCTCTCAAGAGCTGGAGACAACACAAGAGAGATGGAGCTTTGGGGTTGTGTCCAACTACTGTGAAATTAATGGGTCTAAGTTAGCCTGGTTCATTAATTTCAATGGATCTACTCTGAGTAGGACTAACATTGGAGAAAAACCAATGTCTCTCATCAAATGATGCAATTGTTATATTCTTACATTATGCCAGGTGTGTGTGGTCTTTGGCCCTCCATATATTGCTGAACTATAACTCCCATCATCCCAGACCCTCGGCTATGCTTGCAGGGGCTGATGGGAGTTTTAGTTCAGCAACATGTTGAGGGCCACAGTTTCCCCATCCCTGCATTATGCTAAAGAAGTCCCTAAGGCTGCAATCTTATGTGCACCTATCTGGAAGTAAATCCCAATGAACTCAGTGGGGTTACTTCTGAGCAGACATATATAGGATTGCACTGTTAGTGATGTGCTGCATGAAAAAATTGCTTTATTTTGTTTGGCTTCTTGAATGTCAGTGTATTCTCTACTCATTTGTTGGATACGGTGGTGGGAACTGTGCTGTATTCAGGGAGGTCCCCTGACTGCAATGGCTTTCATATTCAATTTAGCAGAGAAGGCTCTTCTTCTGACACACCTCCTTACATGCATGCAATGCCCCCCTCTGTGATGTGACTGGAGCACTCTATATATGCAGGGCCTCTATTATAGTCCATGATAAATAAGGCAATTGTGTTCAAAATTAGTTCTGCACAAATGGATCCTGCAACAAAATGTTGCAGCGTGGAGTGCTCCTCTTCAGGATGCTCCATTCCGTTCCCCCTCCCTCTTGGCTTTCCGTTCCTCCTTGCCCCCAACAGTTAGTCAGCATTCTGTGACCACTGAGCATGCTCTATGCATATCGGGATGTTCTTAGCATCCTTTTCCTTGGGTGTTATTTTTTTCCTGATGTTTTTTGACATCTCTGCAAACCTTGGAGTTCTTCTGAGCCTGCTGATATACCTTCCACTGTTATGGTTGGGGTTGCTGTTTTGATGACTACATAAGCAATAGCATTCAGAGAACTGAGACTGCTATGAGTATATACTGGTTTCCCCCTCTCCTCACGTGGTGCTGTCTTTAAATATATATATATATCAAAATAGAGTTTTTATATTGGCAAAACATAACGGCAGATTCACACTATGCAAAAAGGTCTACAGAAAAGTGTTTATGGAATAATGATGCACAAGAAGAGCCCTGTTTCTGCCATCTATAGTTTCAATAGCATATGGAGATTATTGTGCATTTGGAATGCATCCATGATAACAGACTGGGATTTGGCAATGACTGAGGTGTTCTTCCCATAGCCAAACTATGTTTTCAGTATTGCCTGGTTTCTGCAGTGTGCATTCACAACAGCTAAGCTCAAGGCTTTGCAAATTTTGCTTTGAACGAGCCTCCCTGAGTTTGCAACAAGTGATGCTGACCCCTGACTAGGGATAGGCAAATCTGTCAATTTCAGTTTCTATCCCTTACTCATTGTTCTAATCTGAAGTTCAGTTCTTCTGAGTTCCAGTCAGTTCGTGATTTTACAAGTCCTCATGAAAATTCATCAGCTTTTTAGTGCATATAGATGTTTGCATACAATTCTGCCTAATACACACATTTTTGCAAAGCCGTTTCCTGTAACGGAATGCATTTTTGCATGTTATTTTCAGTAATACAACAATCTACATGCACACTTTAGCCTAGTATCAGCATTTCTGTTCACATTACTTGGCTGAAGAATTGCACTGCAAAATGTGCAGACTTTAAAGGAGGACTGGCTGGTTTTTGGCTTGCAGATTGCATTGTAAATTAGGCAGGTTCACCTTTAAATGCAGACAGAACTGAATTTCTCCTCCATCTCCACCCCTGATGCCAGCCCTGCTCGAATGGTTGGCATTGTCTATGTCATTATGAATGCTGATAATCTCATACATGAAAACAAAGAACATCTCATGAATGCTGACCTGTAAAGAGAAGAAAGTGCTAGTCACAGGTCAGCATGCACAAGATCATCAAGCCTTGTGAATGTCCAAGCACATCTGAGCTAACACCTGGGTAGTTAGAGTCAGATGTACATGGGCATTCACAAGGCTTGATGATCCTCTTGAGTTTGTTTCCATTTCAGAAGTGGCTCGCTAGGTGGGGTGGAACTGCTATGCTAGTTTCCCAGCAGGTGGCTTGCTGTTGCTCATTGGGATTTGAAAAACCCCCACAACGTTTGCAGGTGCAAAGAGTTTTGAAAGTGGGATCACGTATGACTGCCCTGATAGCATCGTGTGCACAAATCATCATGGATGTGCAATAAAAAGGATGTCTGGAGGGGACCTATATGAAATGTATATATTCAAAGCATAAGCTAGGTGTATAAAGGCTGATGAAGTACCTTGATATTTATAGTCTGGACTACTTTTAGTGGAATCATAATCATCCACCAGCCTGCGGCTCTTGGTAGAATCGGCGTCCTCAAAGGCAAGCTGTTGATTGTAGAGGGAGCTTCTGATTGATTCCCTCTCCCTCTCCTTTCTCTCTTTCTCGGCTGCTGATTTGAGCAGGTTCAAGTCATCAGCAAACGAGTAATTTCTGAATTCTGGCTTATTTTCTGGAAGATTTAGAACACAGGTGCATGAAAAACCATCTTTTACCTCTGAGCCAGCCTTTCCCAACCAGTGTGCCTCCAGATGTTGTTGGACCACAACTCCCATCAGCCTCAGCCAGCATTGCCAATGGTCAGGAAAGATGGGAGTTGTGGTCCAACAACATCTGGAGGCACACTGGTTGGGAAAGGCTGCTTCTGAGCAATCAGCGGTATGAGTGAATAACGAATAAGAGGAAAAAATGAGATGTACCTGCAGAGGCTAGTTTTTTCATTTTGTCTGTCTCTGCCTCAGCAATCTGTTTTGGGGAGAAAGATTGTTTATTTATTTAGATATTTATTTATTTATTAAATTTATATCCCACCCTTCCTCCCAGAAGGAGCCCAGGGCAGCAAACAAAACCACTAAAAGCACTCTTAAAACACCAGACTTTAAAATGTATTAAAAGAAACATCTTTAAACACATATTAAAACAAAACAACTTTATGGGTATATGAACACACTAGCTCTATTGTGCTGGCATAAATAATGCAGAACGCCTCTCTTCCATCCCCACCCTTACTTCTTTTAACATTTAAGAACATAGGAAGCTGCTTTATATCAAGTCAGACCACTGGTTCATCTAGCTCAGTATTGTCTACACTGACTGGCAGTGGCTGTCCAGGATATCAGGCAGCCCTACCTGGAGATCCTGGGGATTGAACCTGGGACCTTCTGGATGCAAAGCAGATGTTCTGCCACTGGGCCATGGTCCTTCCCATTCATGTCACAGTGGCCTTTGTTCTTTATTTAGAAGTTGATAGAAACTATTTTTCCTAAACAAAGACTAGAAGGACTAGGAACTTTAATGTCAATTTGTGCTCTTTTTACGGAGAGTGGTTACTTTTCTTTTCTTTGTAAAAGTTGCTCTTTTAAAAAAATGGCACTAGCAGTTCAAGGCTGTAATCCTATGTGCACTTTCCTGGGAGTAAATCTCATTGAATCCAGTGGGACTTCCTTCTGGATAAACATGTACAGAATTTCATTGTGTCACAGAAATTGCATGGTTAAATTCCTTGTGCACACCAAAGCTCTCCTTGGCCTCCAGAGAGGCCCAGTAGTGTCCATAGGAAGCTGCCTTATACTGAGTCAGGACACTGGTCCGTCTAGTTCAGCCATGGTGGCTGGTGCCCATTGGGGTGGGTAGGACAGAAGGCAGAGAGCCCAAACAGCAGGTGGAGCAAGAGTCAATGGCAGGCAGATCACCCCATGCACTTCATGGCTGATGGGAAAGGCTGAGGGGAGGGTGCTCTTGCACTCAGGCCCTGCTTGTGGGCTTCCCATTGGCGTCTGGTTGGCCACTGTCAGATTAGGATGCTGCAATAGATGGGCCATTGGCACGATCCAGCAGGCTCTTCTGATGTTCTTATGTGATTTGAACCCAGGTCCTCCTGATTGAAGACATCCTTACCAATCACTGAAAGCCAAGAGTGGCCACTGGGGAGGGGTGCTGTCACGAACCCAGCCTCTGGGAGCAGCGTTGCTGGCATATATACTAAGACGGTGCAGGGATGAGTCAGGGTGGTGGGGAGGTCGGACTCTGTTATGAGAGATGTTTTCTTAAGAAGGAATACAGGGTGTCTGATTAATTTCTAAAAGGGCCGCCTTCTCCCATATAAGCCACCCACCCATTCACTTAGATCAGAGGCGAGAAACCCTTTTTAGTCTGAAGGCTGCCTTCCCTCACAGGAATAGCATGAGAGTGGTTAAGTGAGGCCAGAGGCAAAAGTGTCTCTTGCCTTTGTACAGTAAGCTATATTTGAGCCATGTAAGAGTCAGAGGTCTGCATATACGCACATCCAACATCTTTCCATCCTGGCCAGCAGGAAGCACAGTTATAATGCAACATTATAACAATTATAATCCAAACCAGAGGTTCCCAAACTGTGGTCTCAGAGCTTAATTCAGGTGGTCCGCGACATGTCTATGGATTTGCCGGAGACGGGAAGTGACACATCCATCGCATGAAATATTCATCTTGATTTTTAATTGTATTTTTATTGCTTCCCCCCCCTTCTGTTGTATTTTATTGTATTGAATTTTATGGGATTCAAATTACAGTGCAGTGCAATATATAACAAACAGAATCATTCTTATTTTGTATTTTAATGTGTTTGTTGAATTCGACAGAATTCAAATTGTAATTCAATAAAAATGGGATACAAAAGAAATAAAAAATGTCTAAATGTTTTGCATTTTAGTTCTGTTCTGCAGTGGTCTTTGGGCTAAGCAATAAACGTATTGATTAGACAAAGAAATAAAAGAAACAATACAGTTAAAAAGCACCCAGCATCTAACACAGTGGTCCACCAAAACACTCAGTGGTCTGTGAGAAAAAAAAGTCTACGAACCACTGATCTAATACGTAGTTGAAAACAGGTAGGAATAAAGCTGGCAATGATCAGAGCAGGTACCATGACCACGTTTGTCATTTGGGTAAAGCATAGTTAGGGAATGAAAGAAAAGGGGTCACTTTATTATTTTTCTTTTAAGTGTTGCATCCCACGGGGCGTCCTGAAGTGATTTACACATATGAAACAGTTACATTTATAAAAAACCAGTTAAAACAATTTAAAAACACAATGATAAACATAAAAACAGTTTAAGGCAACGGCAGCATACGCGTAAAATCAATTCAAGTCCAAGACAGATGCCAACAGGGATAAAGATTTTAGAAGACTTGTTGAAAGAGGAACATATCTAGCAGGCACCAAAAAGACAATAGAGAAGGCACTTGTCGGATATATAAGGGGAGGGAGTTCCAAAGGGTGAGTGCTCCCATACTAAAGGCCCAATTCCAACATTCCAACGGACCTCTTGATATAGGATAGCATCTGCAGGATACCCTTTCCTGAAGAAAGCAGTGATCCATTGGGTGTGTAGAGGGGTGAGATGATCTTTTCGGTATTTATTTATTTAGTTATTATTTGATTTATATCCTGCCCTTCCTCCCAGCAGGAGCCCAGCAGGTATCTGGGTCCTAAGCTGCATAGGGATTTGCACACTAAACACCCTGAACCTAGCCTGGTAGCTAATTTGCAGAAATCTGGAAATACGAGTCAGGGAGCCACCTCTGCTAGCAGCTGCAACTCTCTATATCAGGGGCAGCCAACATGGGGCCCTCCAGATGTCGTGGACTCGGACAGCATGGCAATGATAGTGGATGATGTGAGTTGTAGTCCTAAACCTCTGGAGGACACTAAATGGTCATGGCTAAAGGAGGATATACGATCACAGTTTTTGCAAGAATCCCCCCCCCATACTTATATACTGTTAAGATGTTGCATATTCAGAGGTTACTAGCATTCTGGAATGTACAGAGAGGAAAGCCAAGATATACATTGTTGAGCTCAGGGTACTCTGAAGCCTTTAATGCTGCAAAGCTAAACATAGTTACTAGGGAGTTAGTCATGTTGAACACAGTGGGTCTTACTTCTGAGTAAACATGCACTTCATGAGACACATGCTCAGTGGAAATGATAAAGAACGGAGCATTACTGGATTTCCCCACTCTGTGCTGCTACAGAATAATTTGCAAGTGGCCATGATAGAAGACACTGGGTGTGGTAGAAGTGAACCCAAGAAATCAGTTCTTGTTTGTCCAGTTAAATACTTTTCTTCTTGAGCTTTGGCTAGCCCTCAAAACATTTGTGAATCCTAAAATGTCCTGAAAAGACTAATACAATTATTATGTCATGAGTTTTTATCAGATGCACAAATCTAATCTTCGTTCTTTCGTCGACAGGTGAAGACTTATTTATTCCAGCAGGCTTTCGGGGTAGAAGTTGTTTAGGACAGGACTTCTAGAGGTATCCTGTATTGTTTTACAGTTTGATCACATTATTCTTAAATTGGTTTTAGGTATTTTTATGTGATGTATAATTGTTTTAATGCTGTAATGAGTTTAATTCTATTTTAAATGTAGATTTTTTTATATGTCCAAATTATATGTACCCATTTTTAGTTGTAAGCCGCCCTGAGTTCCAGTTTTGGAAAAAGAGCGGGGTATAAATAAAGATAATAATAATAACCCCACTTACCTGGGAGTAAGCCGCATGCAATTCAGTTGGACTTACTTCTGAGTAGACACTGTTAGGATTGTACTGTTAGTCTTTTGCCTCAAATAAGGCTGCAATCAGATACCCACTTGCTTGGATGTAAGCCTCATTGAACTCTGTGGGTTTACATCCATGTGTATATGGGTAAGTTAGTTGGAATTATTAATCTTTATGGTGACACAAGACTTGTTTTTCTGCTAGTTTTGCTACAACAGCTCACACAACCTGCAACTCATCCCTTCAAATTGTCGGAATTCTCCTGACAGTTAAAGACAGGGTTATCTGCTGGTTGTAACAATGTGAAAGAGCGTTTGGGTTTGACATGTTTTCAAGGTTTTTAGATGCTTTTAATTTAGATACTTTCAATTGGTTTAAAATGTTTTAAATGATTTTTGATTTGATTTGTAAATGTATTGTTTTATCACTGGTGTTTGCTGTCTTGGGCTCCTATGGGAGGAAGGATATACATTTAATATATAAACAGGTACTAGTTTTACCTACCTGTTCTTCTAGTGGTCTCTCTACACTTAATTCTCTGTTGTGTATAGCTTTATCTAGAAAAGAGACACATGCACACATATAATTGTGATATGCACTCTCCCCCCTCTCCAGCACCCCCCCAATAAACACATATATTAACCACCCCCATTAGTACCCTGTATATTCTTAAATATAAATTCTTGGGATATAATAGATGCTGAAACTAAATTGGCAATCCTATGCACACTTATCAGGAAATAAGCCCTCCTGAACTTCTGAGTAAATGTGCATAGGATTGTTTTGCACATCACAACAAAAGCCCTTAAGTTCAAGAAGGAGGACATCGTTTGGCTGGTTCTTGCATTTGATTGAGAAATTAGCCTCCAATATTCCCTTCACACTGGACCATTCCCATTTTCTCAAACAGAAATCCAACACACACATACTAACCATCTCACATAAGAGCTGGACCAGAATAGCAGTAACCTAATCGGATTGGAATAATCAAGATCTGACATTTAGAGCAACCCCCACAAAGAGAGGAATGGAAGACTGCTGTGCTACAGATAAGGCAACCTCAGAATACACCCCAGAATGAAAAAAAAAACTAGAATAAAAGAGGATGAACATTCATATTCTCTAATTATCCAGGGAAGGGGAACAAAAGCCATTTTGCTTTTTACCTTGCCACACTCATCAGACTTGATCAGCTAGGATCTAGATTCTTGGCACCAATTTCAAAACGGAATGGCATACAATGGGGCAAGAGTTACTGGGTAAAATTGGATCAGCTTAGTATATAGATTTCTTAAACGTGTCTAGGGTTCTCATAACCCGTTTTCTGCTATGAGGGAATAAATGGTAAGCAGAGATGACACAACTACCCAGGGTTGGGAAGTTTTAAATTAGGTCTGATGTCTCCTAAAGAACTTACCTCCTGTGGTGCCCTCGGGCTTAGGAAAGCCTTGGACCTGGCCTACAATCAATGCCAGCACGGGTATTGCTATAGACAGCTTGAGAAGCATCCTTCTGTCCAGAGTTTTGACCGGGTTTCTGGAGAAAGGTTTATTGAAGAATCAGAGGAGAGCAGCGGATCCTCCCGGCTGCTTAAACAAGCAAGATCAAAAAGGCTTCTCGATGAGGAAGAGGCTCTCTTCCCTTCCTCCAGCAGGCTTTGTGTGTCAACGCCTCCCTTGGCGGACCTAAACGGAACCCAGCTGGTAGGAGCTCGCTGCACTGGGAGCTGTCCGGCTCTTCTGGTGCTGAAATTACAGGAGACTCATCTGCCGCTGGAGAAGCTAGCAGCTACTTTGGGATAAGGTTTGATCCCTTTTTGCTCGGCGTTCTTCTCTTTTCTTTCCCTGATCAATAGATGAGCTAGTTCCTTTCTCTGCTGAAAGCTCCGGACAGGGGTGGGAGGAGAATGAAAGGGGGGGCTGCGGATGTGGGAGCATGCGTGCAGCACCACCTGGACCTACACGCATCTTTCTAGCCCGGCCCAGCCTGTTGGATGGAGCTGCTCTTTGTGAGCAATCAGCAATCTTTCAAATCCAGAAGCAAGGGGTTTCTACTTCCAGATCGGCAAGCATACAAAACCTCCACCCACAGAACGCCCGTGCCCCATTCTAAGCAGAGAGATGGCTACGCACGCTGAGGGCGGTTTATATCTCTGTTTTACCACTGGCATTCATTTAAGTAATGTGCAAGGCATATGATTCCCACTGATGACGTGCGGCAGCTTTGCTTTAGAGCTGGAGGCTGGAAGCACAGCATTGTTTCATTGCTGGGTGATTCCTTTTAAAAAGGAATCCTTGTAGGTGGAATCAGGGAACCTCTCCAAACGCGGTGAGCTTTACGGAGAAAGAGTCACTGTGCAGCCTGCCTAGGAAAGCAAAATGTTACAGTTAATGGGTTTTCCCTTAGTAAAATTCAGATCCATTGCAGCAAGCTGGCTCACCACTCACATCCCACTCTACACACAATGTGTTCATCTTTCTACACATAGCGTTTTCATTTCTCCTATAGCTGCAGGACTTGATAAATCAATTTAGCCAGGGTTTGCCTTCTAGCTTGCGATGATCAGAATAATAATTTAAAAAATGCAGGCATGAGAGGTAAAATTAGATTCTGAAGCTTCTTTGAGTGTTTTCAGAGATCAGGATCAAAGGTGCACATTAAACAGTAGCCATGAGTAAAAATATGATCTGCAAGATGTGAGGAGTATATGTGATATATATATATTTCTTTAGGGTATTAATTCTGAAGGTCATGGAGGACACAATAGCAGCCGCCGAGTTTTTAACCACAAGCAAATTCATTAAGGGGACTGAGGGTCTTGTGGCACCTTAAAGACTACATTTATTATGGCATAAGCTTTCGTGGACTACAGTTCACCCCATCAGATGTATTAAGTGTTATCCAGAGCTCCAGGTAAGTATACATATGGTTATTAGTATTACTATTAATTAATCTATTCTGCCCTTCCTCCCAGAAGGAGCCCAGGGTGGCAAAGAAGGAACAAAACACTAAAAACAAAACTTCTTAAAAATAAAACATCTTAAAAACAATTTTCTTCAAAAAAAAATCTTTAGAAACGTCTTAAGAAGCCATTCCAAAAGAAATGCAGACTGAGATAAGATCCCTACTTAAAAGTCTTGTTGAAGGAGGAAGGTCTTCAGTAGGCTGTAGGTTGTGTGAACATTGTAAACAGTGAGGACAGAGGGAAACAAGATGCACCCTCTCAGTAGCTGCACCCTGACTGTGGAACTCCGCCCCTCCTAGAAACTGTAATCATACCCCAACCTGTTTTACATGTCAACTAAAAGCACTTTTGTTTCGCAGGGCTTTGAGGAGATGATCTTTGCCCTGGGTCTTAACAGTGTTACCACTGTGCTATTGTTGTTGTTGTTGTTGTTGTTGTTTCAATTTATATCCTGCCCTTCCCAGTAGGAGCCCAGGGAGGCAAACAAACCACTGAAAGTTACTGTATTGTTTTTAACTTCTAAACTTTTTTGTACACACTTGCTCTACTTAATTGTTGTTTGTTTGCCCTGGGCTTCATTGAGAGGAAAGGTGGTATACTGTATGATAAAACTCCAGACCTGACCCTGGACTACCCTACACCTCCTGCTTTGCCCTTGCCCTGGGCCTGGACTGCTTGGGTCCCAACCTTGGACTGCTCTGACCTTGCTTCTTGTCTAACCCCTTTGCTGTTGTTGGGGACTCTGTTTGGACTGGCTCTGGATACAGCCTTGCTGTTGCCCTCATCTGTTTTATTGCTGAGAAATTTTCTCTCTCCTTAGGAGCCTACTGAGAACAGTACACACTCTATTGATAATTTCTATTGTGTTTATTGCTGTTTCTGCTGTTTGTAAAGGAATTTCTTTTTTAATGGTGCAGCTGTTTTAATTGAGCTTCTGTAAGCTGCCTTGGAATTTTGTTAGTTAATTATATGGTGACATATAAAAATTAAAACAAAAACAACAAAATAAGAGCATAATTTTTAGAAGAGGGGTACACAAGCCTCTCAGTCTGAAATCTTATCTACCAAACTGAAATCTTAACTGTCTGCAGATATTTGTGTGTGTGTGATTTCACTCTACTTATACAGTTATGAAGGAAAGGTTAAGACACAAAGAAGCTGTCTATCGTTACTTCTCATGTAAGTAAAATTTTATTTCAGTCACAGACCAATACATACACATCATAAATGAAAAGCAAAACCACGCAAGACATAAAATTGGCACTGACTAGAAGAATACAATCAGTGTACAAAACTGTGTATTTAACCAACCAAACCCCAAGATTATACCTTAATATAATATTCCTTCATAATATTATTTGTCATCGATTTCTGGAATACAACGGCAGCAGCTCAGAAACTAGCCACTGTTGCTGTAACCTGTGGATTCATATCTCCCAATAAATATGCTAAGTAAAAATAATTGGATTTACCCAGAAAACACTGTAAAATTGGAGTAATAAAAGAATAACGAAGATCACTTCACTCGAGTCTGGGCTTGCCCAGAAGTGTACTATGCACATGCTCAGCAGGACATTTGTTATAACTTTGCATGTTTCACTTAAGATAATTGTAATGTGTTTTCTGGCCTTCATTAAGTCCTGACCATATATTACTATCATCCAGATGATCAAAAGAGGAAAGTGCATTGTGGACTCTGGGTTCAACTTTAATCCTTAGAACAAGAGTTCTTGTTCTTGGTCAGACTATGAGTCCATGGACCACTAGGGGTCCATGAGCTTCACTGAGATAGTCTGTGGTGTGTCTGTGGATTTGTGAATGAAGAGATGAGATGGCACATCCATTACATTAAATATTTGTACTGATTTTAAATTATATTTTATTGATTCTTTTACTTCCTATATTGTATTTCACTGTGCTAGTTTGAACTCTATGGAATTGCAATTTCTACAACAGGCAGAAAATTTATTAAGGGGTCCACCAAGACTCTCAGTAATTTTCAAGTAGTCCATGGGGGGGGGAGCTGGGGAACCACTGCCCTAGAAGATCCACATAATTATGCCGATAACTGGAAGACTCTAAAGCAGCCTTTCCCAACTAGTGGGCCACCAGATGTTGTTGGACCACAACTCCCATCAGCCTCAGCCAGCATTGCCAATGGTCAGGAAAGATGGGAATTGTGGTCCAACATCTGGTGACCCACGAGTTGGAAAAGGCTGCTCTAAAGCTTCCTTGGCACTGCCACCTTTTTAGGCCCCATCTGCACCTTACATTTAAAGCACTATTATACCATTTTAAAGTCATGGCTTCCCCCAAAGAATCTTGGGAAATGTCATTTGTTAACGGTGCTGAGAGTTGTTAGGGGACCCCCATTTCCCTCACAGAGCTAAAATCCCTAGAGTTCCCTGAGAAGAGGGATTGACTGATAAGCCATTCTGGGAAGTGTAACTCTTTGAAGGGAAAAGGAGTCTCACAAGAACTCTCAGTGCCCTTAACAAACTACAGTTCCCAGGATTCTTGGGTGGAATCCATGACTGCGTAAAGTGGTATAATACTGCTTTAAATGTAAGGTGCAGACGGCGCCTTTAGTCAGGTATCAGTAGCAATTAGTCTAACCCAAAGATGTAATCCTGAGACAGAAAGCCAGGCAGATCAATTTCCAGACCTCATGTGGCTTGTTTTCTATCCCATTATTGTGCTTATAGGCTAATGATCATGTAGTTGTGCTTTAAATTAGGTTCCCGCTTTCGCTAACATAATCAAAAATAATTTTGTCTCACTGTTTCCTTTCCTTCTTCCACCATAATTGAAAATGGAAATGGACTGCCTTCAAGTCGATTCTGACTTATGGCGACCCTTTGAATAGGGTTTTCATGGTAAGCGGTATTCAAAGGGGGTTTACCATTGCCTTCCTCTGAGGCTGAGAGGCCGTGACTGGCCCAAGGTTACCCAGTGAGCTTCATGGTTGTGTGGGGATTCGAACCCTGGTCTCCCAGGTCGTAGTCCAACACCTTAACCACTACACCACACCGGCATAATTACTCCATCCTTTTTAAAACAACTCTTTATTCCTAGCCTGATATTCAGCAATATACCTTTCAAATTCAGAGTCAATTCCAAGAGGCCCAAGGCAAATGGATGAATTGTTGAGCACCTTCTTGGTCTGCATTCAGGATTCTTGGGCATCAAAAAAAATCACGAAAATGAGATGTGTAATATAGAACTAAATAGGAAGAAATGTAATAAGCCTGAGGGCCAATATAGTGTATCAGACAGCATGCTGACTTTGGAACAAAAAGACGTTTAAAAACTGCTATATAGAGCCCTTTGGGCTGGCTTCTTCAGATGAGTAGCACTGCAATAATAGGCCTCACCATGCCAATGTACTGTAATGCGTAGTGGAGTTTAGGCTCCTCAGAACTTCAGCTCTCTTTTAAGAAAACACACACATGCAAGCCAAGTTTCTAGCACTCATGGATGTGGAGATATGCTTGCAGGCAAGTCATTATAATCAATTTCCTCCCTAATGTGATTGCAAATTTGTTGCACTTACTGAGCTCCTTTGTCTGCAAAGGCTTATATTCTGTGTGTAAGGAAACTCAACAGACACAGGTCTCTGAATTATGCTTTGAATGCACCAAATTTGGGTCACTGTTGAACTGGGGCGGTTTTAATGTAAATCTGACTGCTTTTGTCTGCATGAAGTCTCTTTCTGCATAAGAGCCAGCTGGATGAAGCCAATGGTCCATCTAGTCCAGCATCCTGTTCTCACAGTGGTGAACTAGTTGCACATGGGAAACCCACATGCAGGACCTGAGTGCAAAGAGCACTTCCCCCTCCTGCAGTTTCCAGCAAATGGTGTTTGGAAGCATACTGCCTCCAACTATGGAGGCAAAGCATAGCCATCATGGCTAGTAGCCACTGATAGCCTTATCCTCCATGAATTTGTCGAATCCTCTTTTAAATCCATTTGTGGGAGCAAATTCCATAGTTTAACTACGCGCTATGTGAAGAAGTACTTCCTTTTCTCTGTCCTGAATCTTGTAGCATTCACCTTCATTGGATGTCTACAAGTTCTACTGTCATGAGAGAGGGAGAAAAGCTTTTCTCTATCCACTCTCTCCATGCCATGCATAATTTTATACGCCTCTGTCATGTCAACTCTTACTCATCTTTTCTCTAAACTAAGGGCTCATTCACACCAGAGCTAAACTTCGCAGTAAAGACACAGCTTTTGCCATTGTGATAGATTTGCAAGGCTCACACTTCCTACCTTCAAATCCACTGTTTTCCTTTCACACAAGTAGGCATTCCTCTGGAAAGGTTGTATCCCTGTTTCCTTGTGGCTCCACCCCTAATTTTATATGTTTACTCCCTTGGGAGTATTCATATTGCTAATGGAGAAGGTGAGATTTTTTTGTCAGTTTCATTGTTTCTTGTCAATTGCATGCCTCTCCCAGCTAAAGCCCTGAGTGGGGGTGCAATTGACACAAAACTGTATGAAACCCAATAGAAGGGGGAGTGAGTGAAAGGCAAAGTAGGCAACAGCTGCTGCAGCTTTTGCAGGCAGCAGAGAGAGAGGGAGCTGGCAATGGGGCATAAGAGAGCCCACCCACTACAAAAACATTGAGGCAAAGCGCCTACAAGGAGGAGCGCAGCAAAGCTGAGACTGTTCTTCCTTTCCTTTTCGCATTATAGTTGGACTGGACTGATAGGGGAAAATGATGTGATAGTTGCTGATTGCCTGCAATGTCATGTCAACCATGCAAATTAAATGGGGATGCAAGTAGCACCAAACCTCACAGTAAGTCGCATGTGAACAAGCCCTAAAAAGCCCCACATGCTGCAACCTTTCCTCATCGGGGAGACATTCCATCCCCTTGATAATTTTGGCTGCCCTTTTCTGAATCTTTCCCAGCTTTACAGTATCTTTTTTGAGGTGAGATGACCAGAACTGCACACGGTATTCCAAATGCAGCCACACCATAGATTTGGGTAACAGCATTATGATATGAGCAGTTTTATTCTGAATATCTTTCTAATGATCCCTAGCACGGAACTTGCCTTTTTCACAGCTGCTGTAAACTGAGTCGACATCTTCATCGAGCTATCAGCCAGGATCCCAAGGTCTCTTACAGCTAGTTCAGACCCCATGAGCGTATACATATTAAGATTTTTGGCTCCAATACGCATAACTAGAACAGGGATGGAGAACCTCAGGCCCAAGGGCTGAATGTGGCTCTCTATGTGTATGTGGCCTTGGGATTCTCCCTAAGGAACAATTCTCCTTGGTCCTGCTTTACACACTCTTCAAGCGCTTTTGCCTGGCTGACACATGTCCTTGCTAACGCCTCTTGCTTGCCTAGATGATGGAGAAGTGTGTGTGTCAAAACCTATGACTTTTGCACTCCCAACTTTTGCCTCTGGCTCCATTCACTTTTGCCACTGGCTGTATCCACCTCTGGCCTGCGGCCCCCGGACGGTTGCTCATGAGAGAATATGGCCCTCAGGCTGAAAAAGTTTCCCACTCCTGCTTTAGAGGGTGGGGGTGGTGTCATCTTGCTCCACTGTGCCAATTTGAAGAAGGGCACATGGGAAAATGTATGTATCCTTAAGTCACACAAAATAGCTATCATAACTGTACCCTATGGACAGAATCTGCTGAAAGAATCTGTTGCGTCCTTTTTACTACCTTGTCCCTTCAGTTCCAGATCTATCCATTTTGCTTCAGTCCATGGTTTCCCTTGTTTCTGTTGCTTTCCTTGATTGCACTTTTCAGGCTTCTGACACCTCACGTATTTGTGAGATAGCTCGCCGTAGTCATTGTGCTGGGAAATGATGTGGAAAATGTAAAAGATATGAGACTGGCTTAAAATGGAAGAGCAAGCAGAGGAGCCAGGAGAATGATCGGGAAACAAATCACACCCATACATCCCTACAGACGCATTTTGGACTCATACCAGGATCCTAGTTTTGGAGTACTGGAAGGAGAGAAACTAGCACAGTTTCAAGTTTCTGCTGCAGTGTCTGACAACCAGATTTCCCAGAGGAACAAATTTAAAGCAAAGCACATTGCAGAGAGGTCGTTATTTCCCTGCCATACCATGCACCCGTTGTTCCAGATGTACTTGTAACTGAAAGCCACACACATGCATGCTTTTATCTTGGAAGTGAATGACAGACCCCAAGAAATGTATGTGGGGCCAGCCTTTGTGTTTCTGGAAGATCTTCTTTCCTTTTCCAAAGCCAGCTGAGAGATTACCTAGAGCTAAAACACCTCCACTGGAGGCTGGTCCATAAGGGCTAATGAAGAGGTGACCTACCAACCTCAGTCTGCTGCCATCTGCCTGACTTCTTTCTTACAACCATGTCAGGGGATGAAACTGCATGTCAGCTTCCTCCTTCTTAAGTCTGTGTTGTCATTGACTCGGCAGGGAGAAGGATGGGGACAAAACTAGAATTAGTTGGCTCTGCCTGTCACTGGCTCCAACTACTATTGGTCCCCACGCCTTCCGCCCTACCAGTCTCAGTGGGCATCAGCCACCACTGAACACTTCTCTAAATCCAACAGCAAGAAATGGAGGGCCAGCTGCTGGTCAATCATCCATGTGGGCTGATTTTAGCCCAGGAGCAATCAGTTGCCGTTTGCTGTTTTATTTGTCATGATTCTGCTTTAACAATGACCTCTCACTGTAGTTCTGCACGGATGGCATGGAAGTAATGTTTACACAAAAGATAGCACTGCTTTTAAAGTCTATTATTTCAGAAACTAGTGGCGTCCCACTGGTGTGCTGTTGGGTAAATTTAGTTGAAGTGCATGGTTGTAAATTTAACCAGCGGCCAGTAAACATCAAACTTTCCCAGCAGTGGTCTTTGAAATCAGTAAAGGCAATACATTTGGCATGATTTTTTAAACAGACATCAGGGAAACCAGTAAATCCCTATCAAATCAGACAGAAGCAGGGTGCCCGCATCAGTGTTTGAAAACATTTAAAATGGGCATCAGTTGGGACATGTGTAATCATTTGAAATTTAGCTTTGTTGACATTTGGCAAAACTAAAAGGACACTGTGCCCTAGAAAAGAGATGGGGAACTGGTGGCTTGCCAGATGCTGTTGGGCTCCAGTTCCCATTAGACCCAACCAGCATGACCAATGGTCAAGGATGATGGGAGTTGGAGTCCAGTAACATCTGGACAGCCACAGGTTCTCCATCCCTGTCCAAGAACATCACTCTTCATCTTTCACCCCAACCTCCCATGTATGCATTTCAAATGTCTTTTTATTACATATCTGCCCTCCCCTTTGTGTCTTTCCCTGTCTTTCTTCCTCCTTTTCTTAATATAAAATACATTAATAAAAAAAAGAAAATGACCCACCAAGCTGAATAACTGTGCCCCTAAAACATATGCAACAAGCCCCTGCAACCGAGTTGGAAGAAGAAATCGGTTGAGATGGGCAAGCTGTTGGGGAAGGCTGCCAGACAGTGACTTCTCTTCTTTTTGAGGAACTTGGTAAGGTTCTGAGGAACTGCAGTTTTCAAAAACCATCTTTCTCTACCCTAAAGTCGTAATTTAAAAAGTTGTGTTTTGGTGCCACCTTCTGGCTCCTCAGGATCTATTCAGGAAGAGTTATCGGCAATATTGATATGATACACTGTTACTGTTTTTTCATTCCCAAATATGACCAAGATTACAATAATAATGACCTGAGCCACCTCCCCATGTGGTTGGGTCATTTAAAAGTTCTCCTAGCATTTTTACAGCCACAGAAACAAAGTGGAGGTGAGAAACCTGTGGCCCTCCAGTTGTGGTTCGACTCCAGCTCCTATAATCTCTGATCGTTGGCCATGCTGCCGGGGTCTGATGGGAGTTTGAGCCAACATCTGTAGCCCTGGTTCCCTGTACCTGATATAAGGGTTACTCTAGCCAACCCTTCCACACCCTCCAACATTTCAGTTGAAACTGAGTGTTTTATTGTTCGATTTTTTCAAGTTGGATTTTTTGGTCCAAGTCTGGTTTAAAGATAAGAAAGGAAAGTAGGGCCTTGAAGTTGTCCATCTAACAGTTAGCATCTGGACAGCAGACCCTTGCTATTTTTAGGTGAGATTCACTCCTACACTAGTAAATTCATATGGCATAATTATAGTTGATTGGGAGGCTTTTCTGCAAAGGATCAATTTTTTTTTTTACAATAAAGAAAGCAACTACAAAGTGAACTTGTGAAATAACACTTGCTTTGACCTAACCTCATCTAACCTCCCCGCAAATGAGTCAGGATGAATGCTCAATAATGTGCTTGTCTGGAAGAACCCAAGGAAAGATGCACTGGACATTGTGGGATATCAGTTGCTTTGATGCAATGTCACCTAACCTCCCTGCAAACAAATCATAATGAATGCTCAACAAATAGTCCATCTTCTTTAACCTCCCTGCAAATTTTGTGCAAACAAATCAGAACAAACGCTAAAAAAACAAGACAAGCAAGCCACTCTGGCAGTGCAAGAGAGGAAGGGCCTAGAGATGTGATAGCTCGGAAAAAATTGGGAAGAACACTCACCCCCAATTTAGAAAACAAAAAACAAAACAGGCTATGGGGGGAAAAACCAGGAGTTTTCCTAATTTTTTCCCCAGACCTGCCCTTCTCTAGAGGGCCATAGCTCAGTGGTAAAGACTCTGCCTTGCATGCAGAAGGTCCCAAGTTCAATCCCTTGCATCTCCAGACAGGGCTGGGAGAGACTCCCTGCCAGAAACCATGCAGAGGTGCTGCCAGTCAGTGTAGGTAATACTGAGCTAGAGATACCAAAAATCTGACTCAGTATAAACAACCTTCCTTTGTTGACTCAGAAGCAACAAATCCTGCTCAAATCACTGGGGTTTTCTAACCCTGGTGCCAAGTCTAATTTATTTTAAACTGTATGTAATATTATATTTTAAATTGCTGTAACCCGCCCTGTGACCTATGGTGAAGGGCGGGTAAGAAATAGAAGCGAATTTTAATAATAATAATGATGATGATGATGATGAAGTCTTGATTGTTCAGAGCCATAGGCAATGAACAATTAAACAGATACAAAAGGAAGATACAAAATACATATTAAAAAACAGATCACATTACAAGAAAACACAGTTCGATGATCATAATAATGAAAAGAAGCAATAGTAGCACAAAGCTGCAGGCAGTTTATTCGAGCTCTCGGCACTCTCCTCTGCGCTTTCAGACGCTGGCGCAAGGCCTACTAACCCCAGGCAGGCCCCTTTCTCCCTTCCTGCTCTCACAGCAAGGCCTACATTTCTCGAGAGTAAGCCTAATCGAGGTTTAGGCCTCGAACCAAGCGTTCAAGCCTTCTCCGCTCCCAGAGGCGGCCCGACAGCCCGGAAGTGAGCGCTGAGGCGGCGGCAGCAGCAGCGGTGGAAGCTGGCAGCCGCTCGCTCCCTTTGGGGCAGGGCCTGGGCCTTCTCTTCCGGGATGCGACAGCGCGGGGAAGCCGAGGCGGCGGCGGCGTCCCGGGCATGAGCGACGTGGTGGAGCGGACGCTGAGTGCCTTGCCCGGCTTGTTGGGGCAGCACGAGCCGGGGGCTGTGCTTGGCAGCGCTGGAGTCGGGAGACCCGGCCGGGGCTCGGCCACCTCGCGCCTTGGCGGGCTGATCCGGAGCATCACCGCGCTCGCCTCCAAACATGTATGGGTGGGTCGAATTGGAGGGCGGGCGACGTTGTGGCGTGGAAGGTCTGGCGGGGAGCCTCGCTGGGGCCTGAAGCGGGGCTAGCGCGAGGTGTGGCCATCTGAAGCGTGCTTACCTGGAAGCAAACTCCACTGGAAACCTGCGGGATTGACTTCTGAGTAAACGGGGCTAGAATGCGCGTTTGCGTTCGCCCCGAGGTACAGCAGTAAAAGGTCCTCTGGGCATGCACAGAGTTCCCCCCTGTCTACCTCACCACATAGGACCAGCAAGCCACCAGCACGACCTCAAAATGAATGTGCCGATGCACTCAGGCTGCATGCACGAAGGATGAAGCATGGTTGGGGGTAACAGTGGGAGTGGGGTGTGTGCAAATAAAGCGTTCAAGGTGAAAGGGCAACCGACCCTGGATAAAGAGGAAGCTGAGGAGGGAAGCCCAGGTTTCTTATGACAGTAAGGAGTCACTCCTTTTGATCAGAGGCAGTGCACTGGGAGGGCTGCAGGTCTGGGGCCTTAGAAGAAACAACATTGTCCGTTAAAATTGCTCCCAGAAAGCAAATCTTTTAAAAGCCCGATAAGAGATGAATGAACTGTGCAAAGTTGCAAGCGTGTCTTTCAGCATTTTGTGCTATCATGAAACTGCTTGCTTTGTTTCTTTTGTTCTATGAAGTGTGGCCATGATTCAAGCAAAACCCGGCATTCTTTCAGCTGCATCGGCTTCAGTGGGAGTCAAGGGCTTGTCTTTGGCAGCAGCATCTTATGTATCATGGGTGGGGAACATTTTCAGGCTGAGGGCCCCATTCCATTCTGGGCAGCTGCCCAGGGGCCTTGCAGTGATTTAGATGCTACTATGATGGCAGTTCTAGCTGAGGTATCCAATGCAACATCAAACCCAGTGTTGTGGGATCAACTTCAGTTAGTGCGGCCTGATGATGTGGACCAGATGCTTGTAGTGATGCGCCTGCCCACCTGCTCATTAGATCCTTATCCATCCTGGCTTATTAAAGCAATAACTGGCTGTTAGAACAAATTAAACCAGAACTATCATTAGAAGTTAAAATGATGAATCTGAGGTTATCAAACTTTGGACGTATAATGAGAAGACATGATTCACTAGAAAAGACAATAATGCTGGGAAAAACAGAAGAGAGTAGAAAAAGAGGAAGGCCAAACAAGAGATGGATTGATGCCATAAAGGAAGCCACAGACCTGAATTTACAAGATCTGAACAGGGTGGTTCATGACAGATGCTATTGGAGGTTGCTGATTCATAGGGTTGCCATAAGTCGTAATTGACTTGAAGGCACACGTAACACACAGACTAGACACATTTTCACTCCCTTCTGTATCCTCCATCCAGACGAGAGAGGCGTTATTAGAATTTAAGGATGCATTCCAGGCAGGCAAAAATATTTGGGGTGTGAAGCAGGCCTAGGGAGGGGGGTGGTTTGAGGACAGGAAGTGTGGCCTGGGAGAGTGCTAAGGGCCAGAGAAAGAGGCCTGGAGGGGCGCATTTGGCCCCCAGGCCTGAGGTTCCCCACCCCTGTTATATATGTAATAATAGTGTATTTTTTAAAAAATAATAATGTATTGCACTGGGATCAACTTTTTTTTTAAAGTCAAGTCTAGCTGATTGTAGAAATCTAGTGTAGTTGTGCTATAGGGTAAAAGACATCATCTAGATGCCAAGAAAATACTTGGGAATGATTTTTGACTGACTTGTGACAAAGTGTCTTTTATGTTTTAGTTTTATGTCTACTAAAATCGTAAACATTTACAGTGCTTTTAAAAATTTCTTTATTAGGAGGAAGAAAAATTAATCCAACAGGAATTAAATAATTTAAAAGCAACAGTTTCTACACCCACTACAACACTGGTAAGTTCTCAAAGAAAAAAGCTGATTCTGCCCTGTCCTAGCATTTCAGATGTTTTGCCACTGGTGTATCTGAGATGTTCCTCTAGTCTAGTGTATCTATTATAGTGGTGTATTAAGACTTCCCCTGGTTGCTGGGGCTGGAGGGAACTGTAGTTGAACAACAGTGGGAGGGCCAAAGATTTCCTACACCTGCTACAGTAGGGCCCTGCTTCCCGGCACTCTGCTTCCTGGCGTTCCGCTAATGCCGTGGCTTTCATTCCCCGTTTTAAAGCCGCTTTTGCGGCATTTTTGCGGCATTTTTGTGCGACACACCCCATTATACTCAATGTGGTTCTGCTTTACGGCGATTTCCGCTTTACGGCGGGGGTCCAGAACGGAACCTGCCATATAAGCGGGGCCTGCCTGTATAGCCCTTCAGCTGGTGGACCTTTAAGGTAAGGATTGCACTCATAGTGATGTCAAATAAAGGCTTAAGAAGAAAGGCTACAGGACCTTAATGGAATTACAGCCTTAGTCAGAACAGGACTGAATAGTTAGAGCGCTCCCATGATTTCTGAAACATGACAAAAGAAGTGGCTCTTAGCCTCTGCCATCTGTGAATAATAGTTACCATGTCATATTCAGATTTTAACAAAGTTACTTTTTTTGGTGCTGTATGCTAATCATGTGTTGGGATTCATTAGAGTTGCCATAACTGGTGGTCTTCATCTCTTTGCAGAACTAGCACTTAAGAATCCTACTTTTTTCTTTTGGTAATTTGTATGATGTTTCACTTCTTGTATTTCAGAGGCTGATGAAGGAATGTATGGTGAGACTGATCTATTGTGAAATGCTGGGTTATGAGGCTTCTTTTGGATATATCCATGCCATCAAGTTAGCACAACAAGGAAACCTTTTTGAGAAAAGAGTTGGTAAGTATTTGAAACCATTACACATCAGTATGCTGCTCAAGAAAATACACATATAGCTCATGGTAGTATCTTGAGAAAGCAAACATTAAACAGGTTGGTCCATAATAGGTCCTCTTCTATCCATGATTTAATTATGGATTATGGGGCCTGACCTGGCAGATTTTGAAGACTGGGCAGTAGCTGTCATACACCTCCAGATCCAGAGGGCTTCTTAAGAACATCTACTCCAGATCCTGTTCTCATAGTGATCAGCCAAATTCCTGTGGAAAGCCCACAAGCAGGACCTGAGTGCAAAAGAGCTCTTCCTTCCTGTGTTTTCCAGCAACTGGTATGTCGAAGCTTTCTCTGACTGTGGGGGCAGAGCATAGGCATAATGGCTAGTAGCCCTTGATAGCCTTTGTTGTTGTTACATGCCTTCAAGTCGATTACGACTTATGGCGACCCTATGAATCTCTTTTTGGATATATTCATAGGGTTTTCATGGTAAGAGGCATTCAGAGGTGGTTTACCATTGCCTTCCTCTTACGGCACCCGGTATTCCCAGGCGATCTCCGATCTGCTTACCTTCCGAGATCAAACAAGATCAGGCGTGTTCAAGGTAGTATGGCCATAGCCATTGATACCCTTATCCTCCATATATTTGTTCAATCCCTCTTTAAAGCCATCCAAGCTGGTGGCCATCACTGCCTCTATGGGAATAAATTCCATAGTTTAACTATGTGCTGCGTGTAGAAGTATTTTTTTTGTCTTATTTCCAACATTCAGCTTCATTGGATGTCCATGTGTTCTAGTGTTATGAGAGAGGGAGAAAAACTTCTCTGTGCCGTGCATAATTTTATACGCTTCAGTCATGTAATTTTTTACTCACCTTTTCTCTAAACTAAAATGCTTCAAATGCAAAGGGTGGACCATCTCCTCCTTAAGGGTAGCCAGATCTATGTCTTTCTGCAGAGAAATGTTAACCATTTCCTGGCCCGCTAATGAATCTCATCCACCTAGCTGGCAAACAAACTCCCCCGCAGGCTAACTTTGACACGTGGGTCGGACCAAAAGTTTTTATGATAGTATAAAATGCTGAAGCAAGACATCAGTTTCAACATTTTGTACTATCATAAAAATGATCAGGCTTGCAAATTTGTCAGCTTCATTTGCTCTAATGGATTAGCTCTGTTCACTGCCCGCCTGGCATTGTGGCTTACTGCCTCTGAACTTGGAGGTTCCACATAACCGCACGAGTAATTACTTTTTATGTTTATAACATTATTTAATTATTATTATAAAAAATTATTTTGATCCCTGTATTTCTCACATCCTTTAAAAATTTTTAGATCGTCCTTGGGGACAGAGGTGTTTCGTATTTGGGAAAACTGCTGTAAAGCTCCTATGAGCTTGTAAACCAGTGTGGGATAAAAACTGAATAAATACCAATTCACTGGAATGCATAACATAGATTAGTTTTTTCCTTCTTTTAGGTTATTTGGCAGTTTCTTTATTTCTTCATGAAAACCATGAACTACTGCTTCTCCTTGTGAATACAGTTGTGAAGGTAACAGTTTTGTGGGAGGTTTGGAGGTAAACGTCACACTGGCCTCAGGCCTGAGTTCTCAATTTTTATGTAAAGTGTAAATTACAATTATATTATGTATTGATTAATAAAATCTTGTTTACCAGCTACAACATTAACAAAAGCACAAAGGGCTTGGATATTTCTCCTCCTGCGTAGGCCTTTTCAGCTCCGCCTTTCTGAAGGAGCAAAAGATCCTTGTTGCAACCCCCTTCTGAGAGCCCCAAGGGGGACTGTCATTGGACGATTAAATAGGCTGTGCCCCCCTCTATGCTTCATTCTTCTCTGGTTATTTGACAGTGAAGATCTCACTGTAAATTTGTAGTAGTTAGACGTGTGTGCGTGCGTATTGCTTTTGATTGCTCTTTTGTGATGGTTAAACAAAAAAGAAATGGTTTCTGACTCCTTCAGAGCCTTAAACTTCCTGTTGATAAATATTGGGTTCTTCTGAAGACCACATTGCACTTTACAAAGAAGAGGTATTTGTCTTACCTAAAGATCACGTTTTTCTGGTCAGTGAACTTACTTCACTGTATTTTTTGCAAACATTAGTTCCCTCCACCCCAGCTTCAATCTTCCAGGTTTATAATCTATGGGCGGGTAAAGTATTTATTTAAGAAAATCAAAAGAGCCTGCTGGATCAGGCCAGTGGCCTATGTAGTCCAGTATCCTGCACTCACAGTGCCCAACCGGATGTCTGTGGGAACCCTGCAAGCAGGACTTAAGCATAGGACTCCTGCAATTTCTAGCAACTGGTATTCAGACGCATGCTGCCTCCAACCATGGAGGAAGAGCGTAGCCATCATGGCTAGTAGCCATTAATAGCCTTCTCCTCCATGAATTTGTCTAGTCCTCTTTTAAAGCCATCCAAGTTGCTGGCCATCTCTGCTTCTTGTGGGAGCGAATTCTGTAGCTTAACTGTGCTATGTGAAGAAGTACTTTTTTTTTGGTCAGTTCTGAATCTTCCAACATTCAGCTTCGTCGAATGGCCACAAGTTCTAGTGTTATGAGAGAGGGAGAAAAATGTTGCTTTATCCACTTCCTCCATGCCATGCGTTATTTTATACACGGAGCCTGGCTGGGAGTCCAGAGTCTGTCAGTTCAAATCCCCGCTCATGTCTCCTGGGTGTCAAGGGCCAGCTAAAGATCACCCCCACAGCGAGTGGCTCAGGGGTTACGTGCCCTGCCACCTGTGTAGCTGTGGGCAAGCTGCATAGTCCCAAGGAGCCCAGTTGCCCCCCAGCTGGCAGCTGCAGACAAGGAAGGGGCTGTCTTGTGCAGCTGTGGCAAGCTGAGCAGGCCCTAGCCAGCTGGGGAGGACTAGCCTCAGAGGGAGGCGATGGTAAACCCCCTCTGAATACCGCTTACCATGAATTCCTATTCATAGGGTCGCCCATAAGTCGGGATCGACTTGAAAGCAGTGCATTTCCATTTCATCATGTTGACTGTATCCTGCCCTTCCTCCCAGAAGGAGCCCAGGTTGCTTATGAGAATGGAAAAAGCTCTTCCATGAAATGAAATGCTACAAAAGCCCAGAGAAAGTGAGGATTTTTTTTTTATGGGAACGCAAACATCGTTTTTACATGTTGGAGACGGTAACAAACGAATGCAGGATAAGCGAAACAAGTATATTGATATCCCTGTTGGGAGGAAGGGTGGGATATAAATCAAATAATAAATAAATAAATAAATAAAACTGTGTAATTGAGGTTCTGAGAAACATGGATTTACACTTATTGTTTTGATGTCATTTATATGGGAATAGGGAAAATACTTCTTTCCACTACTTTTTATACATAAGACTAACACATTTCAAAACACATCAAAAGCCCTTAAGCTTCACTTCATGTGGAAGCTTTTGTGTACTTTATGTGAGTTGCTATGAACTTCTTTGTTCATCATCTTAAAGTGGTTTTCTGTCTGTGTGGGGCCTTTTTTTTTTTTGTGCAATGCAGCTGTTGAGGCTGCTGTTTGAAGAGAAAGACAACGGAGATAACCTTTCTCCTGTGCTATTTCACCCTTTGGCCAAAAAAGACTCTCGGGGTGGCTTACAAAAATCCGTGCTAAGGCAGTCCCCGCCCCGGCTCATCATCTAAAAAGTCATGACACACGAGGAAAAAGGAATGGCAAGGAGGAAGGAGAAGCAAGCTCCAGCACAGATTCTTCAAGTGACAGTTGTCATCAAACAGTGGCATAGTCCTGTCTATGCAGATTCTGGCTGTCTAGAGAAGCAGCAACTCAGTGGCGGTTCTGGCTACTTTGCCCTTGACAAAGAGCAGATTCTGCAACCCCAAGAAGCCTCCTTCTATCTCCTTCCTTCCCCCTCCGCCAGATCAGATCCAGGAAGAGAGCAGTGAGTCTCCAGGCCAGGAGGACAGGGCAGCTTCTGCCACACTGTTCTTCCCTCAGACAGCTGACTTGATGGCTGAATCCTCATAGGAGGGGACTTACCTTTCTTCTGTTCCCTTTTCAAGCTACACTGCTCTTTTGCTTGAAATTGCACCTTCAGGAACCAGTCCTATAGGCACATAGGAAGCTGCCTTATACCATGTCAGACCATTGGTCCATCTAGCTGAGTACTGTCTACACTGACTGGCAGCATCTCTCCAGGGTTTCAGATAGGGAGTCTCTTCCAGCCCTGCCTGGCTCAACCTGGGACCTTCTGCATGCAAAGCAGGTGCTCTGCCACTGGGCCATGGTCCTTCCCCTTCATGTCACAGTGGCCTTTGTTCTTCATTCAGAAGTTGATAGAAACTGTTTTTCCTAAACAAGGACTAGAAGGACTAGGAACTTTAATGCCAATTTGTGCTCTTTTTATGGAGAGTGGTTTCTTTTCTTTTCTTTTTAGAAGTTGCTCTTTTAAAAAAGAATGACATTAGCGGTTCAAGGCTGTAATCCTATGCACGCTTTCAAGATGCTCCACCACTGAGCCAAGGCCCTTCTCTTGATCCACCAGCTATGGGGCCATAGGATATTCCCACACCCCCCAATGCCATTTCTGCATGAAATACAACAGCATCACTGTGTGGATGTAATGTCACAATAGCCAACATGGGACGGAACCAGGGGCAGGGAGGATGTGGGCCGGGTAGGGGAGGAGTGGACTTAACTGAATTCTATATCTCTTCCGATCCTGAGTGTGCCCCCAAATCAGCAGTGAAGGGGGATTGGCCACATGGGTTGCTGGGGATGGCGTGAGCCAAAAATGCTATTTGGCCCATGCAAAAGGCATGACGTTGGCCCATGCATCGGTCCTCCTGATTGGCTTTACCCGTACCTCAGCCTGGGAGTCACTCCTGGCCTTTTGTAGTCTGACCATGTACCCTGGATTCAAACCTGGGAACCCCCTAAATATTTGAGGCCTAGCATAGTTTTGACTTGCATAAGTAAAAATGTAAAAACGTTTGAAAGAACCTTTAAGAGAGATCTGTTAAACAGACTTAACCCAAGGGTGGGGGAAATCACCAGCTTTGTTTTCACGTCTCTTGCAGGATTTGCAGAGCACTAACCTCCTCGAAGTGTGTATGGCACTTACTGTTGCAAGCCAGATCTTCCCAAGGGAAATGATTCCAGCTGTCCTTCCTCTGATAGAAGACAAGCTTCAGCATTCAAAGTACGCTTGTAAACAATTCTTTTAATAACAACGATATTACTGCCAGCTCTTGAAGGCGCATTTGTTTAGACAAGCGTTTTTATTATGTTGTTTTAATGGGTTTGTTTGCTATATATTTTAATTACGGGTTTTTTAATGCAGTTGTTTTAAACTATTGTAATTACTGGCATTTTTATGGTTGGTTATAGTCCTTTTATTTTGCTGTTGCCTTTTATCTGTGAACGCCTTGGTATTTTTTCTTGAAATGAAAGGCAGTGTATAAATTCTATCATTATTATTACTATTATTTTATTCTCTTAGGAGACTTGAGTTTCAAAAGCTGTGACATAAACATGGAGCCCAAGATATAGTTGGGTATAAGAACGGTATAGTTCGGCTCCAACAAGTTGCAGTAAATTCTTTCTTATAGGGAAATTATTAGAAGAAAAGCAGTCCAGGCTCTGTACAAGTTCTACCTGATCGCTCCCAACCAAGTCCAGCACATCCATGACAAGTTTCGGAAAGCGCTTTGCGACAGGGACGTGGGAGTGATGGCTGCCTCGTTGCACATCTATCTCCAAATGGTGACGGTGAGAATCTTAGAAACAAAAAGCAAACAAACGCAGGGTGACCATGTGACCTGGGCTTGTCTTCAGCGAAGTGACAAAAAGAATGGAAATCTGAACGAGTGCGTTAACAGTGCAGCATTTCTGCCTCTGCAGGCCACTCTTGTGTGTTTCTGACGCATCATTATAGAATATAGGAAGCTGCTTATATGGAGCCAGTATTGTGTGAGAGCCAGTGTGGTGTAGTGGTTAAGGTGTTGGACTATGGCCTGGGAGACCAGGGTTCGAATCTCCACATAGCCGTGAAGCTCGCTGGGTGACCTTGGGCCAGTCACTGCCTCTCAGCCTCATGAAAACCCTATTCATAGGGTCACCATGCGTCAGAATCGACTTGAAGGCAGTACCTTTACATTTTGTGTGCACCAGCTGGCAGTGGCTATCTGGGATTTCAAGCAGGGATCTCTCCCTACCTGAGATGCGGGGGATTGAACCTGGGACCTTCTGATGGGTATACTAAGTTTCGTTTGTGCATTTTCTGCTCAGCTGTGTTTGATTTTGAGTTTGAAAGCTAGGGAGAATACGTGAGTAGGTCAGAAGTGACCAATGAGTAGGGGTGGTTTGGAATATTCGCAAAATTGGATTTGATATTGAGTTCTGGCATAAACTGCAAGTTCATCTCATCGTCGAAGAGGCTCCCACTCTTTGCCTGTGTTTGCGGCTGTTAGTAATGCTGCAATTTTAAAAAAACCGCAGTGAGAACCATGTAATTATTTACGTAATTATTTTTGTAATCTGCTGCTACTGTATACATTATATAAATATACAGCAGCATAAGGAATAACAGAGAAAATTACGTAATTTTTCAGAAAAAATAACAACAAAAAAGGGAGAACCGGGAATTGCGATAACTAGTGGAATAACAATTTGTAGTGAATAGGAGCTGGCAGCCCATTCGACAAACTGAGAAATGGAACCGAATCTCATCCCTACCAATGAGGCATTGAAACATAGCTTTTGTTTCTGTGTTTACGTAGGCCTGTGTCTTAATTGCGTGTTTTGCTCCTTTGTCTAGGAAAACTCCTCTGGATACAAAGACTTGACAGGCAGCTTCGTCGCTATTCTGAAGCAGGTGGTGGGAGGAAAACTCCCTGTAGACTTCAATTATCACAGTGTGCCTGCTCCTTGGCTACAAATCCAGCTATTAAGAATATTGGGGTTGCTTGGAAAAGACGACCCAAGGTAAAACGTTCCCTTCTTTGCTTAAACTTCTTGACAGCTTGCTTTGGCTTCCTGAGCCTCTTACTGTGTTCCCATGACACAAAAGCCCAAAAACATTTCCATGGAGCAGCTCTGCCCTCCGTTCCTCAACAGTTGACATGGCCAGTTCTTTTCTGTTGGATTGCTCTCATTTCTTAGCTAGTCTCTCAGTTTTTCTGCCAGTCAGGATGTGGGGGAACAGGGCAAACAGTGCTTCTGGAATGTAGTTCTGGTTGTTGAATGAAGCTACTGCCTGTGGATGAGTGACAGGTTTTTTTTATCGTCATAAAAGAAATTTCTTATTTGCAAGGCTATCAGTCTTCCCCTTTCCCATGAACATTAGAAGAGCCTGCTGGATTAGGCCAATAGCCCATCTAGTACAGCATCCTGTTTTCACAGTGGCTTACCAGATGCCCATGGGAAGCCCGAAAGCAGGACCTAAGCACAACAGCGTGTGATTCCCAGCATTTAGAAGCGTATTGCCTCAGGCAGCAGGGTAGAACATAGCCATTGTGGCCAGTAGCCATTGATAGCCTTATCCTCCGCGAATTGGCCTAATTCTTTCTTAAAGCCATGCATGTTGGTGGCTGTCACTACTTCTTGTGGTGTGTGAAGAAATACATTTGTCTGTCCTGAATCTTACTAATTAGGTGTGAGGTGTTTTGAGCCTTTACTTGAGGTCTCCATTGCAGGAATGTACATGGATTTTTTATTATTTGTTTATAAAATAAACAATTTCACATGCATCTCAAAGTGGCTTACAAATAAACAAAAAATGCTCCACAGAAAATTTTAAAACGTAGACTTAAAATATCAGAAAATAACATTAAAGCAACATTCACGATGCAAAGGCATCTTGAAATAAAACCATTTTAATCTGAAGTCTGAAACTTTTGCAGGAATGGTGCCTGCCTGGTTTCCGCTGGGAGGGAGTTCCATAGAGTTGGGGCCACTTTCCTGACAGCATGTCACCTTGTCGACATGAGTTGTGCTTCTGGACTGTGGGGGCCACTAATAGTGCTCCCCCAGTGATTGGCTTGGGACATACGGGGCCAGGGTGTAGTTGTCCAGGGTCTTGGGGTGTGTGTGTCTTAGACCCTTTACTTTTTTGGGAGTGGGATCCCAGCACAGTCCCTATGTCTCCAGCATCCTACGAGCCAATCAGTGTGAAAGGGGAGTGGGTTAGTCACTGAGAAGAGTCTTCTGACATGCTTCCTGGTCCATTCTTGGTGATTGGAGCCAATCAGAGTGAAAGGAGGTGAGTCAGCCACTGAGAAGACTCTTTTCAGTAGCTAATAGTATCCCCTTTCATGCTTATTGGCTCCTAGGGACATTGGTTGTTTTAGGAGAAGGCATTAACAAGGATCTCATTCATCAAAAAAGGGGGAGGGGTGTGACTATGATGAAGGGCCCCTGCACTTCTGAATTTGCCACGACACTACTATACGGGGCATTTTGTGTTGTAAATCAAAGAATATTTTGCATAGTCTCCAGTGAGAGACCTCTGTGCTTCTCTCCTTTAATTCATTGGTGTTTTTGCCGGAGACATTCTTGCTGAAATATCTGTGGCTGCTAATGCCAAATATAGTAACCCTCCCTCTCCTCAAGAATGCTTCAGAATATGAACTCTGTGTGGCTTCTAAAACTTCCTTAAACACAAATTTTGATTTGCTGTGCTTTGGATTCTTTCTAGGGCTGTGTGCTTAGCCTGCACGTACTGTATGTGTTTGACACACAGTTGCAAAGGAGCAATCAGGAGCCTTAAAAGTGTGCTCCCAGTTGTTCCTTGACAAGCAGGACTCTTTCTCTGCAGGGCTTGCTGTACGCACAAATACTCCTGTTCACCACTGGATGTGGTGATGCAAAGAATCTTTCTCTATAGCCGCAGCTCAAGCTGTGCCCATAAAGGAATGATTTTACTTTGCATCAGCTGATGTAATTATGACAGCAGGTGATTGACAGGATCAGCCCCCCCCTACTCCCAATTTGGACCATAAACTCTCTTGGGCAGGTTTTGTTACTTGCAATACATTTTGCACATAGGATCCTGATCTCATTTGTTCCTAGTAATTCTCAATTGAAATGACTAGCATGATAAATCATAGTTGTAATATGAAGGCACCCCTTAAAATCTTATAATGGGTTGTTGGACTACATGAAAAGTTGGGGAGCACTCAGATCTTAAAACTGAAACAAATTCTTCTTCTTCTTCTTCTAAAAAAGCATGTTCTTGAATGCTTTTTCATTTTGTTGCAGGACCAGTGAGTTAATGTATGATGTTTTGGATGAATCTTTAAGGAGAGCGGAGATAAACCATAACATTACATACGGTAGGTGAGAGTATATTTTGTAAACTTAAGGAGAAAATGCAAAGTACTGGCTATGTTAAAATTGTATTCTCTTTTAAGTTATAATCCTGAAGGGTCACAACATGAATGGGTGAGAAAGGTATATGCAGGTGAAGATTTTTAGTACAGCTGATGATCTGGCTGAATAAGCAAGCAAGTTTTAAATGTAAAAGCTGTTTGCTTCTTCTGCTGGGGGAATTGACTGCATTCAAATTCAATAAATAAAACTCCTCAAACACATACTGCTTCCTTCCCATTCATACAACTCTGTAGATTACAGATTAAAGTCCTATTTAATAATGAGGTGGCGAATTTGAGCTACTTTGTATAATATACCCTGGTCCCAAAAAAGCTTCCAGCAAATGTGTGCTAAAATATCCTTCGCTAAAACACTCCACTAAGAGTCCTAGTTGTCACTGAGATGGTAAACCTGTCTTTTGGCTATGCTACTGCAGATGGGAACTCTCAGGACTGACTGAATGCCTCTCCATATAGAAAAATTACCAGGGTATAGAAGATATGTTGGGAGAAGGGTTCCAGCCTAGACGCTTACTTGTCATTCGCTTTTTTTGTATAGAAGAAATTCTTTTGTATGGAGGAATATTCAGTAATTTGAGCCCCCACCTGCAGTCTAAAATGGTACACTCCAGTAACAGGTTTATTGCCACAGTGTGAACTGGATGACGACTGACAGCTTAAATGGAAACTTAAACGTAAAAAGTCCTGGCCAGGGTGGGGTGGGGAGAGATCTTCAGCTGGCAGCAAAAAGAATAGGTGAGCCTGCCAGGGGTGATCATTCTGTAAGTGGACCTTCTAGGCACTTATTACCCACTTAACATCAGTAAGCAGGGTCACTTGGAGAAGAACCTCTGAAGATCTTACATCATGGGTTAAGACAGTCTTTTAAAGCAGGGCTGTGGAGTCGGTACGCCAAACCTTCGACTCCGACTCCTCTATTTTTCTACTCTCCGACTCCGACTCCACCCAAAATTGCTTCCAACTCCACAGCCCTGGAAAGGGCTGTAAATGTCTTTTTAAATTGGAAGCTCTCATAGGAGCATTTTTATCGCTGCCTGAATATGCGCTGATCTTGGCATCACAGCATTTGTCTTCATCTGGGTCCTGTGTCATACACTGACACACAAAATGTTTTCCATCTTCAGTTATGGTGAAATACTCAACTACAGCTGACTTCATGGGAAGCTTCTTTGACATTTTGAATTTATATTTTAAAAAATTTGTCAATCAAAATTTATTTTGAAGTCGGAGTCGGTACATTTCTACCGACTCCACCCAAAATTGCTTCCGACTCCACGACTCCGACTCCACAGCCCTGTTTTAAAGGTGTCCATATACAGTGTGGAAGTCAGTGAAGATGTTTCAGAATGAAAGAAATGCACTGTTGAAAGAGTTGTCCTCTGCTTTAAGTGCATCTAGTGTAAATGGAACACAGAATGCTAAAAGTACAAAAATATCTGTGCTCAGGAGTGTTTTTAACAATGGCGCTAACTTCCTTGCTTTCCTACAACACCAGCGTTCTGATGCTGCTACAGAGTAGTGGGATTTGTTTCGTATTCATATGTCACTTTCTACCAACACAACTTGCTGTGATCTCTTTGTCTTCCTGCAGCAATCTTGTTTGAATGCGTCCAGACAATTTACACCGTTTACCCTAAATCTGATCTGCTGGAGAAGGCTGCCAAATGCATTGGAAAATTTGTTCTGTCGCCTAAGATTAATTTGAAATATTTGGGTAAGTTCTCTGATCATCACAGCCCAATGCATTTGGTGCTGAGTGCCCTTGTTTTCAGCTCATATACTTCGCAGTAACTTTTCTTTCTAGGATTAAAGGCCCTAACATATGTTGTCCAGCAGGATCCCACCCTGGCACTGCAGCACCAAATGACAATCATTGAGTGCCTTGATCATCCTGATCCCATTATGAAAAGAGAGGTATGTTGAATTTTAAACCCCCCCCCCATAATCTCTAGTAATACATTTCAAATAGGTATTCTCCTTTTTTAATTGTGTCCCGCTAATGGGGCTTATGCCAGTATTGTACATTTAGAAATACAGCCTCCAATGTTTGTGAGAGATAATGTATATTTTAATTGTTTTTAAACAAAAGTTGTTATCCCACTTTAGCCTTTGACACAAAGATACTGGGTGAAATAATAAATGCTCTTTATAGGCTGACCTTGTAGCAATATAGCAAGGCACACACCTGGATCTAGTAATTGTAAATTTGTATGGGGGAGCGTGCCTGTCTGATTTACTACCACTATATCTTCTCCTTCCACATATTTTTCTCAAGGCGATATACAAAATATAATAAGAAAAACTAAAAAATTACAAACAGCATAGTCGTGTAGTCGTCCAGGGTCTCAGGGGGTCTTAGACCCCTTACTTTTTTGGGAGCAGGGTCCCTATGTCTCCAGCATCCTATGAGCCACTCAGCAAGAAAGGGGAGTGTGATAGCCACTGAGAAGGGTCTTCTAACTTGCTTCCTTGTCGTTTCCTGCTGATTGGAGCCAATCAGAGTGAAAGGAGGTGAGTCAGCCACTGAGAAGACTCTTTTCAATAGCTCACACTCTCCTCTTTCATGCGTATTGGCTCCTAGGGATGTCTCTTGTGGTGGGAGAAGGCACTAACAAGGATCTCATTCTCAACCCAATAGCAAAAAAAGAGGGAGGGCTGTGGCTGTGACTATGATGAAGGGCCCCGGCACTTCTGAATTTGCCATTACACTATTGCGTAAAACCCAACAGAATATGAATTTTAAACAATAGTACACAAAGGACACCTGTGGCAGAGACCCATTCATCCAGCTGAGGAGGCTTTTCGGAACAAAAATGTCTTTAATTGTTTCTGGAAAGTGCAGAGAATGAGCACCTGGCAAATCTACTCACATTTCAGTAGAAGTACCCAATCCATGCATGCAAAATAAAAATTAAATTGTAGGCATGGATTGTGTTTTTAGCTGACAAGAAGCAGCAACCCTTGTGGACTGGGGCGCAGGCAGGTTTCTGGACTGGGGAGTTTTACTACAATCTAATATTCCATATAGATTGCACAGAGACAACTCATGCCGTTTCGAAGTGTGCAAATTGCTCAGCAGTGTTTTCCCATAAAAGCCTAGATTCTGAAGTTCTCTTGATGATGATGATGCATTTTTCATTATGCTTAGACTTCTTTGTGCTTCCTCAACTGCAACTCTCTAACATTCCTAATGTTGTTTGTCAGATGCTTCATGCAGAACTTGATCTTTATACTTTTCCTTTATGGTTTGTGTAACTTGTTCTTAAAAGTGCCAGAGCTGTTAAGATGCATGATACTTGTTGGTTTAGAGCATGGCTTTTATCATATTCACAACCATGCAGCCCGTTCCTTATTATGTTTTCTATTTGGGGATGATTAAACATTGATTAACTCTCTTGTTTTCTCCTTCAGACATTGGAACTTCTCTATAGAATCACCAATGGACAGAATGTCACTGTCATTGTTCAGAAGATGCTCGACTACTTAACTCAGAGTAAGGACGAGTATACCATCATCGACGTAGTTGGCAAAATAGCAGAGCTAGCTGAAAAATATCCTTTTACTTGGTTTCAACAGCTCTGGAATGGCTACATCGGAGTTTATTGTCTGTGATCTCAGTGCTTAATGTGCATTTGTAGGCTTCAAGAATACAGTGCAGAGAACTGTATCTAGTTTTGAAGCACATTAGATTTGCAGTACAGATATTGAAGTGCATTCTGTTGGGCTCTTTATAAAACATGCACCAGAAGAACTAGACATTTTTAAAAAAATTGGTAACTCTCCCTCCCTTCCTCTCCCTCCCTCCCTTCCCCTCCCTCCCTCCCTCGCTCTCCCCCTCTCCACCCACTCCCTCGTCACACTGTAGTTTGCAGCATCCCCTGTTAGCTGCCATTCAGACCCAGTCTTCGTCTGTGTTGGAATTGCTTTTTAATATTTTTTTAAACCTTTTTTTAAAAAAAAAATGTTTATAAACTTTTTTAAAAGATATTTTTAAAGCTTTTAAAATGTTTTTAAAGATGTTTTGTTTTATACATTTTAAAGCCTGTTTTTATGATGTTTTAAAGCGTCTTTAGTGCTTTTGTTTGCTGCCCTGGGCTCCTATTTTGCTAAAGAATTTTTTTATAGAAGGAGGCAGCTGGGCAGATCTAACCTTTACCAATCAAAGGCATGTTGTGGATGATGAACTTGGTGTTAATTGCCCAAGTTGTACGTTCTGTTACAGGGTTGGATAACCTTTTTGGCTCCGTGGGCCAGATGCTTATCAGATCCTAAATCCTTACTGTCAGTACACATAGAAGCTCATGCAAGTAGCTGCATTTTGAAAGTTCTTTGATTTCTAGTGTTTTTTAGTTTTTTTCCCCACTGTTGTTTGCTGCCCTGGGATGAGGGGCAGGATACAGATTTAATAAATAAACAAATAATAAATAACGTTGGGATGGATTGCTTGAACCTGCAAGAGGATAGTTTACAGTGTGTTGATGCTGCAGTGTATATTTCCTTAATGTTCCTGGCACATATGCACCTGACAATGAATGGTTCATCCAGACTATGAATGCAGTATTTTCCATAGGAGGAGAAAAAATGCACTCTGACATCCCAAATAGCTTCTTGCAACTCCTCGCTGAAGGTGAGAGTAATACACGAAATTCAGTAGTGGAAGTCTGAAAGACTGGTGTTATTTGTCTTAATTAAAATAAAACAGAGAGAGAAACAAACATATTGTCATATCCTTTCTAGGTTTTGAAGGTGCAAAAGAAGATAGCCAACTACAGCTTCATGCTGTCCAATCCTACCTTGTGTTGCTAGAGGATGAAAATGCAGTGTATCCACAGAAATTTCTTCAAGTGATGAGTTGGGTAAGGAGGACACAGATGAAAAGGAAATGTGGGAATTTTTTAGCACAGGCAAAATCTAGGTACAGCTTAGGCAATTGAATTTTGAATCATGATAAATAATTTTAAAGGAAACGGAGTAATTTGAAGTGTGAAAAATAGTAATTCATGCATAAATGGTCATGTGTTTTAATACATGTTAAAATGGTGGAAGAATGGCATCCTACTTGTGGCTGTTAGCAGTGGCCAAAGTTGCTCATCAAAATGTCATTGATTTCACTGGGAGTGTTAAGTGTGTGTTGGCACTTCCCAAAATTGTTCTGTGGTAGCGTAGCCTTTGTTTCCAGCGTTAAATCACCCCATTTTCAGTGTGCCCGAAAAGCAATAAAGTGACACTGGGCAGACAACCTGCTTTACAAAATAGTTTGTCCGTTTTTCTAAGAACCTTGGATTTCCCAAAAAAGAAAGCCTTCATGTTTTGCAGCGATAAGGTTAAAATGTCATTTTTTTAAAGGACCGTGAACAAGAAAGTTAGTGAGAAGAAACCAAAATCAATTGTTTTTTCAACCCTCATATTCTTATGATTTCTCAAGGACTTGACACATTTCTTTCACATGTGCGAACCAGAGTTTCAGTGTTTGGCATCTGCATGGTTCATAACAATTTTATATACAAATTATATTAATTGTATGCCACCAAATAAAATATGTCATTTGTAGTTCTCTCTTCCCTGATCTGTTTTCCATTTGGGCCAGTTACTGCCTCTTAGCCTCAGAGGAAGGCAATGGTAAACCATCTCTGAATACTGCTTACCATGAAAACCCTAATAGGGTTGCCATGGGTCAGAATCGACTTGAAGGCAGTCCATTTCAAAGTCTGTAGATCTAAGATTTTGAAATCAGAACTTTCTTGTTTCTTCCTTTTTGCCCAGTAATAGTTTCTTCTGCCATTTCTTGTTGCTCAAGATAGTTTTGAGGATAAAAGTCACTGTTTCGACTCAGATGTTGGCTTATTGCTTGCAGCATATTTTATCTGCAAGCCCTGTTTTGTACTTAAACTCAAATTCCTGTCTGTACATCTCAGCTGTTTTCTAGGCCTCTCTTACTTTTTCTGTGCTCTTGTACAAATGCAAACACTGAGAAGAATGTGTGCATATTTCTTTTCAGTTCATTGTTGCGCATGCCTTTTATAAACTGACCATGGTGTTAATAATTGTCTCCTGATAGGTGTTGGGGGAGTATGCGTACCTTATGAAAAATGTGGATCCAGAAGTTGTCTTGGCAAGTTTGCATAGGATACTTAGGAGTAATGCCACTTCTGAAACCAAAGCCTGGATTATGGCTGCGGCCACTAAAATAGCTTCGCGTACGACACGTTCAAAAACAGTTGATAAACTCATCATGGAATTCAGTACCTCCTTGGATACTTGCATGAGGCAGTACGCCTTTGAATTAAAGCACCTCTATGAAAACAAAGAATTGATGAATAAACTGTTCCCAGTTGATGCTAGTTGTAAGGATGTAGTGGTGAGTTAATGATATTGCATCAGTGTCCATCACTGTTTGGTCCTTGGCAGCTGAATATTTCTTTAAAGCACACTTGAGAGAAGAGAGTGGTGTTTCTAAAGCTTGTACAAAAAATGTAGGGTAGACAGTTAACCTGGAACTTGTACAGAGACAAGTCGCTTCCTCCCTCCACAGTGAGTGGCAAGATCCTGGATAGAGCTTGGCTTCTATGTGAGGCAATACAGTCCCAGCTAGGCTTTTGCAGGGACCTCAGTTTAAATCTAGGAAGTACATGTCTTGAATGAGCAGTGTTGTGTAGCGCAGCTAGTGAGAAACATGCCAGGGTTGCTCACCTCTGATTTGTCAGCTGGACCAGAGAGATTGGGATTGGGGGGAAAAGCCCTTCTTAGATACATTTAATGCAGAGATAGGGAACTTCCAGCTGATGGGGCAAAGTTGGTCCGCAAAGCTGTTTTCTGCAAAGCATGTCCACTTACCCCACACCTGACATGATATGTGACATCAAGTGCAGGGAAGGTAGAGATGTGGCTGGATTGGCTGCATGGCAGTTTGCTGTGTGGGACTTGATTGTGCAGCTGATCCCTGCAGAAAGCAGGCTTGAAATCGCCGCCAGTCAGCTGACAGGTGGTGCCTTCAAGCCTACAGATTAGCAGTGCTTCAAAGCACCATGTGGGGCTATTTGCAAGCCCTGTGTGGTGCTCTGAAGTCCTGATGATCATCACCAGATATTGTGATGTAAGCTGACTGGCAGGTGGGCGGCCTCTGTCAGCTTTGGCCTGCGAGGGGTTGGGAAGCTAAGGATCTGGCCTGCTGGCCCAAATGCAGTTCTCTACTCCTGATTTTATTGTTGCAGGTTTTAAGAACAAATTAGTGGTGAATATAAAATAATAAGGCAAACTGCTTCAGTTAAAAATGAGATGTGTTCCATTTGTGAAGTGAGTTTTTTGAGCAAGATGTATAAAACCTTCTGCTTATGTTCCACTGGGAAGTTCTCCCACGGTATATTTAAATGTAAGCAAGGTGGGAGAACAACGGTGGAAACCCTTACAAAGAAAGGGAACCTAGTGGGCACTGCACACATTTTTACGTATTTAACATAATTTGTATACTGCTTAATTGTAAATAAAACCTCTAAGCAGTTTACAAAGAATATGAAATAGACATTAAAACTGCCAATAAAAGTCAAAGTTAAAAACAAGTTTTTTTAAAAAAACCCACAATATAAATATAATCAATAGTTAAAATTTCATTACAAGCTAACATTACAGATTAAAATACATGTCAGCTTTACACGTCTGAGTAGGCTTGCCTAAACAAGGAAGTTTTTAGCAGGCAGTGAAAAGAGTACAGCAAATGTGCCTTTAATGTTTGATCTGCTGCAGCAGAAATCATATTTTAAAGCAAGGATGGGGAACTTATGGCCTCCAGATGTTGTTGGATTCCAACTCCCCATCTTCCCTGGCCATTGGGCTTGATAGGAATGGTAGTCCAACGATATCTGGAGGGCCGCAGGTTCTCCATCCCTGGTTTAAACTTTCTGAAATAGATTTGATCTGGGGAAGGCCGCAGAAAGAGGACAAAACCAAACTCTGCCTACGCATCTAGGACATTCTCTTATCGTTCAAAGCAGTTTTTCTTAAAAAGGCACTCAGATATATGAACTATTAAAATGAATATTAGTTTGATTTGGTTTTATAATAATAATAATAATATTTTATTTCTAGGCCGCCTATCTGGCCGAATTAACAGCCACTCTAGGTGGCGTACATAGACTAAAATATAACATAGAGTAAAATACAACATATAATACAAAACAACAATAAGTATACTCAATCCAAACCTACCCCCATCATACAAAAATTTAAACTAAATTAGACAGAGGTCTCGAATGCCTGCCTAAAAAACCATGTTTTCAGTTCTCGGCGGAAGCCTGTCAGGGATTATGATAATTGGTTTTGTTTTGGTTTTATGATGATTTTGTTTTGTTGTTTTAATTTATGCATGGCTCATTTTTTGTACACCACGTAGAAATAAGAATGATTAAGTGGTATATAAGTGTCTTTTAAAAATATTGGGTACTAATGGAAGCTTGGTGTGAACAAAAGGTGCTGGATACTAGTAGGTGGGATTTATATAGTGGGAAGGTGTTTCCTTAAGAGACCTGTAAATGGAGAATAATCAGTTTTTGACCTTTCACTCTTAATTCAATGCAGGTTGATGCTTCGTTATCTTTCTTAGATGGATTTGTAGCTGAAGGACTTGACCGCGGTGCAGCACCATATAAGCCTCATCACCAAAGGCAAGAGGAGAAGCTGTCTCAGGAAAAATGTACGGTAATTGCTTGCTTCCTTTTCCTGCAAACAATGGCCAGTATAATCTTAGGGCAAGGATGTAATGAATGTGACTGCATGGAAAGTTTTACAGGGAACTTTTTCAGTGCTTTTGTAGCAGTTAATATCTTGTTGCATGGATGTGTATGCAAATGACAGGAACACACAGAAGCCTCATCAAGTAATTATCCATTACCTTCCCTGCTTATTACTTCCAAATCTCTCTAATCAATTATATAGACTTTTGGCGAAGGACCATTGCTCAGTGATGGAGCATCTGCCTTGCAGGCAGAAGGTCTCCGGTTCAGTCCCTGAAACCCTGGACACCCGATGCTAGTCAGTGTAGACCATACTGAGCCAGATGGACCAGTGGTCTGATTCAGTGTAAGGCAGTGTTAATTGTTTAAAAAGTCCTTCATGTGCAGAGAAATGTTTCCCGTGATAATTAAAGATTTTTTCCCAGTTCTAAAAGTTCTCAGAGAGCTGGTTCAACTGTTACTTCAACTATGGGAGACATGTGCATTTAGGAGCTCGTATGAATGGTTTGTTGTTGTTGTGTTATGTGCCTCCAAGTTGATTATGACTTATGGCAACCCTATGAATCAGCGACCTCCAATAGGATCTGTCGTGAACCACCCTGTTCAGCTCTTGTAAGTTCAGGTCTGTGGCTTCTTTTATGGAACCAATCCATATCTTGTTTGTCCTTCCTCTTTTTCTACTTCCTTCTGTTTTTCCAAGCATTATTATCTTTTCTTACGAATCACGTCTTCTCATTATGTGTCCAAAGTATGATAACCTCAGTTTCATCATTTTAGCTTCTAATAATAGTTCTTGTTTAATTTCTTCTAACACCCAGTTATTTTTCTTTTTCGTGGTCCATGGTTTGCACAAAGGTCTCCTCCAACACCACATTTCAAATGAGTTGAGTCATATATATTAACTTCTAAAAAAGCTCCTTATACGTCCATTCCCTTGGCATATAAAGCTGTATGCTCTAACCTGTAAGTAAGCTTTGTTACTTAGTGGTAAGCCCTGTTATGTCTCAAGTTGCATAGGACTGCATTGTCAAAGTCCCATCGAACAGATTAGAATGCACCCATTTCCTTTTAAATGGAATGCTGCTGCTTCGGGCTTTTTTATGTTTTACTTTTTCTGCCTCTGATACTAATCTGTAAACGAAGCATTTGTTTTGCACTACAAGCACTGCATAGGAAAGTTTTGGGCTTTTATTTATTTATTTAAAGGGATGTTTAAACTGTTCCATATTTTTAAAATCTCTAATCGCTGTACACTATGTAGAACATAAAAATTGTTGCGCTGTGTGTAGTTGTGTTGCTTAATTTCGTTTAAAAGCAGCACCACAGCAGCAGAGGAACAGCAGATGTTGAAATGCGAGTGTGCCAGCGTGTGCGTGCGTTTGCCTAAGAAAGCAGGCTTTTACCCTGCAACAGCATCACTGAGACTGGAGACTTAGTAAAATAAGAAAAGCTACTTTCTTTATAGAAATACATAGTAGATAGAAAAGCAAATCTAGTTCTAACTAACTAGCTAAGTTGGAGGCATAAAGCCCAGGTGTAGGAGTTAGCCCCATGCTTGGAGAGAGCAGAGACAAAGGGATGTCTCCTCTCTCCCGGACAGTCAAAGGACAAAGGGATGGAAAGGGCGGAAGGAGGAGGGGCAGGTAAGCTTCCCTAAAGATGTAACAGTCTAGCAACAGAAGGAAATCAGTCAGAGCATCACAGGTAAAAGGTAAACAAGCCTATCCATCTGGAGAACCCTAGCTCTGTATCCCTTCTGGAGCATAAACAAAAGAACAAAACAGGAGTTGCTCTTGCCCTACTTCCAACAAAAACGACATCCATTAAGACAGAAATTCAGCCTAAAATCATTGAAACGGTATAAAAACATGAAAAGGTGTATAAAAGTGAATAATACAGAAATTCGGAAGATTCAAACACATAAAATGGGGTCCAGTCTTACGGGGCTCAGGGAAAGCCTGGACACAAAGACAAGTCTTCACAAGATATCTGAAGCAACTGATGGTTGCTCTGTCGCCTATGGCAAAGGGCAGGGCATTCCACAGTATAGGGGCAGTAGCAGAAAATGCCTGTTTTCAAGTAACTGACCTGTGATATGCTGCAGGGCGCAGTGGCCGCGAGGAAAATTCCCTCAGGACAGGGAATCTTTCGGGTAGATTCAGGAGCAGGCGGTCTTTCAGGTAGCCTGGTCCCGAGTTGTTCAGGGTTTGTTATGGTGGTGGGGGTTCCATAGTAGCCAGTCTATATGCCTGCCATGAAATATGCTTTTATTACACCTCATACATTACAAAATGCAGACGCTCCTCATACGGACATTGACCTGCATTTGGGCAGTTAATTGGAGGTTGCCTTTCATATTAAACCTTCCTTGCTCTTTAGATTTTAGTTAAGAGATTTTAAATGTGGGATACAGCTCCATTATATCATATGGTCTATTAAATTCCTTTGTTTTGATATGCATATGGTTGTAATAAGTATTTTTTTTTTGGTTAAAAGTCAATATTCTAGACGCTTTTGCAGGCCTCTTTCAGGACAGATTCTGTCTTGAATTCAAAATGTGTTGTATTTCTGAAAGAAAAAAGTCTCAAGAATGATTGGTATTTTATACCGGTAAGATGCTGAATGTGGAATACTCTTGTAGGGACATTGTCCTCTCTGACAGAGAGCAGCCTACCTCTCTCATAATCTGCACTGTTCTTAAGTCTGATGTTCAGTTTTGATGAGTAATTATCCATCCTTTCAGCTTTGAATTTTGAACCTTACGGGCTATCGCTTTCCCAGAGCTTCTCAGCATCTGGTGTTACTGGCAGACAGTCTCCAACTGGACTTTCTCTGGGCTCTGACATCTCTGTTAATAGCACTGAGACAGGGCAGAAAGAGTGAGTATCTTTTGTCACGCCAGTGAAGCGTTAATATGTATTTTAACTCAGTCTGTTCTTCCCTTGTTATCTGTGTAGGGAAATGCTGGCTCTGTGAAAAAAGCAAATGCTTTTCAGTCTAGTAGACAAAAATGCCCTTTCATCAACAATAATTCATTACTAGGCTGATGTTATCCCCCCCCCCAAACTGCATTTAACAAATTGTATTTGTTCACATTCCTTCTGCCTTTTATTTAATATTGAGATGAAATGCATGGAGTCCTAAGCTTTAAGAGTTGAACTCCATCTTAAAATGTAGGTTTCTTAAAGAGCCAAACTACACAGGAGGTCTGTGATTTGGTCTCCCAACACTTTTTATTTAAAAGTAGCTGTGTTGAGCTTTCAGGTATATTGGAGCTGCTGTTCTAGAAGAGGGGGGAATTGACTCCTCTCCCAGAGCCATATTTTTTTTGTTTGCCCCACTGGGAAAAGATACAAGGTTGTATCCAATGTGGTGCTGAGTTAAAGTCACTTAGTGGTATACTTGTTCTGCAGAATGTTGTAGCACAAGAGAATGCATAAGCAGGTTGCTGGTAACTTTGTTCATTGCACAATCTGTTGTGCAATGAATTTCCACTAGTACAACTGTTGCATGGAATTCCTCTGTTGCCCAACATTAAAACCTGTCCATCCACAAGTGCAAGAGCCCTTGCGCTAGTGGACGGTGGGTACAGGCCACAAATACCACATGGAACAACAAATTAGGTTACCTTGATCCACATACAAAATTTGGCTTCTGGAAGTCTTCACAAGAGTAGACTGGCTCTTCAGAAGCATTTTTACAGTCTCCTTCTGGACACTATGGTTTTTTTAAGAAAGTATTTTTTATTAGAAGCTTTTGTAATGCATGAAATAGGAAAATAATCACATTCTGTCACATGTGGTGGGCGTGCCCAGTGATCAGGGAATTTTGGACAAAAGTGTTTTATGAAATCAGCGCAGACCCTGGGTCCCATACCCTCTTATGTCTCTCTCTCATCAATTTTCACTAAATAAAACATCACAGTATTCTTTAAAGAACTACTACTCTCGCATTGTTATAGTGCAGAATTGGAAACAGATCAACTGCAGTTTGGCTGAAGAGTGGTATAATCAAATCTGGAGCCTAAAAAAAGACATCATGTTGACTTTTCCTAATTTACGAATTCTTTAGGACCAACAGTTTGAAGCTAGATGGTGTGAAGAAACTATGGGGAAAAGAGGGCTACCTCCCCCAAAAGGAAAGCCAAGTAGAAAAAGAAGACAACACCAAGCCTGCTCTCCAGGGCATTGCATTTGTGGAACATATTGTTAGTAACTTTCCATCCCAACCTGAGCAAGAAGTTACTGAGCCCTCAGAGGAAGAGGAACGGAAGAGGCAACTTGCTTCAACTCTCTTCGTTGGCCTTGGGTCGCAAAGCAGCATCAGTCTGGTATGGCAGCTAATTGCAGTTTCATAGGCTTGCCCATACCACCAGTGGCCCGTGAGCTTCATGTGGTCCGTGGCCTGTCTGCATAAAATACTCATATTTGCTTTTTAATTGTATTTTTTTTTTGCTTCTTTTCTTATATGGTATTATGATTTGAATTCTGTGGAGTACAAATTGTAATACAATAAAACGCAAGGTAAGAAATAAAAAATGGCAATAAAAATGCAACTAAAATGATACAGCATCTGGCATAGAGCATTACAATTGTTGCAACAGGTGGTAAAATCGTTAAGTGGTCCGCCAAGACCCTCAGCCATTTTCAAGTGGTCCACGGGGGGAAAAAAGTGGGAACCACTGACTTAAAAGGATATGCCCCAAAGCTTCCATGCTTTTGTTCTGAGCCCCCCACTTGCCTAGTACGTATCTTACGATTTGCGTGGAGCGTCTGGGTCTGGAAGATCCATTCAGTTACTTTAGTGTGCTTTGTCTGTCTTGAAATCTATCCCCCATCCTGCATGGCAAAAGTCTTGTGAAGTTGAGAGGAGTTGCAAACAAAACAAAACCACTTTGCAATCTGTGATAGGAGTCAGCTATTCAAGGAAAAAAGGCCCCACTTTCTGTTGGGTGAGTGCACGCCCCTGGGCTTTCCTAAAAGAACTCTCTGGAGTCTGGCCTAATGTCTGGAAGTCCCTCCCACTAAAATGTCAATTCAGGTCCCATAATTTGCATCTCTGGCTTTTCCCTTCTGACAGTTCAAGGGAGGAAAATGTTAGCCAAGTACATGCCTTACTGTTTCCCCCTTTCCCCATAACCTTTTAATCTCGTTGTCTTAATGCACGCTTAACATCCAAAGCGGTAAGATTGCCTTATCATATTTACATGTTCTTAGTGTCTGGTCAACACAAGTCGTGAGCCCCAGTGCTAAGCAAATGGTGTGTGAGTTAATGTCCCCTTTCACAATTGCTGAATAAGTTGATGCGTCCTGTCCTGACATGCATCCTCAGCAAGCCCTTCCAAAACCATGGAAGTTACTTCCGTATTTTCTCATTCACTTAAAATGTTGGTCCTTCAGTTTGGTGAGCTGGGATCCCATAATTGTTTTGTGCCCTAACCAAACGTAGATCACAAACCAAGGAAAGGAGGGACTTTCAAAGTGCCTTGCCAGTGAAAAGCCAAAGGTGGAAAAAATATTTTTATTTACTGCCTGATGTGTTTTGGGTAGAAATAACCCTTTATCAAGCCTTTAGAAAAAATGGACACATTAAGACAGGCTCAGGCCCTAAACCACTGTTTTTCAACCTTAAGGGATGATGGGAATTGTAGTCCAGCAACATCTGGGGACCTAAGGTTGAATAACAGTGCAGTAAGCTCTGCCAAGTTTATTTTCTTTACTGCATGTGCTAAATTTATACCATGCCCTTCCTCCCAAAAGAAGCCCAGGGTTAAGTTAGCAGTAACCTCCCCCCATGTATATTATTCTAACAGAAAGGACAATGAAAATGGAAATGATAAATTTCTGTATTTGCATGTACACAGGTGATGATGCAACTAAAAACTAAGAATCTAACTAAAACGTGCGTCTTGCAGTAAGCTGGTTTGCATATGAAATACCTTTAAAAGAATAGACCTTATGATTTCCTACTTGGCGTGTATAAAAATGTTTAATGTCTGTTTTTGTGTAAAACTTGAAATTTAGCATTTTTTAAAAAAATTAGAGGCCCCTTCCTAATCTGAGGCCCTAAGCTGTAACAAATTTAGTTTATGTGTAAATCTGCCACTGGGCACTGTTAAGAAATAAATTAGTTAAAAAGTGGGCCTGATGTCATAGGCTGGGACTAAAGGTGGTCTGAAAAGCTTGAAACTTACTCCCTTTAATAATAAGCTGCACCCAGACTTGGAGTTTTTTAATAAAAATGTACATTCTCTCTGTTTTTTTAATTAAGATGGGCAAAGGAGACTCTACGACTCAGAAGTTCAGAAGGAAATCGAAAACCAGCGAAACCAAAAATAGTGAGGAACATTTCAGTATCCAAAGCATTGCTAGCCCTTCCCTCTGCCCTTTCCCCGATGCGTTATCTAGGACCCAGGAGCCCTTCCAAAACAATGGACACCTGAGGCTAAGGAAAGTGTCGCTGAGTTCTGCTGAAACTTCTGAATCAAAGGTGGCGCTTGATAGGTCTCATTCTATGCCAGAAAGTGAACTAAATGAGACGCTTTTGGGTCACAGACTCTCGCTGTCCTCTTTGTTTGCCGACAGTAACATGGAAGTTCTCCAGCCTTCTCCGAGTGCTCAGACCGTGGTCCCCGAGCAACTCTCGTCCATGCCTTGCTTATCAGAAGAAGTAGCCAAACACCCTCATTCTGAAATCTCAGAACTTTGTGGCAACAAAACCCTGGTTTTGTACTTTTGTAAAGTATGGAAAGATGACTCTGTCCTACTTTTCTTATTTCTTGCCAATAAAAGCAATTCTGTACTTAAAGCTGTGAATCTGAAATTTGAACACACAGAACATCTTAAGGTAAGATGAGGAAAGCCTATAAGTTCATCTCTGATTTTTGTTTTCTTCTTTAAATGAAGGCTTCGTGGTGATAGTATTAAACCTCTTGGTCCTTTTTCTCTCCTCCTTCTTTAACGTAGATCTGTGAAAATCATGGCTGCCACTTTGCTACGATAGAAGCTCAAAGCATAGAAAGCTTCCAGACGTGTGTAGAGATGGAGGGTCTCTGCTCATCAGAGACGCTCTCTGGTTCCATCAGTTACCTTCTAGACTTGGATGCACACCTCAACTTTTCTGTAACTTTTGCAGTGTTGGATTATACCAGGTAACTGCGTAAAATAGCTTGTTTATCAGTAGTAGGCATGAAGTCCTCTCAAGCAAGTACTGATTTGATTCACTTGATATGCTTAATTTTATTTGTTGTCATATGTAAAACATATTTTGTGCCTTCCTTCCCCCCCATCTGTCTGTCTGTCTCTCTCTCTCACACACACACACACACGCCGTTTGGTTTCTTAAACTTTTAATCATCTGAAAGCTGTGGTGCTTCTAAGGTAATTTGATACATACACATTTTTATTGCGGCCAACCATTCAAGAATATACAACTGTGTAAATAAACAATCACAAAAGCAAAAGAACAAAGGTTATGATTAAGAGCTAGCAGTCTTTGAATGTTTAGTAGATATTACTACATTCAGAAATATTGCTACCTGTTCAGTAAAATGTGATATATAAAATAAGTGTAGAGATGGAGCCTTGACAGAAACAAGGATGGCAACACTGAAGGCAGTTTCCTCTGACCCCCACGGGTTGTTTTAAATGTTTTATTCTAGCTCAGTTTTCAATACCTCTATTTTTAGCATTTTAGTAATCTCCTTAGAAACAGGGGAGTTAAGAGAGTTTGCTGTCAAGGGTTTTAACTATTATGGCTGTACTATCGATTCAGCCGGTTCAGTTGTGGGGGAGTTTCCCGACATTGTTGGTGGACTTAAGATCTAATAAACACAGCTGGGAGTGTAGAGATGTGAAAGCCTGGAAAACTCCAGGAAAATTCAGGGAGAAATATTGTTCCAGGTTTTAAGAACAAATTAGTGGTGAATATAAAATAATAGGCAAACTTGTTCAGTTAAAAATGAGGTGTGTGCTAGAGAAAGTCACTCCACTTAATAAATACCCTAGCTAAAAATTTTAATGGCGTCTTGTTAAGCTTGACAGGCTGCTGTGAAAATACTTTGTATGGGGCAGAAAGTTTTTTTCTTGTTTTCAGGAACAGCTTCCTCTCATTAATATGTTATAAAATCTATTGCTCCTTTTCTCTTTTGTGCTGGTATTTTCAGGCCAATGAAAATGAGCACTGATGAATTTGGAAAACTGTGGCTCTCCACTTCGAACGATGTCAAACAAAACCTAAAGATGACATCATCTCAGGCGTCTCTGTCAGCAGTTCTAAACACTTTGCAGCAAAAGCTGAAGCTGCATATAGTTGATATCATCGGTAAGTAGCTTGAGATTTCTTTCAGATTTGTAGCATGTACAATCTTAAGACATGAGTAGGTGGTCATTGAAGCAGACAAATTTGTAGCCAGGATTAACCCTTGTTCATCAGAAGCCAGTTTACATTTGCAAGGTGATGACTGCATGGCCTTTGCACAAGTTCATTTTATGAGCTGAAGGCTCACAATACCAATTGTGTGCAAAATACTTTGTGGTTCTTAAGCTGATTACATTTTCTTGTGCAAAATGCCAGAATGATTTTTTTAAAAAAAATCTATAACCTGCTATGTACAGAACCGTAAAAGTGTATTGCAGATGAAAATCAGGGGAGCAAAATGTCTAATGACCTGTTCCTTTTGGACTAGCCCACAAGCCATATTACAGGTTACTCTTGAAAGTGCCCTCAGGTTCAACAAGACCTGTGATGTAACATGTTTGAGAAATGCCTGTCCAAAGCCCCCTTGGTTGCACAGAATAAATTATGCGGTAGGTTTAAGAATTCCAAACAACTTTCTTCTTAAAGACCAAGGAGGTATCAGGGTATTATTCAAGGCATAAAGTCCTTTACAAAGTTAAGGTGTAAATTTGAAGCTGTCCTTTTAATAATTAAAGATTATTAGGAATAATTAATGCAAAAGTTACCTGTAAGAAGGATCAGCTATTATTGTATTGAAATTTTTCAAATCTATGATGACGCTAACTTCCCCCCCTTTAGGTAATGAGGGAATAGCATCGTGCCGACTGCTTCCATCAGTTCCCTGTTTACTACATTGTCGAATCCATGCTGGAATGTTGTTATTGTGGTTCAGATCCCCTTGTCCTGCTCTTCCAGACTGTTTACTTTATCAGTGTCAGAAGGTGATGGAAGAATCCTGAGTGCCACAGTGCCTCCTTCCTAAACTAACGGCAAGAAGGATGTGTGTGATTGTGCAGGGCTTTACCAACACAGAGCCAACTCTCATCCAGCTTGTCAAGAGTGGAGTTGCATGTGTGTACACCCTAGGGGGATGTACGGTGGTTATGCTTAGGTGCCTGCCTCCTCTCCTTCCCCCCGAAATGCTCAGGATCAGTCAGTCACTGACAAGGACTAAAAAAAAAAAGCATAAGTAACTGTTGGAACTAGACATGTTATGCAGGATATTTATTTTATATTATGTACTTTGTATTGGTCACCATAGTTTATTCATAGGATCAGCTACTACTTGAATTATTTCACTAACATCACTTATAGCTTAAAGGAACTTGTTGAGCCTTGTCTAACCATTGTTGTTCATGAGCTCTTTTGTGTGACATGACTATCGTTTGCACCAGTTTCACAGCAGTATTGCAAAAGCAAGATGCTGAATCTCAGTGAAACTGACATTCATTTATAAGATAAATCTCCATGACTGTCCATGGTTGTAGGCTGAGTCATCCTGTGACTCAGTAATAACCAGCGTGTGAATGCTAAGCTTTGGAGGTCCAGGTGCACAATTCATTGCACCTCACAAAAAGAGTCAACATTGGGGCTACTGTCTATGCGATGCCATGTGGGACATCTGCATTTAAGGGGACTACCGGGTCTCATCCCAAGATACAGAATACCAGTTTCTTAAGGATGTGGCTTCAAGCGGTGAGCAAGACTCCAGTGTACAACATAGCTGCAGTTTCACTGCGTATCAGTTTGTAGCTCCCTCAGAGTGCTAAGAATCTCAGTTTTCACCAGGCTCCAGAGAGCTTCTCTGGGGGCTTGTGCATGAACTCATCAGAAGTTCTTACTAGGAGCTACTTCCTCACACTGCATTAGTAGACTCCCGTAATTGCACTGACTGTTGGACATGGCTATAACGTAGCATATAGCTATAAGACTTGTACTCTTGGTTCCAGCTTTTATTATAATGCAAAAGAGCTTGTTCCACACAACCATTGAGCTTATGTGTCTCACAGAGCAACTCTTCCATGTTATGTGGCCAGTTGCTTCTGCTTTCAAATACCCTCTCAGTTTCACTTTGTACCATGTGGTGCTTGTTTTGCTGTTAGAAAGGGGGTGGGAGTCAAAATCCCCACTGAACATGCCCTTCTTGGGGAGACTGTAAGTAGCTCTTTGGATCCCAGCCATAATGCTGGAGATCACTAAATACATATCTCCAAATACAAACCATCCTCTTTAAAAATAGTTTTCTAACCCAGCCACGTTTTGTGAATTTGCAGCAGCTTTTACAAAAGATTATGGGTTGTATCCAGTGCTGGTCTTACTCAAAGTAGAACCATTGAAGCTATTGGGCAGGAGTAACTTTTAAGCTCATTCGTTTAAATCGGTCTACTCTATTTATTTTACCGAATTTACATATACCGCTTTTCACTTCTGTGATGAATTATGAAAGTGGTTTACATATAAAACATAATACAATGTAATCAACAAAAACCAATTATTAAAACCAAATTGGAACGGGAGGGGGAAGGGATACAAAATCAATGCCAGAACAGCAAAAATTGTCATTACAGAAGTTTTACCCCCCTGCAGCGTTATTCCCAAGTTCAGCGCTTTATTTTCCTCTCTAGGCATGAAGTCATTTGGTATTGCGTCAAAGAAACTACTGGAGTTAGGACTAGCTTTGGATAACCGCGTGTTATTTCCCCTTGGATGACCTGAGTGAATCCAGCATATGTATACAACAAAATGGCTTTGTGTGCTGGAAAGTTTAGACATACGCACTTTAACTAGTTATTACCTGTATCCCTATCAGTTGTTGTCTGCTGTGTTTGATATATATTACCTTTGGTCTTTGCTGTTGCAGCAGAACAGAAACCTCCCAAGCGGCTGAGTTCCCCCCCCCCCATTCAGTTGTTGTATTTCCTTTTTACTGTCCAGGAAATGAGAGAAATATGACCCTTCAGAGGGTTTATGATGAAGCACTGGGAACTTCCTTTTTAAACCAAACCCCAAAAGGGAATGGGAGTTAGTTATGAGGCTTTCTTGACTTGTAGCCCAGGTTTCTAGTCCTCATGGTTGAGTGTAGGAATAAATACATCTGAACCAACATTTCGTTACGTTTGACCCTGCGTGGCTTATGACATCATAGAGGAAGAGTAGTTTCCATCAAAGAGTTCATTTAACATACCAGAACATTCATAGACTTATTAAAAAAGGATGAATACAGCACTAGTAAGGTAGAAGGACTGGTCTTCATGTTCAGTTTTAAATTGTCACTGATCTTGCCCCCACTGTCAGACATCTGTAAAATTGAAGTGTGTGATTTTCCCTTAAAAACAAAGCTGTCTGATTAGATCACATAAGTATCTTAACAACCGATAATAATTGAGCACAATTTGGCTTTCTTAGTTGTGAAATTAGTGTTTTTGATTTGCCAGGAGACTGAGGTTCCCTCTGTGTGAGTGCTTTGATGCTTTCTTTTGCTAGGCCTTCTTTCGTAAGTGTACTTTTGGAATGATTCCTGTGGAGAGAAATGGCTATGGGAAAATATTATGCAAGAATTGAACGTCCATATACATTTTCAAACATGTAGTTAGGAAAATGTTAACATTCAACATCTTCACTGGTATTATTGTTTCTGGTACCAAGGTAACGCCTTTGCAACCTGGCCCAACATGCTAGCGTGTGTGATTTGCATTGAATTCATGCCAGATCAGAGTGACAACAGTGTTTTTATTATATGCATTTAAATATGTTTATTTCACATAAAATGCTGCTCAGAGTGTGGCTGTCAGCCAGTGTTAAAGAACAATAAATAACAACAGATTCTGTTTCCCTCTCTGCTCCTGGACCCAGCACCAGGATCTTCTTGGACACATGGGCTACCACCAACCTCTTGACATTCAGGGAGGTCTCGTTGATTTCCAGGACCGTATGTAGAGAGACTATAAGATGTGGGCCCTGAGTACCTGTAGATGGGGATCATGAGTGAGAGAGGGCTGTTGAGGTCATGCCTTACTTGTGGGCTTCCATACGCATCTGGTTGGCTACTGTGGGAATAGATATCTAATATTCTACTTTTGTAGAAAGGTAGATTATCTGCATAACAGTACACTACTTGGAGAGTTTTATACTGCCCTTCAATGTATATTTATAAAAGTTGTGATTTGCAAAAGATTAAGCAAACTCCTGAAAACATCTATGATAAAAACTCCTTTAGCTGGTAAAAGGTCCCTCTTGGAATGAAAAAACTCCTTCATCCCAGAATCTTGGGCAAATTGACATTCTGTAGAATGTAGGAAAGCTTACCGTGTGAGGATCACATTTGGGAGAAATGCTTATTGAGCTTGAATAGTGGGCATGTCACTCTGTAACCATAGCATGTCAGAAGTATGTAAAGAGATCATCCAGTTGTGCTGTGTGTTTTGAAGACTGTTAAAAATGAGCTCTGTATTAGATAAAATGTTAACAGTGGGTGGCTGAAGACACTGTTGCTATGTGCATTGCAGGGGCTTAGGAGAGAACACACCTCTGCACTCCAGATTGTGGAATGCCCTTTTGTAGACAGACGAAAACACTTTTCCCATCACTTACTTGAGGATTAGTAGGGATTCTCATTGAGTTTATGTTGTCTTAAATGTGCGTTTATTACTTTTGTTGTACTTTTTTTTTCTATTTTATTTGGACTTTTTTTTTTTACTCGTAATGTGCCTTGTGAAGACTTTTCTGTTGAAAGGTGATCTATAACTCTTGTAACGAAGTAGAGCATCACACACCCATGGGGTCCCATCCAGTGACAGGGGAGAAGGTGAGGGCAGGTTTTGGTAATTGTCTCAACAGTGTCAAAGTGCAGCCCCTCTCTATCCACTTCTATGGTACAAAGCAGGGATGGACAATAGGGCAACTGTTCTACCAACCTCCGTCTTCCCCCACCTGCTTGCCTTTTTACAAACCAGTCAAGGGATGGCTCTGCCTGTCATTGGCTGTGGCTCCACTTGGTGTTGGTCTCTCTGCCTCCTGCCTTTGAGTCCCGATGGACACCAGCCACCACTGTCTCCTGATGTTGGATTCCCAGCTTCCATCAACCCCATCGCCCAGCAGGGCCAATGAGCAGTGATGATGCGAGTTAGTCCAGCAACATCTGAAGGCCCAAATTCCCCATCCCTGGCATAAAGCTGGAGTGTGCACTCTCTGGAGGACATGAGAATACAGGGCACAGAAGTGCAGCGTGACCCATCAGCCAAAGCCAAGAGACAGGCATCATAAGTACAGCTCTTTCCCCATTTCATCCCATGCTGTCCGAATGGAGGGATTTACTAAATGCACTAAAAATATTACTGTATTAAAATAACATGCAGATTATCAGTGTACACTCATGTTTACTTTATGCCTCATGGATGTAAATGGAAGCCTCTATTTTGGCAAAATTAATAGCTCTGGGGTTTTTCCTTCCATGCTACAGTTCACGGTGTGCACCAGATTTAAAGGATAGAACTGGGTGGATTGCAGCAGCTAGCAAAGCTACACTTTCCTCTCCTGTGCAGTTTTCTACCATTTCCATTAGATGGTGTTAGTATGACATCAGATGATAGCGATGGCTTTCACACATCTATGCATGCCGAGTTCTTTTTTTTTTACATTTTGTCAGAAATTCTAAATTCTACTGTTTTACTATTTGTCTACCGGTATGCAGAACTTAAGAGAACTTGGTTGAATACAAATGGATTTGCTTACTTTTTACTTGTAGTAGGCTCTCTTTATTTTTAAGTTGCCTGCCAATGCTGTTTCCTTTTGTTCTTTGGATGAGGATGGATCTGCTCCCCACCCCTACCCGCACCCTGCAGCAGGGCTGCTTAGTCACCATGCTGATCAGAACCAGGAGCCTTGCCAGCATCTTGGCCAATGGGGGGCTATAAAGATCACACAGACCTCCTTATTCTCGATCATGCCCAGAATCAATGGATCCAGGAGCAGAATACATACCTGCTCCCTCAGAGGGAGTGCAACTTGCTCTGAACTGGCAGGGCGTGTCTTTGCCGGACCTGAGAGCCCCTCCACCTTACCAGCATTCAGATTCAGTTTAGTGGCCCTCATGCGCCCCGCTACCGTATCAAGCTATTGGATGACCATACCTGAATCGGACATTAAAAAGAAATAGAGCCTGGGTGGTGGGAGTTATATTTAAGCATATGTCCCATCCTTCCTCCCTTGAGGAGCCTGGGGCAGGAAGGAGAGAACAAAGTGATAATTGAATATTGTTTAATTTAATCATGAATTAAAACCATGCTGTAAGGCCTGGTTCTCCTGGTGCCAAAATGACACCAGAGTTGACATCAGCTGAGCCTGCCTGGGAGAGACATTCCACGTATGGGGAGCCACGGCTGAAAAGGACCTCTTTGAAGTCGCAATCTCCTGAACTTCATCTGGCGGAAGAACTTGCAACAGGGTCTCTGATTATAATGGTAAGTTTCAGGCAGGCTCAGGTTGGAGAAGGTTTAGAATGTTTAGAAATAGGGAAACCTTTTGGTTACAGTCTTTGGTTTTTATTTTAATGACCCTTTTTTAAAACCTGCAAAGGAGGTTGGTGGTAATAACTACAAATGAAAAATGCTAAAAGACCAGCTGTTTAATCACAAATCATTTAATGCATAATTTATGATAACACACAACACACAGTTTGAGCCTGACTTGAACGCTACTGATATCTTGGAATGGATTGTTTTTACATGTTAACCCACCAATATAAAAGTAAATGAATATACAGCATATGCCAACATGAGAAATGCATAATAGTTTCTCCTCCATGTTTTAAGGCTGCTCAAGTCTTTTATACATATAAATAACGTGACATTTGATGGTTTCCTAAAAGAAAAAAATACAAATTTGAAGGTCAATGTGTGCAAGATATAAACACCTCTCCCCTTTTGTGCTTCTTCCCCAGAGTAGCCTTTTCCTGCCTACCTCCCCACACCATGGGAATTGGCTTATTGAAAGTAATTGTGTATAACTGTGGTGGGGAATCTGGCTCTCCAGATATTGCTGAACCCCCAACTCTCATCAGCTTTAGCCATCATGGTCAATGGTCAGGGATGATGGGAGCCCAACACTATTTGGAAGGCCACCCACTCCTGCTGAATAAAGGATTAGCCAGACTATCTGACCATAGCCGATTTTGCACACAGTGCTAACCCATACCTTAGCATTGCATGCACAAGCCTAAGCCTTGCACACTCCCCTTTCCCCCCCAGCATGGCCACAAGATTGGCCTATTTTCCGTTAAATGTGTTTTTTTGTTAAGCCCCAAAAGGACAAACTTTAAATTATGCTTGTGATTGAAATAACCCAGGTTAAACCATGGGTCATGATCCTGCCTTGTTACTCATCTGTAGTTTAAGCTAACTAGAATTTGCCCTAGTTAGATGTAATGTTAGCTGTGATTTGTGAACAGAAATCAGATGCTTCCACTCTCTGTAGCTGTACTGAGGTTCATTCACATAATGTTAAACCATAGTTTAGCATTACATACAAAACGAGCCAATTCCATTGTGTATTTCTTCAAACGAGTTGGTCTTTCCCCCTCTACCTTCCACAGATTACATTATCTGATAAATGGACACTGAAGCAAAATGGCACAATGGCCATCAGTGCTACCCTAAGCAATTGGATTATTGGCTATCTCATCAAAGCCAGCAGGAAGGCATGGATTGTAGGCTGTGCTTTTCTAGTTCCTGGAATATACTTCGAACACAATGGTGGTATATGGGCTTAATCTACAAAAATCATTGCCACACGTCTGCTGCTATGCTGTAACACTCATGTGCAGTTGCAATTTTATATCCACTTACCTGGAAGCAAGCCCAAGTGGATTCAGTGAAACTTACTTCTGAGTAGTCATTGATAGGTTTGTATGGATTTCTTTAGTCACCTATATCTGTTCTCCTATGAACTCTCCTGCATGAGGCTCTCTAGCAGAGAACACAATTTCTATAATTTCAGTAATGCCCTATCAACATAGGCCAAAGTGTTCAGTGTGACCCTACAATAGGGTTGCCAGGCTCAGCCTGAGACTGATCCTGTATCTTTCGGAGAAGAGAAAGTCAGCCAAGTGGAGGTGTTCTTGCAACCCTGTAATGGGAAAAACCACAAGGTGGAATTCTCCCTTTCCTCTGTGTAACTTTTAAAGATGCAGAAGACCTCTTGGTTGCCAGGCCTGGCCTCCCAGAGGTGTGCTGTATCTTTAAAAGTTGTGCAGGGGGAAGGGAGAATTCCACCTTGTGGTTTTTCCCATTACAATGTTGCAAAAACACTTGCACTTGGCTGACTTTCTCTTCTCCTGAAAGATACAGGATCAGGCCCTGAACTTGGCAACCCTACCCTACAATGATTGCCTGAAAGGAGGATGACAGCCTCTGCTGAGGCCCATGTTGTATCAGGCTAAAGATTTAAGTGGTGCAGAGCGGGTGAAAGATCTAACAAATGAGAGGTGCTCAGGCAATGTTTCTTTAAAACAGGCGTGGGGAACCTTTAGCCCCCCAGATGTTGCTGAACTACAACTCCCATCATCCCTGGCCATTGGCCATGCCTGATGGGAGTTTTATCAGAGCAACATCTGGAGAGCCATAGATCCCCCACACCTGCTTTCAAAGAAATTCTGGAGCAAGCAAAGTGAGATCCTGGTGTTGTGGCGTCCTTTTGTTGCTCCCTCATCTCTCCCTTTCAGTCACCTCTTGCAGGAAGCTACCTTATACCGAGTCAGATCATTGGTCTGTCTAGCTCAGTACTGTCTACACTGACTGGCAGCAGCTCTCCAGGGTTTCAGGCAGGGGTCTGTCCCAGCCCTACCCGGAGATGACAGAGATTGAACCTGGGACCTTCTGCATGTAAGGCAGTTCCTCTACCATTGAGCTACAGCCCTTTTCCCTAGATTTTTGGGCTAGCAGGGGTGGGCAACCTTTTTCAACCCAAGGGCCAGATTCCCTTCTGGGTAACCTTCCGAGGGCCGCATAGCAGTGGCTGGTGGGGCCAGAGATAAAAAAGGGCAGAGCAATGAATACAAGTGTCACCTTTGTACAGCAGGCCAATTTTCTACAAACACACACACACACCCCCTCTCTATCCTGCACCCAGGCAAGCAAGAGTTCAAGGACGTATTTCAGCTACGCAAAAACAAATGACATGAAGCAAGAGGTATGGCCTGGGCAAACAGCGTGTGGCAGGGTAGGGGGTGTGGCCTGGGGAAAGTCCCAAGGGCCAGATGGAGATTCCTGGAGGGCCGTCTTTGGCTCACGGGCCTGTCGTTCCCCACCCCTGGACTAAGGCTACAAATGAATTGCAGGTTGCTGTATAGGATTAAGTCAAGGCCTGAAAGTGTTTCATTGGCTTTGGTAAGCAGCTGCTGAGATTACATCCCCTTCGAAGGGCCACTGGCTGCACACCTGGCATAACCTACTCTCTTTTTCACCTGCCGTAGATGGCTAGAAGGAGAAGGTGAGAGGGACAAGCAGAAAGGGCCCCTGGAGCCATCTCATGGTGTTCTTGGTGTTTCAGTGCAGCAAGGGTAGCTAATACGGTGCCCTCCAGATATTGTTGGGCAGATGTCCAACTGACCTGGAACCAGACCGCGGGGGCCTCGTGGATGGCCCGACGAAGATGTCGACCCAGCGCGCGGCAGCTTTGAAAACCGTGAATTCCATATTAGGGATCATTAGGAAACGGGTGGACACTTTGGATGCTGCCCCCTGTTTTGGTTGCTGCACCTCAAAAAGGACACAGTATTATTGAGCTAGAAAAGGGCAAACAAAATGGTCCGAGGAATGGGCAAATCCCCTGTGAGGAAAGGGTACAATTTTGGAAGCTTTTTAATTACATGAGTAAGATTATGCATGGTGTGGAGAAAGTGGACAGAGAGAAGTTTTCCTCCTTCTCTCATGATACTAGAACGCAGGGCCAGCCAGTGAGGCTAAGTGTTGGAAGATTGAAGACAGACAAAGTCCTTTACATCGTGTATATTTAAAACGATGGCATTCACTCCCACATAAGGCAGTGATGGCCACCAACTTGGATGGCTTTAAAAGAGGACCGGACAGATTTAGGGAGAAATCTGGCAACTAGTCATGATGGCCATGTTCAATTGCTATACCTCAGAATAGCGACTGCTGGGAATTGCCGGCGGGGCGAATGCTATTGTACTCGGGTCCTGTTAATGGGCTTTCCATAAGCATCTGGCTGGCCACTGTGAGAACAGGATGCTGGAGCAGATAAGCCTTTGGCCTGAACCAGCAAGGCATTTATGTTCTTTGCAGATTTATATGGAAACAGGATGGAACAGGCTGATGAGTCAACGCATGCAAACTGACATGGATCAGAAATAGGCTGATCCGCTCATCCCGAAGGGATACAGTCCTTCATAGTAATCAGTTGCCATCCAGTTTAATCGAAAGCCATGTAGGATTTAAAAAAAAAAACACTAAAATGAAGCTTTTAACTATTTTTTAAAACAAAAAAATTCTCCATGGCTGTGTTTTAATAAGAAACAATCCTGAGCTCTTCAGTGCTCTGCAGGCAACATTTGGAACAGCTTTGTTTCTTGCAAAACACACGGCGCTGTGTACAGCATAGAAAAGTACACAAACAACAGAGTAATAGAAGACTTTGCGGGGGCCCTGATTCAACTGTGGGGAGGTCATGGACATCACACTGCAATTTAGGAGGAGGGAAAGCTCCCCAAATTACACTTGTTATTCGGGATCCACACAGTCAATGCACACCCCTGTGGATAATAACTTTGACAATGTAGAACATACAAGAAGTTGCACAAATCTTTCTGTTCCTCCCCCTTGAAGAGTCTCAGCCATTCTGCAGCAACAGGATTGGCATAACCTTTCCATCCTTACTTTTTGTAGGAAAGGGAATGCCTTAAAAGAAGCACAGTCTTCTGCTTTTGTTGCGCTTTGCCCTCATTCCTGGCCTATGGAATTCTTCTCAGTTTGGATCATGTGTAAAAAGGGGGAGGATTTCAATTATATTTCTATTCAGAGCCCGCTCTTCATCTTCATCTAATGGTCCTTTCTTTTACAATGTAAATGTGGGCATTTTGGCTCACTGACATGGATCTTCAGGTTTGTTTTTGGAACATCAAATAGCAACATGGCAATAATGATATCATGGCACACAATATATTTTTAAAAAAAATCACAGATGGCCACATATCCTAAAATTCTCGGTCTGTATAAGGACTCACGTGTGACTTGTTTCTGTTTTGCTTTGTGTTATGAACTGAATGCAAGGGCTCTGTAATCAAGATTAAATCCTGGCTCACATATAACATTAAGCCATGGGTAAATTAACCATAGTTAATAAACCATTGTTAACACTGTAACATCTGGCAAATGGTCACTTAAACCCTGGTTGATTACATCTCCCCCCCTTAAAGGAGACAAAAGCCAGGAACAGCTGTTCTTCAGTCGCAGCTCTGTATTTTCTGGGCAGTGACAACTACTTAACCATAGTTAAGGAGATCTGGGTTCGCATTTAATACTAAACTATGGTTTATGTTAACTAAGGTTTATAAACCAGCTACAAACCTGGGCTAATGAGCGATCTTTAACCATAGTCAATAAACCATAGTAAAGCAGCTGGGCTGGGTTCACGCATAACCTTAAGCCATGGTTTAATAAACCATAGTTAAGCAATATGTGCAACCCAGGCCATTAACTTTTGGGTTATATATAGGTATCTCCCTCTCATGTTTCTGTCCTACTCCATAAATTTCATTTCTTAACTAAATGTTTTGTTGCTGTTTTTTTAAAAAGGGCAAAGTTTCAAAGGACTTTCTCATCCAGCAGTTTGTTGATTCCATCACAAATCTTTTTGAGGTGTGGTCGGCATTCCCCATCAGGGCTATAGAGGGCAGTGAGAAATGCCACGTCTGCAAAATGGTTGAAGACGTGATTGATTCGTGCATGGGACCTGGCTGTCAGATGCCTTTCTACGAGTTCGTGCACAAGGTCTTTGCACTCGTTCAGGAGTCCTGAGAGAACGTTTTTGTCAAATGTGTATTCCACCTCATAAAAGCTGACAATCGTCATGGCTGCTTGGTTCAGCTTCTTGCGGAACTTTTCAACAATCTCCAGCTCTTCTGAATTGAACTGATTGTTTCGGTAGAGGATCCCAATCTTGATGGCCACTTTGATCAAGTCCTTCATGATTTTATGCGCTTCTTTCTTGTTTTTCATGTGCTCTGTGGTTACTTTGTATAGCTCATCAAAGATTTCGCTGCTGGTATCATCAATCAGCATATTTGCCACCGTCTTGGTTGCCATTTTGCTCAATATCTTTTTCTGGGCTTGTAGTGCAAGACTCTTTGAACTAAAACTATCAGAACCTGGGTAGTGGATAAGAAAGAGATAAAAAAGGGGATTAGAAGGTGGAGAGAGAGAGACAGAGAAAGAGAGTTAAATTAACTTCAAATCATTTGCAGGGAACATTTCACAATTCAAAGTGCCAGCTATTATCTATAAAGCCTGCAATGATTTAGGATCAAGACATTTCAAGGGCTGCCTTCTTCCATATGACTTTGCCCACCCATTGCCCATACGCAGAGAGCCTGCTCTGTCTTCCACTGCTTTTGGAGGTGCAATTGATGGGGTCATGACAGTGGATCTCTTTGACAGAAGCACCCAACTTGTGTAAAGAGGTTTGACCAGCTCCGTTATTGACCTGTCAGACATTTTATTTCAGTTGGCACTTAATTTGCATTGTAGTATTGTAATATTTATTGTATTAGTTGCTAAGTTTCTTGCCTAAAAGGGGCCAACAGAGAGATAGAGATAAAATGGATCTATATATATATTTAATACAATGTATATAACATGCATATTTTAAAGATGCATGTTCATCCTCAATACAGCAAGGACCTATGCATGGACGAAGCATGCTTCTGCATACGTGTCTGAATGGGGAACATTAGAACCGAATGGGGAACACAGGAACATAGGTCACTGCCTTATACAGAGTCAGACTGTTGCTCCATCTTGCTCAATATGCTCTCCACTAGAGACAGGTGAGAAATCCGATTCAGTTAGCTTTTAAAGGCGAATTTATCAAATTTGCACTTTCCAAAACAATAGAACTGAAACACAGCCGTCCTTCAAAATTTGCACTTGTTCAAATTTTGCAAAGCAGTTCACCAGCGAAGCGACGTTTACAAAAAATGCATATGTTAGGGCAGAGTGTGCATAAAAATGAATATAGGAGTGAAAATAACATACAAAGACGCATGTTACGACTAGAAATTGCTTGCAAAAATGTGTGCATTAGTCAAAACTAAGAAATTCCTACTAAAATGCACAAACATATCTGTTTACTATAATCTTAAACTTGATATATCAATAAAACATAAATATTACTCCATTGAAATGGCCTGCCTTCAAGTGGATCCCGACTTATGGCAACCCTATGAGTAGGGTTTTCATGGTAAGCGGTACTCAGAGGTGGTTTTACCATTGCCTTCCTCTGAGGCTGAGAGGCAGTGACTGGCCCAAGGTCTCCCAGTGAGCTTCATGGCTGTGTGGGGATTCGAACCCTGGTCTCCCAGGTCATAGTCCAACACTCTAACCACTACACCACACTGGCTCTTACTTGTTATATAAAAGAAGTCATTCTTGTAATTCAGTACAATATTTAAAAACTGTTTAATTTGGGGAAAAGCAGGCCAGTTTGTACTAAGAATGGGTGGGGGAGGGGATTTGGTCCAGTTTGCATTTTAATGTGAGTCTACCTAATTTGCACTTCCCAAAACAATATATGAACTGAAAAATCCACACTTCTCCAAATGTTGTGACCCAGTTCTCCAACCAAACAATGTATTCAAAAATGTTAAGTGTTCATAAAATGCATATATTAGTGAAAAAAATATACAAAAACAACAGTGTATTAGGGAAAATGGCTTGCAAAAATGTGTACAAAAGTGCGTACAAAAATGGGCATATTGAAAGAAGTTTGGCCAAAATGCTGACATATTTTCACAAGAACTTAAAACAAAACACAAACAGATGTGGAAATGCGGAGAACTGAACTTAAGACTTGAAAAAAAACCCAAGAAGCAGACAGAAACCAAAATGGAGAGGTTTGTCCGGCCTTGCCGAAGGATCTGGGGAAGCAGTCGCTTGGCTCTCCAAGCCATATGTTTTCCCTCCCCTTCAAAGAGCAGCACAAAAGCTGATGGAGAAGCAAAAAGTAAAAGAAACTCCTGTAGGCGGTGAGAACTGGCTAAGAACAAACAGAGCGGACCTAAAAGCTGTCACAGATAGTTTGCTATGCCCAGAACATCAGAAGAGCTGTGCTGGATCAGGCCAGTGGCCCATCTAGTCCGGCACTCTGTTCTCACAGTGGCCAACCAGATGTCCATGGGAAGCCCGCGAGCAGGACCTGAGCGCAACAGCACTCTCCCCTCCTGCAGTTTCCAGCAGCTGGGATTTCAAAGCATACTGCCTCCGACAGTGGAAAGATGTCAGCTTCACACTTAAATGTCAGGTAGCTGTGTTTGCCCCTTAGGGGACAGGGAAGGGAAAATACCCAGAAAGTCACAATAGGGAAATACGCTGACTGAAGCAGATCTACAGGTGTTCACACAGGAATCTCTCTCAGATCCACCTGGATATGCCAGGGATTGAACATGGGCAGTAGTGTAGCAGCAAATTCAGAAGTGCAGGGGCCCTTCATCATAATCGTAGCCCAGCCCCTCCCCCCTTTTTTGCCAAATGAGATCCTTCTTAATGCCTTCTCCCACAACAACAGACATCCGTAGGAGCCAATCAGCATGAAAGGGGGTAGTGTTAGCTACTGAAAAGAGTCTTCTCAGTGGCTGACTCACCTCCTTTTACTCTGATTGGCTCCAATCAGCAAGAATAGACCAGGAAGCATGTTAGAAGACTCTTTTCAGTGACTAACAGACTCCCCCTTTCACACTGATTGGCTCGTAGGATGCTGGAGACATAAGGACCCTGCTGGGACCCTGCTCCCCAAAAAATAAAGGGTCTAAGATCCCCCAAGACCCTGGATGACTATACCCCTGAACCTGGGGCTTTTTACATGCAAATAATGTGCTCTGACACTGAGCTACAGTCTGTCGCAACATTAACATTAAAATTGTGCCTTAGATTATCCTCTGGAATGAACTTTTTCATTAAGGCAATCTATGATGGTGGTTTCTTATATCGCTTCCAGATGACTTGTGTATTGACCATCCTGATTTGTTTGCACCACGTTTGACAGGAGGCTAGATGGCGTTGCATCAAGCAATTGCTATCCCACACTTCCCAGGACATTTCCCCACCTCCTTATCACAAAAAGTCCCTTTTTGGGGGGGGGGAATGGATTTGTTGTGCCAAAGTGCCCAATCCACCTGAATTTGTGCAACCTAATTTTGCCGGTATGCATTTGAATCCCATCCCAAAATAGCGACAGTCTGGCAGTGCTCTTGCGACGTCTTGAAAAGGCTAATGAGGTTCAGATGCTGGCAATACTTGCCTTCCCTCGCACAGCTGTAACATTTTGCTTAGAGAATGCAAATGGAGAGGCCAATTTGGGGTTTTGCTGTTTACTGCCAGCTAATACTAAAATAGTCCAATTTCTTTTTCTTTTTTAATAGGCTTTAGTTTAGAGGTTGGGGGTGCAGGAGGATGGGACAGGATGCAGACACAACCATTGAACTGCTTCATCTTTAGCATATTGGTGATAATCTAAAAACAATTAGGGACATCATTTTGAAGACAAAAAATTAAAAATAAATTAGCAGCAGCTGCTGCCATTAATAAATGGCATGTTTCAACCATGAATGCAAATCTGCTTCACGTCGATATTTATTTATTTATTTATTTATTAATTAAACTTGTATACCGCCCTATAGCTGAAGCTCTCTGGGTGGTTTACAATAACTAAAAACAAATACAATTTAAAATACATCTTTTAAAAAACAATTTAAAACACAGTTTAAAAATTTAAAACTATATAGAACACATGCTAAAATGCCTGGGAGAAGAGGAAAGCCTTGACCTGGCGCCGAAAAGATAACAGTGTTGGCGCCAGGCACACCTCATCAGGAAGATCATTCTATAATTTGGGGGCCACCACTGAGAAGGCCCTCTCCCTTGTTGCCATTCTCCGAGCTTCCCTCAGAGTAGGCACCCGGTGGAGGGCCTTTGATCTTGAACGTAGTGTATGGGTCAGGTTCCCCCCACTCCACCCCACCCCACAAAAAGCCCTAAACTCACAAGCTTTTCTGACATTCTTCGCACCACCTAACAATGAAAACTGGGTTTGATTTGGGAGAGGTGGCACTTCTGTGGAAGAAAGTATTCTAGGAGAGCAGCAGTAATGCTATCGTACCATTCAGTGGCAACCAGATTGGGCGACTGGATCCAGCAAGGGCTGTTGCTTATGTATGCAACTCTCCACTCCCTATTCTTAGGGTAGCCAATGTAGTACCCTCTAGATCAGGAGTGGGGAACCTTTCTGCAGACCCAAGGCCACACTGCCTTCTGGGCGCACATGCCAATGGTGAGCAGAGCCAGAGGCAAAAGTGGTCAAAGTGCTTCATGTAACATTTTACCTTTGTACAATAGGCTGGTTTCTATGTGCGATCACACACCCTTCTGCATCCTCCATCCAGACAAGCAAGAGGCGTGGTCACAGTTCACTTTCCAGCCAGGCAAAAACATGGATGATGTGCAGCAAGGCTGGTGTGAGGTGTGACCTGTTGTATGTTGTTTTCACTCATATATTTATTTTAATGCACACTTTCCCCTAATAGAGAGCCAGTGTGGCGTAGTGGTTAAGGTGTTGGACTACGACCTGGGAGACCAGGGCTCGAATCCCCACACAGCCGTGAAGCTCACTGGGTGCCCTTGGGCCAGTCCCTGCCTCTCAGCCTCATGAACACCCTATTCATAGGGTCACCATAAGTCGGAATCGACTTGAAGGCAGTACATTTGAATTGTTTCCCCTAATAGATGCATTTTTGTAAATAGCTGGTTGGCGAACTGCATTGCGAAATTCTGTGACTGTCAAAGGATGGCTGAGTTTCGGTTCTCATATCATTTCGGAAAGTGTGGATTGGATCTATTTGGCTTGAAATGCGAACTGAAATTGAATTTCTCGCCCATCCTTACTTGATGCTCAAAGAATGCAGGGAGCTTGCTTATTCACAGAAGCACACAAACAGCCGCCTAGCAACCATCCAAGGGCCGCCGAAGCCTAGACTTTCCTGGCTGTGAGCAGAAGAGGCAGCAGAGACGATGATATCCAACAACTACCCACATGCCCATTATTCTCTCTCCAATCAGTGATAAAGCTGTCTGCCTGCATGAATAAATTTCTGGCTATGCCTGAAAATGCAGTGGAGGCTGGTCCCTTCGGGCAAATGAGGCACTCCCCAACCAACCTCAGTTAGCCCTCCTCAGTCTCCATGTTGCCCTTATAGAACTCAGCGGGGAGGAAGGTGGGCTATAATTGGTTGGCTCTGCCTGTCATTGGCTCTGGCTCCACCTATCCTTGGGCTCCCTGTCTTCTGCTCTACCAGTCCCGAAGGGCACAAGCCACCACTGCCCCACCAGCATGGCCAATGGTCACGGATAATGGCAGTTGGAGTCCAACAACATCTGGAGGGCCACAGGCCCCCCATCACTGCTCTATAGGCAGAGCGTTCCATGCTCTTGTTGTCAGTGGTACATTTTTGTGAGAAAATACAGATTATGTATTTATGTAAATACTGGTTATGGAGGACCACATTGGCCAACAATGGGTTCCTACTGGGAGGAAGAGCAGGATATCAATCAATCAATCAATCAATGAATCAATCAATAATAAATAAATAAATATTTACCTGCACATCATCAGCAATTAATCAAGGCCAAAAGATCGGAAAATCCATGATAGGTATGTTCAGAGTTATTACTGACACATGCACTATTGTGCCAGTATATAATTATAGGAGGGTCAGAAATAGTATGGAATCTTCTTAAAATGTTTGTCTTAAAATGGAATCTTCTTTGAATGTATTTCTCCCCCCTGCCCCAGATTGTAAATGCAAGTTCTGTGAGCATCTGCAAGATTCTCAAAATGTTTTGCCTGCAGATGGCAAAAATAGAACGTACAAATTGTTGTAGATCTGGGGAGTGGGGTACAGCACTCAGCTATGCTATTTGCATGCAAATATGCTTTTATTCAACGTGGACCCTGCACGTATGCAGAAAATGCAATGCACAAAGCAGATTCTGGATATCTATTCCTAGATATGATGAAAATAAGACTTGAACCCTTGCACCCTGAACTATGTGGCTGCATTTGCAACATCTGTTAGGCTAGATGGTTTCTAGCATTATTTTTGGATACAAGGCAGAGGGGAATGTGAGAGAAGCCCTGGGTCACCTCCTTGTCCACTCATCCAATAACTAATGGACAAAACTCTTACCTCTCGTGATTTCACAGGGAAGGTAAATTTGTCAACAGGATGACAACTCATTTCAATGAAAACCTGTACCCAGATGTGCATACAGATAAATCTATTTCTGATCTGTGTCTGTTTAACATGTGTTCACTCATAATTCTGTTCTATCCCAATTTAAACTGTGATTTTATGTGAAAGTCTGCATCTAGATGCATGAAAAAATCCATTTTTTTTTGCAAAATATACATGCCATATCTCATATCTTTAAGTTATATATGGAGTTTTACTCTGTACATCCTTTCTAGTTATTCTCTTGGAGATCTCTATATATCTTCTTGGCACTACAGCAGCCTTTCCCAACTAGTGGGCCACCAGATGTTGTTGGACCACAACTCCCATCAGCCTCAGCCATCATTGCCAATGGTCAGGAAAGATGGGAATTGTGGTCCAACAACATCTGGTGGCCCACTAGTTGGGAAAGGCTGCAAGGGCGGCAAACCTTTTTCAGCCCTTCTGGGCAACTCGCACATCCCACTCTATCCTCCATCCAGGCAAGCAAGAGGCATGATGGGAGTTCAACACATGCCAGGTAGACAAAACCACCCAGGATGTGAAGGTAGGCAAAACCACTCAGGATGTGAAGTGGGGCCAGTGAGGGGTGTGGCCTGGGGAGAGTTCAGAGAGCCAGACAAGAGAGGCCTGGAGGACCGAATTGGCCCATGGGCCTGAGACACCCCATCCCTCCTCTAGAATTATACAGGGCCATGACCCCTTGTCCATTAGTAGCCGGCCCATTTGGGAATCCATTGTTGACAATACCATTATGCATTGAAAACAGGGGTGGGGAACAGGTCCCAATTTGGCCTACAAGGCCATTCTCCCCAAACCACACCCACCTGATGTCGTATGTGATGTCAGATGTGGGGCAGGCAGAAATGTGGCTGCCACTGAACAATCAGCAGCCTTAAAGTGCACTCCCAATGGCGTCTTGGTAAGGGAGGCTTGCTGTCACTGCCAATCAGCTGGTTGGCAGTCACAGCAAGCCTGCTGGGATCAGCTATACTGTGGAGTTCATCATCAAGAGTGGGAGAATCCAGGATCTGACCTGGTAGTTGGAAGAGGTTCCCTGCCCATGATTTAATGTATCGTCTAGTTTGGCCTTATGTCATTACGCTTTGTCTGGATGAGTTTATGGCAAATGTGGGGAACCTATGACCCTCCCGGTGTTGCTGAACTATAACTCCCATCGGCCCTAGCAAGCATGGCCAAAGGCCAGGGATGATGGGAGTTGAGGTTCAGCAACTTCTGGAGGACTCAAAGGTTCCCCACACTAGGTTTATGGGAAGTGAACATGCACCTCCTGTTTACCATCTGCCCTCCTGGTATGGAAGGTATAGCAAGGTACCCCGTCATGAACGGGTCTGCCCATGTGGAACGGGAGGAGTGGAAACTGTAGGTCATGTTTCACTGGACGCTACTTTTTAATAGGGATTGTCGTTATTATTTTATTACTCAAATTTTACAGTGCATTCCGGGTAAATCCGATGAGTTTTACTAAATGCATTTATTGCCAGATATGAATAAACAAGTTACAGCAAAAGTGGCTAGTTTCTGTGCTGCTGCCATTGTATGCCGGAAGTCGATGACAAATGATTTTATATAGGAAGCCTGTATACTGACTGTAATCTGTTCAGTCCTGATTTTATATATCTTATATGGTTTTGATTTATATATGCTGTGTATGTACCGGTCTGCGACCGAAATAAAATTTTACTTACATGTTTACTCAACTGGATTGTACCGATAACATTTCATATTAATAAAAGATGGCTTCCCTGCATTCCAAATACTTGGTGTTTGTGTTCTCCTTTGCATTATATGAAAGAGAAAAAAAAAAGGAAGGGGATTCTGTTTGCTTTCAGACGTGTTTACTGAGCATTCATCCTGAGTTGTTTGCTGGGAGGTTAGACAACACTGAATCAAGCAAATGTTATCTCACACTTTCCAGTGCATTTCCCGCAAAAAGTCACAAAAAGTCGCAAAAAGTCTGGTTTTTTTGGGGGGGGGGAGTTAAACAGGCTTGTTCTACAAGTTCACTAAATCAACCTTAACTGTTGTGATATACAGGCCTGGCAAGCCTCAACCAGAAGTCAGGCATCTAGTGTTGCTGGTCCCATGCTGTGGAATACTCTTCCAGCACAGGCATGCACATTGTTGACTTTCAGGCCCCTCTTAAAGCCTTTTTTTTGTGGCGAGTAGTCAGTCATTTTAATGACTGTTTTGTATTGCTTTTAAACATTTTTATATTGCTATATACCACCCTGATGTTTTGCGAGAGGGCAGTTTATAAGCACTGTTATGGGTTTGGGAGGTTGAGATAGATGATTTCTATGAGTCCCCTTCCAGCTTCTGATTTGGAGCCCTGCACCTGGAGGTGGGCTCTGCAGCTAAGAAACCTGCTCCGCTGTGCAGATGAGTCTCCTTTGTTAATCTAACAGAATGGCCAGGTGGGCTAATTGGTCTTAACTGGAGAATATGCCAGGGAGATCCCATTGTTACTGAAACTCTGCAGGAGAGCCCACCCCCTTTCCTGGGGCCAAAGAGAGGCTTGTGGTTTTACATTAGTCTGAGGAAAGGCTGGGAACTGGAGAGACACAAAGAGGCTGGCTCTCTGTGTCATGGCTTTTGGATGCCTCCTATAAGACTGATGGAATGGCAAGATCTATTGGACTGCTGATGCCTTGAACCCCTCCATCCCAAGCTCAGGTTGGAATGTGTGTAAATAAACCATATTTCATAACGACACCATAGCCTCCGGGAAACCAGACCTTGGGTAAGCGCAGGGACCCCTGGAGATCTCCCACCGCTCAGAGATTGGGGTGGTGTGCAACAGTACTTTTATATAGAAACATAAATACATACAAAATAAAATCATGCACCCTGAATTTGCCAGTATGTGATTGAGTCCCACCTGAAAATAGTGACAGCCTGGAAGCACCCGCTTGTTGCAGCAGCAAAGGATATGCACAGCTAGCAGTAGTTAGGTATTTACAGAGAACACACTAGATAAACAGAAGAAATGAGCCCAGTTTCTCCCACCTGTTTTTGCTGGAAATATACAATTATTGTCATGGTGACAATTGGCTATTGCTGCCTAGTCTCTTAGTTGACTAAAACAATCCATCCTTGGCTGAAAATAACCTATTTTGATATGCTAAATCCTGCTCTTTGTGAAAATATTTAAATACTTTTAACGTTGCTGCAATTTGATGCGGATTTTGAGTGTAAACAAATGTCAGGAAGAAATATGCTCTTCAAAAGAGTGGAGCGCAATCATTTTTAGTAGAGTAAATAACTTTGATAAAACGCCTCTCAGTGTACCCAGGGAAAAGGCCTATGCAATGGTTTGTAGTAGACTAAACACACCACCCACAAATGTTGGTGCAAGTTGAGAGCTAGGGCGGTGTCGCTAGATTGTAAAACTATGACCTGTGAAATGAACTGGGTTCAGATGCTTGTACAACCACGTAGCTCAGTGGGTGATCTTGGGACGGGAGGGACAGATTTGTCCATTTTGGTTTCTCTCTTGTTTCTTATTTTTCCAGTCTTCCAGACTTCTGAATCAGTTTGCATTTTTTTAAGTCCTCATGAAAATTCATTAGCATTTTAGTGTACACTTAAAATTTCTCTGTTCAGGCAAGCCTTTCCAGACACATAGATGTTGATCTGTTTTAATCTTTTTTAGCTGGTAGCTGTTTTAATTGTTTTCAATATGTTTTTATTTACTTGTTTTTAACCTGTTGCTATTTTTAATGTTTTTGTAAACCACTTGCTCAAGCGGTATATACATTTTGTTAAATGAAAATAAATACATCTCTCCTAAGACATTTTTGTCTTCAATTTTGCCTCACATAGGCATTCTTGAAGCTGGCTGGAGCTGATGGGAGTTGGAGTGCAGCAACATCCAGAGGGGTGCAGGTTCTCCATCCCTGTTCTAAAGCAAGCCTCTGCAACTGCAGTAGTTGTAGCTTTTATCATGTTGCAAGGTCGAAAGAGATATGTCTCAAATGCATCTTTGAGTGCTGTGTTTGTGACCTAGGCTGGAACCATGGCATGTCAGGGGGTGGGGTTAGGCAGGGCTTATAAAGTCTCCATGCTCTTTTCTTGCTGAAAATTGCATCCCCAAACCTGCTATTTACTGTCCTTTCAGTGGGAAAATGGTGCAGGAGGAAAGTGTTAACCCTTCCCTCCTGAGAATCCTAAGCATGGGATTAAAATATGTTTTTTAACATCAATGTCTAGGTTGACGTGGGGATACCTACTGGCAGGACATCAAAGATGGATCAAGTAGCCCCTGCCCAAGATTGTGCTACTATGCTGGTTGTGTTTTTTCCATTGGACATAAGGAGCTGTCTTATACTGCTATAATAGTCTGCTATACAGCCTATTGCTCTACGTAGCTTAGTATTGTCTATACTGACAGGCGGGGCTTTTCAGGGTTTCAGATGGGGGTGTTTTCCACCTCTACTTGGAGATGCCAGAGATTGAAGTTGGGATCGTTTCCATGCCAAGAATTACCAGTGTTATATGGTCCTTCCAGAGCTTGGAAAAGTTACTTTTTTGAACTACAACTCCCATCAGCCCCAGCCAGCATGGCCACTGTTGGGCTGATGGGAGTTGTAGTTCAAAAAAGTAACTTTTCCAAGCTCTGGCCTCCTTCCCCAGTAGTGCTAAAGTGACCTACACCTACACAAATTGGATGACAATTTATTACAGGAGCAAATTCAAGGTATTACTAGCTTGGGACCAGCTTAGCTGAAGGATCACCTTATCCCAAATGTCACTGCTTTGATCAGTGGAACTGGCACCTTTACAATTGCCATGTAATGTTTATTCAGCACTTGCGAGAAATGCCGTGTGGAACTCCCTGCCTATTGATATTAGGCAGGTCCTTTCCTTGTACTGTTTTTGACGCCTAAAAACCTTTTTTTAGGCAAACCTACCCAGACATGTAATTTTATTCTGTGCATTTGTTTTTACAACCTGTTGATGTTATCTATCTATTGATAATTTTATTATGTCTACTGCTTTTAAAGTCTGTTTTTATTGCTATTTTATGCCTATTTTAAACCATTTTATGTAAGCCACTTAAGAGGGTTTTTTGTGTGTAATTAAATGGTATATAAAGGTTGCAAAATAAAAATAAATAAATACGCCTGTCAGATTCCTCCACTACACTGCTGGTGTTTTTTCTTTCTTTCCAAAAGTCACCATAAATGAGTTTCTGAACACAGAGGTATGGAGGATGGCAACGATGGAGATGGCCTTTTTGGTAGTGGCTCCCTGTTTATGCAATGCTCTCCCCACAGAGGCCCACCTGGTGCTCACTTTAACATCTTTTCAGCCCCAGGCAAAGCCCTTTCACATCACTCTGAATCATTTTCATACCTTTCATTAGTTAGTCCATTATTTCCTTTGACTGATTTATTTTAAGGACGATGGCGATTATGCCTAGGGTGTGTGTGTTGGGGGGTTGTCATTGCTGCCTGCACTGGCAGCTGGTTCATTGTGCCGTGTTTTATATTTCTCATTGCCCCTTTACTGAGTATTGGCTGATTTATTACATTTTACTGTGTGTTGTCTTGAGGCTTCAGTGTAAGGTGATGAGCACATTGGTTCAAAGAAACAAATGGATAGTTAGTTGATGACGTCATGTAGATCCTCCATGAAAAGTGAGCAATCGAAGAGTGACAATTCCAGGATAACTGCTAGTGTGGAAGCATGCCATGTTTTCTTGGAACTAATGAAGCAATCCAACCCTAACCCTTGGCCTGGACCGGGTTTTGGATTTGCCCAGCTCTGCTGGCTAAGTTGGCCTCCTGCCACCTACTGTTGATGGAGTGATGCAAGTGTCGCTCTCCAGGTGCAGAGCTTCTGCCCATTGAGTTCAGATGAGCTGCAGGAGGGTTCCCTGCTGGTGGCAGCCAGTGGAATGGGATGTTCTGGAGGTGGGGAGGGGCTGAGCTGGTGTTGGATCCTGATGATGGAGTCATGTGATGGCTCCTGCTCTATCAAGTCTCACTGGCCGGTGGGCAACATTTGGATTGACTCCTAAGCAGCGGAGGCAAATTAGGGCAAATGGAGTGCTGCCCCACCAGCCTCATTCTGCTCTCAGACGGCCTCCACCTGCCTTCCTTCATACTTACAACCAGCTCAGGGGGTGGCCCTGTCAGCCGGCTTCTTCTTCCTCAGTCTCAGTGTTGCCCCTTGTAGAACTCAACAGGGAGGAGGAGGAGGAGGACGGAGACAAAGCTAGAATGAGTTGCCTTTGCCTGTCGTTGACTCTGGCTCTGTCTAACGTCTCGGCTCCGTGCCTTTAGTCATACAAGTCTGAATGGGCACCAGCCACCACCGCCCTCTGTGGCTGATGATATTGGTGGGCCTTACTTCTGAGTAAGCACGGTTGGAATTTCAGCCTGAAGTTATGGCCCCCTAACCCTGCCTGGCAGCACAGTAGACCCAAGAACTCATTGAAGGAAGACTCGCTCATTAGGGTGACTCCTGACATACTTGTGGCTCTCTTTCTGCTGGTTCAAAAGCTCAAATCTCAACTATCTCAAGTAGAACTGGCACAAATTGATGCTGCTTCCTGCCCACACAGAAGTACCCTTAGAGTTTGTTTGCCTTGTAAGGAATGGAAACACTTTTTTTTTAAGGAAAAAAATGCTGGCTTTAGAATGGCACCAACAAGGGTATCATTTATCAGTTTGAATCCAAACCCCATAAAGATGCTTTTACTAATGTTGGATGGCAGTATATTGCTAGACGGCGCAGGAAATAAATCTGGATCTCCAAAAGTGCTTGCTGGGATGTCCCCCCACCCTGCTGTATAAGGAATATACCATTTACAAATCTCACATAAATACATTTCAGCCAAGTAATAAGTCAGCAGACAGCAGGGATTTCTATGGCTTCGCTGCCACCTTTTATGGGCAAAGACCCTCAACTTTTAACAGAGACCTAACCAGTAGTGTACTGCCAAATTCAGAAATGCAGGGTCCCTTCATGCTTGTCACAGCCATGTCCCCTTGCCCCCCATTTTTTGCTGCTGGGTTGAGAACGAGGTCCTTGTTAATGCCTTCTCCCACATCAACAGACGTCCCTAGGAGCCAATAGGCATGAAAGAGACTGCTAGCTACTGAGAAGAGTCTTCTCAGTGGCTGACTCATCTCCTTTTACTCTGATTGGCTAGTAGGATGCTGGAGACATTGGGACCCTGCTCCCAAAAAAATTAAGGGGTCTAAGATCCCCCGAGACCCTGGACAACTGCACCCCTGGTCCTAACAAGCAGAAGCCCATGGGCGATGTTTCCGCTATCACTGCACCGTGACTGTTTCACCTGTTGACCTCCACCTGGCCATAACGATGGGGCAACCTCAACAGGCAGTCATGCCCTCCAAATGCTCTGGTGCCATAAGTGCTCTTGAATGGGTGCTTCCTGGCACAGTAGCTTTGAGAACAAGCCTACGGCTGGCCTTCTGGACTCAGGCACAGCTACAGATGTGCCTGAGTCTTGCCTGGACATAGGAACATAGGATGCTGCCCTCTACTGAGTCAGACCATTGCTCAATCTAGCTCCGCATTGGTTACACTTGCTGGTAGTGGCTCTCCAGAGTTTCAGACAAGAGAAGTCCCCAGCCCTACCTGGAGATGCCTTCTGCAGGCACAGCAGATCCTCTGCCACTGAGCTACGGCTCTTTCCAGATGGTGTCTGGACCAGAGCTTGGAAAAGTTACTTTTTAAAACCACAACGCCCATCCGCCCCAGCTAGCATGGCCACTGGATTGGGCTGATGGGAGTTGTAGTTCAAAAAAGTAACTTTGCCAAGCTCTGGTCTGGACCTTAGGAAGGAGAGCATGTCTTACACCAGGTCAGACTTGGTCCCTCTAGCCCAGGAGGGTCTTCCCTGTCAGTGGCGCTCTCGCACCACCTGCTTCCTGATCGCCTAACTTGTAGCTGACCAGAGGCTGTTGGACTCCAGCTCCCATCACTCTCAGCCATTATGGCCAGTGGTCAGGGATGAAGGGGGCTGGAGTCCACCAGTGTCGGGAAGGCACCAAGTCCCTCATCCCCTATTTTAATGGGACATTCCAGGGATTGATCTTGGGACCTTCTGCAGGCAAAGCTGAAAGGGAGGGTGCAAATGCCAAAAATACGTAAAAGTAGAACATACATCATGCAATGTTGTTCAAAGGGGCTTTGATCACCGGTAGCTTTTCTCATGGCCCCGTCGTCTGGCCAGTGAAGGGGCAGCTGTTCCACTACTTTCTTCCCCCCTCTCATTCTTTCTCCCCCTTTGTATCACATCTGTTAGACTATGAGCCCGCAGGCAGGAACTAGGGAACCAGGGAGAAATTCGACCCAGTTAGACGAACCTACTTAAGTCACACTTTCTGAAAGAATGGGAGAACCGAAACGAAGCCAATCCTTCGAAACTTGCCCTTCCCCGAATTTTGTATTGCAGAGTGGTAAGCGGCGGCAACGCAGCCGAAGCTCTGCTCATGGCCGGAGTTTGATTCCAACGAAAGGAGGAAGTCGAATCTCCGGTAAAAGGGATCGAGGTCCACTTAGCCTTCCATCCATCCGTGCTCGGTAAAATGAGTGCCCGGCATATGCTGGGGGGGGGACGGAACTGGCAATCCCACCCCATATATACGGTCTGCCTAGTAAACGTCGCAAGACGTCACCCTAAGAGTCGGAAACGACTCGCACTACAAGTGCGGGGACACCTTTACCTTTATCTCCAGCCAAGGAATGGGCACAAGAATGCAGACCCTGGGCTAAAGTGCGCATAAAAATGGAGACATAAGCGACATACAAAAAAAGCATTATATTAGGGAAAATTGCTTTGCAAAAATGTGCACATTAGGGGAAATGGCATACAATCACATGTGTAGTGGGAGAAATTTGCACTAAAATTCTGGTGAATTTTCATGAGGACATTTTCCCCCCCTTAAAAGTGAGCCAATGTGGCATAGTGGATAGACTGTTCCTCAGAGGAAGGCAATGGTAAAACCACCTCTGAATACCGCTTACCATGAAGACCCTATTCGTAGGGTTGCCATGAGTCGGGATCGACTGGAAGGCAGTCCATTTCTATTTCAAAGTTGCAAACGGATGTGGGGAACTGAAATTAAGACTAGAAAAGTGGGAAACTGACAGACTGAAATTGACAGATTTGTTCATCCCTAGCAGGGGGACTGGCTTGTCTTTTAATTCATGTACAAGTGCTTAGAAGCGCTTTACAAGCGTTTAGCAATAACAGTAAAGTCCAACGCATGTTAGGAAATTCCAGCAGTCTGCAAAGTTTCTGGGGCTTCGTCTTTTAGGAAGCTGTTCTATACTATGAAGAATCTGGAAAGAAACGTTGAAAACTCACAGAAATAGTAAATTTGTCTGAGGCCTGGAACTGGAGCCAAGTGGCTGCAGGCAGCGGATGGAAAGGAGGTGGCAGCATGTCCCCCCCAAAACAAACTTTGAAAGGAGCAGACAGTGAAAGAAAAGAAGGGAGGGGGGTCAGTGTTGTCGAGCCTGGGCAATGCTGAGCTTCAGATTTCCACCCCGGGCAGCCAGAGAGAGACTCAGCCCTCTCCCTGGGAGGGGGGGGGAAGCCACCATAATCTTTTCAGCATGAGCCCCACCATCAGGATCAGCTTCAAAAGGAACTTGCTGAATAGGGCCAAAAAAACCATAAAGCAAACTGAGTTTGGCAGGCAGAGGATGTGACGGTGACTGGAGCAATCTGGCGTTATTCTTTCCAACACTCCCCACTCCCACTTGAACCTCCCATTGAAACACCGCCCGGACCGAGGCCCTCCAGAACGTCCTTTTTATTCTGCATTTATTTATTTCATTCGTTACATTTATATCCTGCCTTTCTTTCATCATGGAACCCAAGTCGTCATATGTGTGGTTCTTCCTTACCAAAGAACGTAAGAAGAGCCTGGCTGCTGGATCAGGCCAACGGCCCATCTAGTCCAGCATCCTGTTCTCACAGTGGCCAACCAGTTGCCCATGGGAAACCCACAAGCAGGCACTGATCAGACCCAAACCTTCAGCAAGGTGGCGGCCTCATGTGCCTTCAGACCATACCTTGGGACCATTCCTGATGATTTGTGCTCATGATGGCATCGGGGCAGTTATACACAATCCTGCTTTCAATACTGCAATCGTTTTGGGGCCAACACACTGCTTCGTTTCCAGTCAGTATATGTCACAGAACAACTAATAAAGTGGAATGATGTATAGAATGTTCAGTATCAATCCACCACTTATGCACTATAATTGTGTCAAGGCTATGGCCATACTACCCTGAACACGTCTGATCTCGGAAGCTAAGCAGGGTCAGGCCTGGTTAGTACTTGGATGGGAGACCGCCTGGGAATACCGGGTGCCATAGACTTAGAGGAAGGCAATGGTAAACCACCTCTGAATACCTCTTACCATGAAAACCCTATGAAAACATCCAAAAGATTCGTAGGGTCGCCATAAGTCGTAATCGACTTGAAAGCACATAACAACAAGAATTGTGTCAAGGACCCTGGCTGCCATTTACCTGTCGGGCAAAGTTCAAGGTACTGGTTTTGGTGTATAAAGGCCTATACAGCTTGGGACCTGGTTACCTGAAAGATCGTCTTACCCCTTATATACCCAGTTGATCACAGTGGTCTGCAGGTGAGGGTCTCCTGCAGCTACCATCTTATCAGAAGGTCCATTCCAATTCAGAAATACAGATCCAGCCTGGGAAACATATCTGATTAAAAGGTTGTCGAAAGAGGAAGGTCTTCAGTAGGGCTAAAAAGACAACAGAGATGGTACCTCTGCACTAACTCTGAGTAACACTCAGTCAGATATGGCTCTATGGGTTTATTTGTACATCACTTGGGGAACTTTTGATCAGCCAGTTTATAAATTTTCTAAATAAATAAAATAAATTTAACAAAACATTTATACCTGCAGAACAATTTCTTAGAATATCTAACCCTAACTGCTTTGTCAGTGAGATACTTATGTTTCAACATGTCTCCTATTGCAATGAATGCAAATGAAAAAACCCCGAATCCATACAGAAGTGAGATATGTCGGGGCCAAGCAACATACAATGTATGAGATCTGTGATTGGAATTTCTGTTGCCCTACAACTGAGGTGGGGTACCTCAGGTCCAGGGGCCAAATCCATCCCCCCAGCCTCTCCATCTGGTCCTTGGGACTCTCCTCAGGCAATGCTGCTCTAGGCCACACCCCTTCTTTCCAGCCCATACCCCTCAAGTGCTTTTGCCTGGCCGCGAGTACCCCTGAATTGTGATGATGCCTCTCGCTTGCCTGCGTGGAGAGAGGTCTGTGTAGGAACATCTGTGGCCACCTTCGCACCACACATTTATTCCACTATTAAACACTCATGGCTCCCCCAAAGAATCCTGGGAAGTGTAGTTTGCCTTTTCCCCTCACAGAGCTACAATTCTCAGAGTTACCTGGGAAGAGGGATTGATTGTGAAACCACTCTGGGAATTGTAGCTCTGTGAGGGGAATAGGGGGTCTCCTAACAATTCTCAGCACTCTTGACAAACTACACTTCCGAGGATTCTTTGGGGGAAGCCACAAAAGTGGAATAATAGTGAAATAAATGTATGGTGTGAATGTGGCCCATCTCATGCTTGGCTGGAACTTAGCCCAATCTACAAAGGGAAGAATCATGTCTGTTGCTCTGCTCACTGTGGCACGACTCACCACTGGCACGTGGCCCCTGAAAGGTTGCTCATGAGGCAATGTGGCCCTCGGTGTAAAAATACAGCCCTCGGGTAAAAAAATACTGTAGGGCCCCACTTTTCGGCGGCCCACTAATAGGGCAACTTTCAATTAGAGTAAGGCCCCACTCATACGGTGCTTGTTCCGCTTTTACTGTGTTTTTTTGGGCATCGAGCACCATTCTACTGAATGAGTTCCGCTTTTCGGTGGGTTTCGCTTTTCGGCGGGGGTCTGGAACGTAATCTGCCATATGAGTGGGGCCCTACTGTATAAAATATTGAGCCAGGTTCACCACGCCCTCCCCACAACTATCTGCAAGATGGGAATAACAACATGGACCAGCCTTATACGCATTTGTACAATGACATTATAGGAACACAGGGACCCGCCTTGTACTGAGTCAGACCATTGGTCCATTTCGCTCAATACTGTCTACGTTGGCTGGCAGCGGTTCACAGGCAAGAGTCTCTTCCAGCCCTCCTTGGAGATGCTGGGGATTGAACCTGGGACCTTCTGCATGAAAGGCAGATGCTCTGCCCCTGAGCTATGGCCCTTCCCCCAAATTCTGGCAGTTTGACTTTCGATCCCTTTCCAACTAATCCCTAGATTACAGAGATAGATTTGTAGTCCATGTTAGCCATACTCAGAGTAGGCACGCAGAAATTAAAAGTCTCTGAATAGAACTATTTGCACACAACCCATAATATAGACAAAATGCTCCACAGAAGCACCATACAAAAGCTTAAAAAAATGCTATGCAACCTGGCTTTCCGGTTTCCCAATTCATCTCCAGAAAGCTTTTTCTTTGAACGCCTGATAACGTTATTCGCCTGGCCCCGGCACTCACATTTTCTTTTCTTTGATTAAACCTCAAGAATAACTGTGCGTGCTTGACTAAACAGCTATCCTTGATTTTTTTCCAAAGCTGATCCTTATTAGGCTATGTTTATACCATAGCCTCTCCAAAAGACGGCACACACCACTTTCATTCACTTCAATCTATGAGTTGTTTCTGTGATCAGGAAGATAAACAGAAACTGGGAAGGGGAGTGCAGGGAGACAGCTGAAAGGAAGCCCCCCATCTACACTATGCATTTAAAGTAGGATTGCCAGGTTCAGGGCCTGAGACTTATCCTGTTTCTTTAGGAGAAGAGAAAGTCAGCTGAGTGCAGGTGTTCTTGCAACACTGTAATGGGAAAAACCACAAGGTGGAATTCTCCCTTCCTCCTGCACAACTTTTAAAGATACAGAAGACCTCTTGGAGACCGGGCTTGGCAACCAAGAGGCCTTCTGTATCTTTAAAAGTTGTGGAGGGGAAAGGAAGAATTCCAATGTGTGGTTTTTCCCATTACAGAGTTGCAAGAACACCTGCACTTGGCTGACTTTCTCTTCTCCTAAAGATACAGAATCAGTCTCAGGCCAGGAACCTGGGAACCCTAATTTACAGCTGTATTATACCACTTTAAACAGTCATGGTTTCTCCCAAAGAGCTGTAATTTGTTAAGGGTGCTGAGAGAGTTATTAGCAGACCTCTCAAAGTGGCGCAGGGTTAGGGATGGGATGGGATGGGATGGGATGGGATGTTGGCTGGGGCCAATTTGAAAGTATTCCATCGATCTAACAGGCTAGCATTGACTGAATTTGTTTTTTGTTTGCTAGCTACTGCTTTTACCAATCTGTTTTCTCCCATTGCAAAAAATACTGATATTAATATTGATATTTTTAAAATATCAATATAATTTTAAAGGAAATATTGATATTTTGAAAGGACATAAAACTTTCATTCTCAGTATTGATATTTTAGAGGGTTTTCTTCAAAAATATCTTTTAAAGAATTCTTTTAAAATATCTGCAGAAAATTGCCACCGAAAAATCTAATCTGCAATGACAAATAGGCAAATCAATGGAAAATTTGGTACCAAATCTGAATTGGGTGAAATTTTAGCACATCCCTATGCAGGGTGATGGTAGTGGAGATACATCGAGTTGTCTTTGAGCACACAGCTTAATGATCAGGAATTCATTTGCAGTACCAGAATTGAGCTTACAGTCCTTCCTAGGGATGGGGCAAGGATTTTAATGCCCACTTTCTGAAACAACATGAGAACCGAAACACAGCCAACTTTAAAAATTCACATTCCTCCCAATATTATGCTGCAGATCTCCATCCAAATAATATGTACAAAAATGGGTACGTTAGGGGAAAGTGTGAATTAAAATGCATATATCTGTAAAAAGAACATACAAAATTGCATTATATCAGAAAAATTAGCTAGCAAAAATGTACGAAACAGGCAAAATTGAATACAAAAATGTAAAATTAGGAGAAATGTCCACTAAAATAGCAATGAATTTTCATGAGAGCTTTTTTTTTTTTTTTTTTTTAATTGCAAACTGATGCAGAAATATGGAGAAATGAATTTAGGATTGGAAAAATGAGAAACCGAAACAAAATTGAGAGAGCTGTTGATCCCAAATCCTTCCCCTCAAATCATCACCCTCAGCTTTCTCTATTGCAGCAGTCTCATTTAACTGAATTAAGTGCAGGACACGGAATAATGGGCTCAAGTTGCAGGAAGCCAGATTTCGACTGGACATCAGGAAAAACTTCCTAACTGTTAAAGCCATATGACAATGGAACCAATTACCTAAAGAGGCAGAGGGCTCTCCGACACTGGAGGCCTTCAAGAGGCAGCTGGACAGCATCTGTCGGGGATGCCTTGATTTGGATTCCTGCACTGAGCAAGGGGTTGGACTTGATGGCCTTATAGGCCCCTTCCAACTCTACTATTCTATGATTCTATAATTCTATGATTCTATGAATTAATTCATGAAGCTGGATTAATTAATGTGGCTTTATTTGCTGCTGCTAGTTTTTAAAGTGATGTTTTTTAATGTTGTAATTTAGAATGAGCTTATTATTGACTGATAGCAGCAAAAATAGTAGTAACCCCGCAGTAGAAAATAGCAGATGTACCAAGAGCAGCGGATTAGGAAACAAAATGTTGGACTGTATAATTAAGGGCGCAATGCAAGTCATATATATGCTGGGCTGAGGGGAGGTGGATACCAAGGATTCCTGGCTGAGACAGCTGGGTCCCGGCTGCCAGGCTGCACCAGCCAAAGTCCCCCCTCCTGGTGCAGCTGTGACGTGGCCACAAGTCAGCTACAGTGAGCTGGCTCAGCCAAAAATCTGCTGGAGAAATGCAACCCAGTGTAGGGAAGCCAACGCAAGCTGGAGCAAGGCCCCCAAAAGGGGCATTCCGGGGGCATGTTGGGGAGGGGCTGAGGGGAGGGGACTTACGGTACATCCAGGTCATGTTTGGCTCCCTCCTGTGGCCCTCCATCATGTATTTTCTTTCCTTCTACTGCGCCCTGCGGCACAGCCAGCGTCCACCCCTCAGAGGCCCCTGAACGGCAGCTGGATGTGGCCGCCCCGTCTGCCAGCCGCTTGCCTCCAACGATTGCTCTGTAAATCCACGACACTAATAGTGCAACCCTGAACATGTCTACTCAGAAGTAAGTCCTACTGAATTCAGTGGGGCTTACCCCCAGGTAAGTACGGTTAGGATTGCAGCCTCACTGAACTAAAAACTGAGAAAGAGTAGGGAAGGGAGTTAGACTGAACTACTTTGGTAAATCGTTTAGATATAGTTATAAAGATCCCCTTTTAAGTGCCATGAAATGGGTTAAGATGTTTTAAAGATGTTTTGTTTTTAAGATTTTTTTTTATTGTTTTATCACTTGTTATTTGCCATCCTAGGCTCCTTTATTTTTTTATTACATTTGTATACCGCCCCATAGCCGAAGCTCTCTGGGTGGTTTACAGCAATCAAAAACATTAAAACAAATATACAATTTAAAACACATATTTTAAAAACAATTTAAAACACAATTTCAAAATTTAAAATGATATAAAAACAATTTAAAACACATGTTAAAATGCCTTTAAGAGGAAGGGCTGGATACAATGATGATGATGATGATGATAACAACGATAACGATGACGACAACAACAACAGCAATAATAATGGATTGCCTTCAAGTCGATCCTGACTTATGGTGACCCTATGATTAGGGTTTTCATGGTAAGCGGTATTCAGAGGGGGTTGACCATTGCCTCCCTCTGAGGCTGAGAGGCAGTGACTGGCCCAAGGTCACCCAGTGAGCTTCATAGCTGTGTGGGGATTCGAACCCTGGTCTCCCAGGTTGCAGTCCAACACTCTAACCACTACACCACACTGTTAATAATAATAATAATAATAATAATAATAATAATAATGGAACCTCCCTCAATTTATAGCCATTTAAATCTCAGCTTGAAAGTTTTATGGGCTTTCTTTCCCCCTTTGTCTCTGTTCAGGATGCGCTCACTAGGGATGATGCGAGTCCAAATACTCAAAACAGGATGAGAAAGAAGGAAAAGGGAAATTTTATTTCACGTTAAAGATCACAGGATGAGAGCGGAAGAGGAGGAAAAGCCTGGGGCAGCAGTGGGGGGGCGAGGGAAAAATTAGACCAGTATGAAACACATACCCAGAACACAAGGACAACTCAACATCTCTGGACTGAAGCAGAAAGGCTTACTCTAAGGAGGTTTAATTCAGAGAGGTTAAAACATCATTAGTACCTTAAAAAAACCCCATCACTTTCTTTCTCATAATTTATTGGCTTTGCACTTAGATAGCATTCAATGAAGCCTTGAAGCAGAGAAGGTGATGAACTACAATGCTACGTACTCTGCAGCAGTAAGGTTCCCGGGACATGTCTGCTTTAATTAACAGGAACTTCCTTAGCTGGACTTGCCATGCTTTTTTCCTGCCTTGAATGGCTGCACGACAGGCAGAAACTCAACAGGTACAGTTTCCTCTGCCATGGCAGAAGCTGAACCTATTGCACTTCTGCCTGCTGTAAGGCTATCCATTTTCTCATCCAAAATGGATTCACAGAATCATAGCTTTAGAGAGTGGGGCCATCTATGGACCAACAAATCACGGTACAAATCCCTTACGTTCAATGGATGGTACCAAACTTCTTAAGGATAAAGAGTCTATTGCACTGCCCTGGAAAGAGCTTTACCATGACCTCCTCAATTGTAACTCTGTTGTGGCGGGTGAGGTCTTCTCGCAAATTCTACAACAACAAACTAGAGACGAGCTTGCAGTATCCCCTAATTTGGATGAAGTCAGTAAAGCCATCAATCAAATGAAGAACAACAAAGCTAGTGGACCTGATGGGATTCCTGCTGAAGTCTTTAAAGAAGGTGGGCCTGTATTTACACAACAACTTCATAAGCTCATTGAAAAAATCTGGATGAGGGAGGAGATCTCGGAAGACTTTAGGGAAGCCATAATTATCACCCTTTTTAAGAAGGGTGATAGAACAGATTGTGGGAGCTATTGAGGTATCTCTCTTCTTGCTACCACAGGTAAAATCCTTGCAAGGATCCTCGCAAATTGCTTCTTACTGATCTCAGAGGATGTCCTCCCAGAATCCTGAACTCCTTAGAGAAAAGCTGATGGAAATGGAAAGGTTTCATACAATTGATTAGCTTCTCGCAATTCAGAGGTGTGGATCTCCTGACCCAGAGGCCTAATTAGGCCCACCAGGCCTCCCCATCTTGGCCAAGCCATGCCCACCTGTCCTACACCTGATGCCATCTGTGAGGTTAGGTGTGGGGCAGGTAAGGATGCAGCTTGGCCAAATTGAGGGTTGCAGGCACCACCCATTAGCTGATCGGCACCATCTGCAAAGTCCTGTGCCTGGATCCTTGCAAGCTGTATACAATCAGCTGTTTGGGGCTTGTATGCACACAGCGCTTTGAAGTCTCGACAGTCAGCTGATCGTTGGGGCTTGCATGCAGAGCCATCGTGCTGACTGTCGGGGCTTCAAAGTGCAGCGCACAGCATGCTTTCATCTTAATTCCAAACCGTACAGGTGAAAACAGATCACCTGATGCCATTGTGATTTCCGGTGATGGACAGGGAGTGACTCCACCCTCTTGCCAAACTTGGCCCACGTGGGATGCAGTTCCACACCCCTGATTTTGAGGGTACCTAGTCAAACAAAGAAACAGATTTACACACACACATGCACGATTCCCACAATGCCCAGAGAAGGTAGCCAGGTGGGGAGAGGGGCTGGCTGGGTGGATGGCTGTGTAGGCTCAGACCAGGAGTTGTTTTTAACTTGCTGTTCTGTGGGTTGAAATCTACACACTTTCCAGAGGTGAGTAATTTCCCATGAGTAGGAAAGGGCTAGCTGGTTAAGTTAAACAGGATTTTGGCTCTGCATCCTCGTTCTCTCTCCTGTTTCCTCACCCCCCCTTTTTTTTGTTGCAAACGCTCATTGCTCAACAAACGCTTTCTGATTAGCTTCTCGCAATTCAGAGGTAGGAAATAAACAGACGTTGATGGGAAGGGAAGAATCGAGTCATGGCCAGAACTGGGAATGTGTTTGGTTGCCAGTGAGTCTAAGCAGAGAAAAGGAAGGGAGGAGGAGGAGGGGACAGGGTTGGGTGCTTTGAAAGTGCTGTATGGAGAACAGGCGTTTGAGATAGAAATGATTATTCACTGGTTCATTCATGGCCTTGCCCTGCCATTCAGAAGATTTGGCAGGAAAAGCAGAGGGCAGAATGGGGTCTATGCTTGGTCGCTGCATAATGATGACCAAAAATCTGCGGTGTTTGTTCTTTTTCCCTTTAAGCAAATGGATCTATTTCATCATCGCCTCTCCTGTAGCTTTTGGGCCCATCCAAATGCTGAACAAAAATTCTGGCCCATGATTCTCAAGTGAGAATCAGCCTTTCCTAGACACAGACAATTGCTAAGCTGGTCCCTGAGCCACTGACTAGATCAGGTTGTTTTTTTAGTGAGTCCAGGCATGCGTGTTAGAATAGACTTGAATTGTTCTTGAAGGCAACCAGCCAGCCCATTTCCCCTCAGTATAACCACCTTTTTGGCTGATAGAGGCGCTTTGCTTGTAGCAGCTGCCTACCAGGCAGAAATCCAAGACAGATTCCCCTAGTACAGGGAAGGGGCAAATCTGCATATGTTGATTTCTTGCATGTGTACAAGCGACAGCACCTGTTTCAGGGAAGAACTTGGCAACCCTTTCTGTGCTGCAGGGGTGGAGAATCCCATGGGGCCAACTTTGACAAGTGGGTGGGGCAACCCACCTGTCAATCCTGTGACACCGTCATGATGCCACAAGATTGACAGGTGGGTGGAACAAGCCTGGGAAGCACACCGCAAGGGGCATTGCTAGACTTATGCTTTTGCAAGCCTCCCTGCACACCTCCAATGTCAGCTGTAGGGAACGGTGCTGGGGGAGAAGCTGTTTCCATCTAATAGAAACGGCTTACCCGTCCTTGAGCAAAGCGTGCTCCTGCTGCCCATCAACTAGGGATGGAAAGCTCTGCCAGTTTTAGTTCTCCCCACTTCTCATCTTTCCAGTCTTAAATTCCGTTCTCCACATTTCTGCAGCAAGTTGAGTCGTCTCTCTGTTCTGTAGGCTATGCTTCAACCACGCAAAAGTCAGAGGCTCCTACACTCCTCTCCATCCAAGCAAGGAAGAGGCAACCAAAATGATCAAGGGTGACATCCCGATGAGGAAAGGCCAGAGCTTGGAAAAGTTACTTTTTTGAACTACAACTCCCATCAGCCCCAGCCAGCATGGCCACTGGATTGGGCTGATGGGAGTTGTAGTTCAAAAAAGTAACTTTTCCAAGCTCTTTCCGAAAGGCTGCAGCATTTGGGGCTTTTCAGTTTCGAGAAAAGGTGAGTTAGAGGCGACATGATGGAAGGGTCTAAAATTATTCATGGTCCGGAGAAAGTGGATAGAGAAAGGTTTTTCTCCCTCTCTCGTAACGCTAGAACTCATGGACATCCAAGGAAGCTGAATTCAGGACAGACAAAAAGCAGTATTTCTTCATGCTATGCATAGTTCAACTATGGGAATTGCCCCCCACAAGAGGCAGGGATGGCCACCAGCTTGGATGGCTTTAAAAGAGGATTAAACAAATTCATGGAGGAGAAGGCTATCAATAGCGACTAGCCACGACGGCTATGCTCTGCCTCCGTAGTTGGAGGCAGTGTGCTTCCAAACACCAGTTGCTGAAAACCGCACGAGGGGAGAGTGCTCTTTGCACTCGGCTCCTGCTTGCGGGCTTCCTGTGGGTGACAGGTTGGCCGCTGAGAGAACAGGATGCTGGACTAGATTGGCTACATTGGCCTGATCCAGCAGGCTCTTATATTCTTATCGCAGTCCCAGCTCATTCCACCCAGGCAAAGCACTCAAGGAAGGTGTGGAGCAGGGTGGTCAGGAGTGAGCCCTGGGAGAGTTCCCAGGGCCGGACAGAAAGGCCTGGAGGGCCACATTCAGCTCCCTGTTCCTGTTCTAGGAGACAACCAGGATGAGCAAAATAATTGTCTTCCCCAATCAAGGCCAGTTTGCTAACAATTGCTGAGGGTTTGAAGTCAGTGATTGATGACAGAGAGCTAGGACATGGCTTTTATTGATAGGATATTAATAGATTTCCATATTATGATTTTGATTACCTGCCAGGTCTGTTTTCCTTCCGCCATTTAATGATGTAAAAGCAGATGCATTTTGTAGAAAAATCAATGACTATTTCATTTTACCTCTGATTATAATGTCAAATAGCTTTTAGACATTGTGCAAATAAACCTTCCCAGGCTGTCTTCAGTTGGCTATAACCCAGAAGGAAGAGTTCACAAGAAATATTAGGAGCAGATATGTATCCCCCTGGAAGATGGTAATGCTAGCAAAGTCACTTAAATAACACAGATGGAGTCCAGAGAGAAGTCCTGATAACCCTTTACTGAGCAAAACTGTTTGTATAATTTGAGGCTAAATGAACAGAGAGCTTTTGTCTTTCTTAGGTCAGGCCTTGCAGGAGATATATGGTCAAAACATATAAAGGAGAAAAATCACCCTCAGAACTACACAGCCAATCATATCATGTGCTACCTTGTCAAAGATCACGCTACTCTGCCTGGTTGCTAAGCAACAACTCTACCACCACCACCCTCTTAGTTAGCTGACTTGCTGATAACAGAATTAAACCTTACGTTACAAATGGAATGATCTCTGCTGTTGCACTTCTAATAGGAAGAGTATGTGTTTTGCATGCAAAAACTCCCAGGTTCAATCCTCACCATCACCATGTAGGCCCGAGAAAGACTCCTGTCTGAAATCCCCGTAACCCAGTGTGAGCCAGCGTAGATAATATTGAGCTGGATGGGCCAGTGTTCTGACTTAGTAGGAGGCAGCTTCCTAAGGATGACTAGCAAGTGAACAGCTGTTATCCTTAAGGTGTTGGAGAAGATTGTAGCACTGGGCACAACTGTAGCAATCACAGCCTGAGGTTCTGAAACATAAACTGGGGGGGGGTGCATGGTTGGTCGTCTGCCAAGGTCCCCACAGCCCAGCGATGATGGTGGGTGGTTACAAAAGTCCCCTGGTCCTGCTCCTTCTCTTACCACTGCACATTCCCCTACCTCTTGCTCTGGCTCAGTGAGGAGGAGGAGCCACCGCCCGCTCGCTCAGGGGCTCCCAACTTCACAAGAAAGCAGGAAGGAGCAACAATGAAGAGGAGAAGGCTCAGCAGTTGGTGTTATTGGCTCTGAGGGGGTACTCGCTGAACGCAGGGAGCCCATAAAGGGTGTCTTGGCCAAGGGCCCTGCAAAGCCTGCAACCAGCACTGCATGCATAGGTCCCATGCAAGCATGTTATGGCATCCAACAGGCCTAGAGGCAGTACACTTCGGAACATAGGAAACTACCTTGTACTGGGAGCACCTTATACTAGGAGCGCTCCCCTATTATATTTAACAAATGTACAATCGGCGTACACAAACAGTTGAGCCATCTGCTTCTACAGTCATTCACATGTAGTGTTCAACAAGTGTACGGCCTGTGTACATACCAGGGGGGCTGTACATACGAACAAGTTTACTCTCTTTCACGCGGACACTTGCGCATGAGTACAGACAGGTCGCCCCTGTGTTCTGTGTAATGTGTGATCAACCCTACTGAGTCAGATCATTGCTCCATCTCGCTCAGCATTGTCTGCACTGACCGGGAGGGGCTCTCCGGGAGTTTCAGAAATGCAACATTTCCAGCGCCACCTGGAGATGTTGGAACCGAACCTCCCCCAGTTGCAGCCAATGGGCTAGGCAGAGAGGCATACTTCCCTTCCTGCTTTGTGCGTTGGTTCTGCTCATTTAAGAGCCTCGTCTGAAAAAGTCTTTTTTCTACTCTCCCAATAGAAGCGAAGAGTTCACATGTTCACTGAACGTGCTGAAATTCAGTTTCACGTTACAAACGCTAGAACTGCTGTCCTCCGCACATATTTGACCTGCTTGCCCTGCTTTCACTAAAAAAAGAAAAGAGGGGGAAAAAAAAAGAGAGTTGTCATGATTTGTACAAGAAACGTTTTAAATAATAAATTCACAGTAACTCCATGCGAGCGACAATTCTTCCTTTCCCTACAGTTCAGGCTGCGTTTCCAAAGAAAGAAATTCATGGACCCGCTCAGACTCGCTTAATGGCTCTTTCTAATGACCTTCTGGAAAGTTATTGACGAACGCTAATAATGACTGTCATAAGATGTGAGGCATTATTTGAACAGGATTCAGGTCCCCCCCCCCGCTCCGGCAAACAGAATATCAGGCTTCCCCCACACTCTTGGCAATGAAATGAAACACCCCGTGTTCTAGCGCTCGGTTTCTCTGCCCACACTCTCGCACAAATCAGACTACAGAGATTCCCTGAGGGGAATCATTCCGGCCATATTTTATTCTCTAAATAGAAATACACCATTCAGCTTTCCTCTTTTCCTCGGGTAAACAGGCAGTGCGAGGACAGGAAGACATGAAGGCCCATAACGAAGGGATAACCTGGCTTCAGTTGTCCATGCTCTGGTAACCTCCAAATTAGATTACTGCAATGCACTCTATGTGGGGCTGCCTTTGAAGACGGTTCGGAAACTGCAGCTTGTGCAAAATGCAGCGGCCAGATTGGTAACAGGGACCAGACGGTCCGAACATATAAAACCAATTCTGGCCCGCTTGCACTGGCTGTCTTTATGTTTCCGAGCTCGATTCAAGGTGCTGGTTTTGACCTATAAAGCCTTACACGGCTTGGGACCACAATACCTGATGGAACGCCTCTCCCGATACGAACCCACCCGTATACTACGTTCAAGATCAAAGGCCCTCCTCTGGGTCCCTACTCCAAGGGAAGCTCGGAGGGTGGCAACAAGGGAGAAGGCCTTCCCAGTGGTGGCCCCCAAATTATGGAATGATCTCCCTGATGAGGTGTGCCTGACGCCAACACTGTTACCTTTTCGGCGCCAGGTCAAGACTTTCCTCTTCTCCCAGGCATTTTAGCATGTGTTTTATATTGTTTTAAATTTTTAAATTGTGTTTTAAATTGTTTTTTAAAAGATGTATCTTAAATTGTATTTGTTTTTAGTTACTGTAAACCGCGCAGAGAGCTTCGGCTATGGGGCGGTATACAGGTATAATAAATAAATAAATAAATATAGCACAGTGGTTAGAGCATCTGCTTTGCATACAGAAGGAACCAGGTTCAATCCTTGGCATCTCCAGGTAGGGCTGGGAGCGCCCCCTATGGGAACCTCTGGAGAGCTGCTCTGCCAGTAGGGACTGTGAGGAGGCATTTGAGTCTCTTCACATTTAAAGGCAACTCCACCAAATGTGCACTTCCTGAACCAAGAGGAGAACAGGCATCCTTTGAAATCCACACTTATCCAAATGTTGTGCTTCAGCCGGACAATGTTTACAAAAATGCACTTATCCAAATGTTGTGCTTCAGCCGGACAATGTTTACAAAAATGCATATCCTGGGGTAAAGTCTACATAAAAATGCATCTACAAGAATACATTCTGTTAGGGGGAACTGCTTTGCAACACTGTGCATATCAGGCAAAAATGCACACCAACGTGCGTTTATTAGGAGACGTTTGCATTAAATGAATGATGGGTCTTCATGAGGACTTCATTTTTTCAAATTTGCAAACTGATGTGGACGTGAGCTTAACACTGGGGGGGAAATGGAATGGAGAGAACCCCAAACTGACAGATTTGCCTATCCCTAGCTGCCAGTCAGTGCAGACAGCATTGAGCTCAATGGACGAACGGTTTGACTCTGTATAAGGCAGCGTCCTTATGTTCCTATGAACTCAAAGGTTGTTACTGCACAAAAACCTCAAGGGGGAAAAATAGCTCTAGAACTCATTTTAAAGGAAGATGAATTGCTTTTTTCACAACTTGCCTCTCCCTTATGTCCTTCCTCCTGATATGTGGCCTTTTTCTTTGCTGTCTGTATTTCCCTACCCACTTTCGTTCTAAATTATTTCAGTCCACCTACGCACGAAGAAATGTGTTGGCTGGAACATCATCGCGGGTGCACTTCATCAAAAGCCCTTCCCGCAGGACTGCTTCTGACGTCGATGTCGCTCAGGAGCAAAGTATACCTGACCTTCAATGTGTCTTTGCATCTAATATGCAGGTTTTTCTCTTTCTTTTTAAATAATAACGCAAATTTCATCAGCTTGAGGTGGAGGGGGCTGATAATTGATGGGATCAGAGCAGAGATGGGGGAGGGGATTTAACCCTTTCCTCCCCTGCTGCAATCCTGAGGCAACTCCCTCTCCTGAAGGTGGTATTAATTTGCTCTGGGGCAAAATCCACAGATAATTATTATTAGGCCTGCAAAGTCTACTTGATTAGTCAGATGAACTATTAATTAATTAATTAATTGATCAATGACAAGAGAGAGTGTGCGGGTTTGGAATCCAAAATTGCACACATTGGGAACCTTGAACAAATATTCGCTTCTGGGCGATTTTGGATCCTTCCTTCCCTTTGTTGTTATGCTTGACCTATTGGCATCACCGTATTACATTTATATTCAACCCTTCTTCCAAGGAGGTCACAGTGGGGTAGGTGGTTCTCCCCCCGTTTTATCTGCACCACGGTCCCATTCGGTAGCTTAGGCTAAGAGACAGTGGCTGGGCCAAAGTCGCCCAATGAGCTTTGTGGCTGAGTGGGGGTGTAAACCGGGTTCTAATGCTCTAATCACTATACCAGGGGCTGCCAGTGTGGTGCCTGCTGGTGCCAGTGTTCCCCTCAGTACCTCCTTTGGTGCCCATGAAAGATCTCAGTAAATATCCCCACCACACACACACACAAATCAATAATGCACGAGAGACTCTTCTTCCCGCTCACTTCCTATTTGCTCTGGCTCAACGTCTCCTACATTGAACACAGCCCCTTAAACTTGCCCGCATTTCATTGGATGCCAAGACCGGACACCCACCGTCCCATCTGTTCTGGAGCCAAGAGAGACGCAGAGAGCTTCTGTCACAGCAAGCGTAGCGTTGTAGGTGCCTTTTCCCTATTGATAGGGGAGGACCGCCCTTTTGTGGTCCTGCCTCACTGCCTGCTCTTTTAAGATGTGGCAGCCATTTTGCATTATGCCACACCCTCACAGCAGCCATGATGTGGGTGGTATCCACAGCCCTTGCAAAATTCCAAATGTGCCCACTGGCCCCGAAAGGTTGGTGACCCCTGCACTACATCACAATCGCCCAAGAAACTATTGTTCTAGCAAGCCTTTGGCTTTTGTGGTACTTGAGAATTTGTCTAGAAGCATCATATTGATTATTGCCTGCTGCTGTATGTGGGTCCTTGCTTCTTTCCACTGATTTTTGCAGCTTATTTTTCTTGTGATATGAGCTCTGTATTGCTCATGTGCCATTTTATATTTTTATGATTTGTCAACTGCCTCGGAGGGCCCGCTGGGTCTGAGAGGCAGAAAAAGAAACATTTTAATTAACACGGCTGATTGCAATAATGTATATAAAGTGCTTTGAAGAGTAAAAAAAAGTGGATCTATAAATGCTAGGGATTATTAAACAATCACAAGTAAATTGTTTAATATCTGTTTCTAGGAAGCTTACTGTGGAGAAAATCTCTTTACAATAGGCAAATAAGTGCTTCTTTTTTAAAAAAAATAATGTTGAAGTTTCGAATTATGGCTTCTATTTTTATTCCAGAGTTGCAGTTACTGCCAAAGAACAAAGCCTGAATCAGAAGCAAATGAAAGGGATGGAAAAACATTACTCATTCTCTTTAGCAGCATTGTTGGAAGGGGAAACAGGAATTTCTTGCCATTACTTTCAGCGTTCATCCTTCTATGTAGCACAATCCATGGTGTCACAACTCGTCCAAATTCTCTTTATTGCAGTTAGCAAAAAATATGTCAACTGTGATTAAGATAGCTTGGTTTGTATCCTGCAATCTTGTTTTCAAAGTGGCTCCTTTTTAAAAATACACATAAAGAGTTTTGCTAGTACAGAATGCATAAAGAGCCTTGGGGTTGTATCTAACAATCCATGGGGTTGCCCACCGGTCCCTCTGGGCACCATGTTGGTAACCCCTGGTGACATGGTTAAAAGGCTTTCTGAGAGAAATGATTAGGGATGGGCGAGTCTGTCAATTTTGGTTTCTGATTCTCGTTTTTCTAGTCTTGAGTTCAGTTCTCCACATTTCCATAAACATTTGCAAAAAAAGTCCTCGTGTAAATTCATCAGCATTTTAGTGCAAATTTATTGTAATATACACAATTTTCCATTCAATTTTGCCTTATACATATTTTTGCCACCCGATTTCTGCTAATATCATGTATTTTGTATGTTATTTATTTATTTGTTTGTTTGTTAGATTTATATCCCACCCTTTCTACCAGTAGGAGCACAGGGTGGCAATTTTCACTAACATAAGCATTCTGTGCACATTTTACCTTAGTATATGCATTTTTCTACACATCACTTGGCTAGAGAACTGCATTGCAAAATACAGAGAAGTGCAAATTTTGAAGGATGGAAAGTGTATTTTGGAAAGTGTAGATTACATAGGTTTGCCTTTAACTGTGAACTTAATCAAATTTCTCTCCTATCCTTAGGTGTGACTCAGCCATTCATGAAGCATTAACTGTACATCTGTAGAAATGGTTTTAGGTTTTTTTTACAGTATGACAGGGGAGTTGTAACCAGAAGAAAACCACTGCCACCACAATAACAAGGGTAATGCAGGGATCTAAATTCTATACAACAATGGCTCACCAACGTTTCTCCCCATGGACCACTTGAAAAATTGCTGAGGGTCTTGGCGGACCAGTTCATGATTTTTCTGCTTGATGGAGCAGAATTTAATGCTCTGTGCTACGTGTGGTATGCTTTCTAATGGTTTCTTTTATTGCTTATATATTGTATTGCAATTTGAACTCCACAGAATTCAAACTGTGATACAATGTAAGAAATAAAAGAAATAAATAAAAATGCAATTAAAAATCAGTACTGAATGCAATGGATGTGCCGTCTCCTGTCTTCAACCACAAATCCACAGACGTGCCATGGACCACCTGAACGAAGCTGGTCCGCAGATCAGAGTTTGGGATCTCCTAGTTTAGCTGATACTGAGTTAGGTCTGATTTATTTATTTACTTATTATTTATTTACTTATTAAATTCATATCTTGCCCTTCCTCCCAGAAGGAGATTAAGGCGGCAAATAAAAATACTAAAAGCACTTTAAAACATTTTAAAAACAAAAGATTTTAAAACATATTAAAACAAAACTTCTTTAAAGCATATTAAAACAACAACAACAAAAACTTTAGAAACATCTCAAAAAACAATTCCAACACAGACAGATACAGACTGGGATAAGGTCTCGACTTAAAAGGCTTGTTGAAAGAGGAAGGTCTTTAGTAGGTGCCCAAAAGATACAGTAACAGAGATGGCGCCCGTCTAATATTTAAGGGGAGGGAATTCCGAAGAGTAGGTGCCACTAGACTAAAGGTCTGCTTCCTATGTTGTGCAGAACAGACCTCCTGATAAGATGGTACCTGCAGGAGGCCATCACCTGCAGACTGCAGTGATCGTCTGGGTATATAATGGGTAAGACAGTCTTTCAGGTATCCTAGTCACAAGCTGCATAGGGCTTTGTACTTCAAAATCAGAACCTTGAACTTGGCCTGGTAGCTAACAGGCACCTGACTTGGTGAAAGACAGCCTCCTATATTCCTTCTAGGTATCTTGTGTGGAATACATCCAAAAAGGCATCTGCTGCAGCAACTGTAATGCATATGTGCTAGATGCTGTATAATTTTTAATTGCATTTTTATTGCTTCTTTTATTTTTTATATTGTGTTTTATTGTATTATGATATGATTTCCATAGAATTCATATTGTAAGTATTCTTTGCAGACATGACGCAGCCCACCTGAATGAAGCTTGTGGACCACGGGTGGTCAATGGACCACAGTCTGGGAACCCCTGATGTACAATACAACAGAAGAAAGAAGCCTTTTTTAGCCCATAGGCCACAATCCCTTCTGGGCAGCCTTCTGATGGCCCCATCTCAGTGGTGGGCAGAGCGAGAGGCAAACACGGGTGGAGTAAGAAATGTAAATATAACCTTTGTACAGTAGGCTAGTTTCTATACACACTTGCACACCCCTCTCTCTCCAGATGACCAAGTGTCATACCAGCCAGGCAAAACCACCTGAGCAGTGGAGTAGTTGTCCAGGGTCTCAGGGTTTTTTAGACCTCTTACTTTTTTGGGAGCAGGGTCCTTATGTCTCCAGCATCCTATGAGTCAATCAGTATGAAAGGGGAGTGTGTTAGCCACTGAGAAGTTTCTTCTAAAATGCTTCCTTGTCCTTTCCTGCTAATTGGAGCCAATCAGAGTAAAAGGAGGTGAGTCAGCCAGGGAGAAGACTCTTTTCAGTAGCTAACACTACTCTTTTGTGCTTATTGGCTTCTAGGGGCGCCTGTTGTTGTGGGAGAAGGCATTAACAAGGATCTCATTCTCAACCCAGCAGCAAAAAAAGGGGGGGCTGGCTGTGACTATCATGAAGCCCCCCTGCATTTCTGAATTTGCCACTGCACTACTGCACCTGAGGAAGGTGAAGAAGGACTGGTGAGAGGAGTAGCCTGGGGAGAGGGGAAAAGATCCCAGGATTAATGCTCATTGTTACAAGGGCCCCAATCCCCCCAAAAACTACAATACCCAGAGTTCTCTGGGAAGAGGGATTGACTGTTAAACCACTCTGGGAATTTTAGCTCTGGGACAGGAATGAGGGGAGGTCTCCTAACAACTCTCAGCACCCTTTACAAATGACAATTCCCAGGATTCTTTGGAGAAGCCATGACTGTTCAAAGAGGTATAATACTGCTTTAAATGTATGATGCAGAGCAGGCCATAATCTCCCCTTAAACAGATCACAACAAATGTTCAATAAAGACTGGACACTGTTTAACCACCACATAAGCTTCCTGCAAGCAAATCAGGATGAATGCCGAATAAACAGGTCATCTGGAGGCACTCTTAACGCTAGCACAGCAGGGAAAGCAAGTGTCTCCCAAGAATGCATTTGTGTCTTTAAAATGGAATGTGAGGATTACAAACCTCAGAGAGCAAAAGGGTCCTCTGCAGTGATTCAACCACACAGCAGAATCTATTTGCTTCAAACCTGTCTGTGGTAGCTTATGCAACTTTTTCTCAATACGCTGCCCACATATTTTATGAATACTCTTGAATAGGCTGTGCAGTGCTAAGTCAATTTCTTTCAAGCAGACTTCGCCCTCCTCTTCACCATTTTGCTGATCCATATGCCTCTAAGTTAACACAAAAGAAGCGGTTAAAAAATGAAAGAACGATCAAAATGCAAACATGTCCTCCACACGGCAAGAGGCCTTCCTTTTGGCTGCCATCGCATAACGTGCAACCAGTCAACCAACACCTCCCCAAAAGCTTGGAGCAACTCCCCTATGAGGAAAGGTGATAACATTTGGAGCTTTTTAGCTTACAGAAAAGGCAAGTCAAGGAGACATGATACAAGTGTATTAATGGTCTAGAGAACACGGATAGGGTGAGGTTTTTCTCCCTCTCTCATAACACTAGAACTCGGGGCCATCCAGGAAGCTGAACATTGGCAGATTCAGGACAGGCAAAAGGAAGTACTTCACACAGAGCATTGTTAAAGTCTGGCATTCGCTCCCACAAAAATGCAGCGTTGGCCACCAACCTGGACAGCATTAAAGAGGATTTGACAACTGAATGGAAAGTGGGAATGGAAAGATCTGTCAGTTTCAGTTCTCTGTTTCTCATTTTTCCAGTGTTAAATTCAGTTCCCTACATTTCCACAGCGATCTACCATTTAACAACAACAACAAAAATCCTCATGAAAATTCTCCACCATTTTAGTGCGAATTTCTCCAAATAAACACATTTCTGTAGGCAGTTTTGACAAAAGTATACATTTTTGCAAGCCATTTCTCATCATGCCGTGCCTTTTTGCATGCTATTTTCACTCAGGTATTCATTTTGATGCACCTTCCCCTAATATATGCATTTTTTAAAAAATGTTGTTTAGTTGGCAAACTGCACCCCAACATTCTAACAAACGTGAATTTGGAAGGATGGCTGTGCTTTGGTTCTTGTATTGTTTCAGAAATTGTGGATTTGATCAATTCTGCTTGAAATGCGAACTGACTCGACATTCTCACCCATCCCTAATGGAAGGTAAGGCCACCCATGGCTACTCGCTATGATGGCTGTGTTCTACCTCCACTGTTGGAAGCAGAATGCCTCTGAATACCAGTTGCTGGGAATTGCAAGCGGGGTAAGCACTCTTGCACTCAGGTCCTGCTTGCAGGCTTCCTATAGGCAAGTGGTTGGCCACTGTGAGAAGAGGATGCTGGGCCAGATGAGCTTTTGGCCTGATCCAGCAAGGTTCTTGTTATGTTCTCACATTCTTAAAGCTGCTCCACAGGATACCTCCTGCAGTCTACCACTTCCCTCAGCAAGGTGTGCTGCCTCAGAAAGCTTCATACCATGAGCATTTGGAAGGCACGTTTTGATTTTAAAATCAAGCACTGCAAAAGCTGTTCTAAGTGGTTCCGATGCAGCATTTAGCTTTGCACAGCACAGGACACTGTATGTGTACAGCTTGCAGTTTCGATCAGAACATCTTCATCCTTTCCTAGCACTGCTGCCGCAAACTAATTATCATCCCTTGACAGCCACAGTTTGGTAATAAAAATTGGGGGGAATCCAGCGATCACAGTTCTCACACATGGCATGTAGTTTGGCCCTAGCTCTAAAATGTATTCTCATTAGGCCTGGGGAAAAATTAGATTCTATTTGCATTTAAAGCCAAATGTATCACACTTACCGAAACACAGCCACCCTTTGAAATTCGCACTTATCTGAATTTTGCAGTGCAGTTCTCCAACTAATGTCTACAATAATGCATATATTAGGGGAAAGTGTGCGTAAAATGAACTGATTAGTGAATATAATATAAAATGCATTATATTAGGAGAAACAGCTTGCAAAAACGTGCATATTAGTCAAAACTGCCTACAAAATGGATTTATTAGGAGAAATTCACACTAAAAGGCTGAAGAATCTTCATGAGGATTTTTCAGAAAAATGCAAATTGATCCAGAAATGTGGAGAATTCAATTTAAGATTGGAAAAATGAGAAATTGAGAGAACCGATCCTTCTACCCCTCATTCTTTGTGATGGCCCCTTTGCAGTCACAGTGCGTTAAGCTTTCCTTCTCTCTCTCTTGCCCTCTCACATACACTTTTGAGTAAAAATATTCACCCCCCCATACAAAAGGCATCCAGAAAGCATACTAGAAAGCACAACTGCAGACACTGCTAAGACCACTAGTATACAGGGATGTGGGAGAAGTTCAATTCAGTTTGCATTTAAAGGAAAATGTACCTAATTTGTACTTTCTGAAGCATTGCACTAACTGAAACAGGGCCATCCTTCAAAATTTGTACTTCTCTGAATTTTGCAGTCCAGTTCTCCAGCAAAGTAACATATACAAATATGCATATAATGAGGCAAACTGCACATATTAGCAAAAGTAACATACAAAATTTTTTATATGAGGAAAAATTGCTTTGCAAAAATGTGTGTTTGGGAGAAAACTGCATACCAACTTATGTAACTAGGGAGAAATTCACACTCAAATGCTGATGGATTTTCATGAGGCTTTTCAAATAAAATAAAATAAAATAAAATTATCAGGCTGAAATGGAAATGTGGAGATCCAAAATTAAGAGTGGACAAATGGGAAACTGAAATTGACAGATTTGCCCATCCCTGCCACTACATTAGGCACACTTAGCAGAGCATCTTTGAGAACAGGGTGGTACCCCACTGGCCATCCCAATGTTCCTGAACTCCAGCTCCCATTAGACCCAGCCAGTGTGGCCAATCTTCAGCTATGATGGGAGTTGTGGTCCAGCAACATCTGGGAGCAGTGCTGGCTGGTGGCTCCATGTCAGTGGGGCAGAGTCCGCTCCGGGTTTTAGACCAAACTTTCAAGGAGCTGTTGAAGGTGCTGAAACCTTTTCCCCACAATAGGTTCAGCACCTTGGACAGCTCCTTGAAAGTTCAGACTAAAACTCAGAGTGGACTGCACTGCCCCACTGACATGGAGCCACCAGCCACCACTGTCTGGAAGGCCACCACCCCTGCTCTAGAATTGCTTCCCACCCACCCCCAAAAAACCTTTGCAGTATGTAAACAGGATGCCAGTGTGGAGGAGAACATAACTCAGCACTATTTAAATTAATTAATAACTTAAACGTAACTCTAAAGGGAAAATGCTCTTCCAGGAAGGGAAATTCTTACACACGGGGAATGCTGGCCATAAAATATGTTAAATGATTTAAAGGAAAATGATTTCCTAGGCATTGCAAATTAGATAATAAAAGGTACTGGACAAAACAAATATATCATGCCATGGCTTTAGAGCCTCAGTTATGATCATAAATAACGTGCAAATCAGATATTGTGTTTACTGGCGACATTTTTCTTTCCCCCCTGTGATCAGGATGAAATGATGCATCATATAATTTAATCATCATCATCCCTTTTGCTCCAGATGAAAAGAGGCAAGAATTGCTCAGAAGGCTGAGGCTGGCAGTGGACAGCGTCCCGGGACAAGGCATAGCATGATTTGAGACAACTCGGCTGTTTTGGGCAGGCTCTGTTTGGAGATCCAGCTGCCAGGCTGTCACAGGCTTAATGCCAATTGGCTTTGGCTAAAGTTCTCCCAAAGAGGGGGGCACGGGGCCAGTGTTCCATCGAGGACGAAGCCATTCCAGCTTGGGGATGCGATGTAGCGGAAAGCTAATTAAATGCAAGCTCTCTCACTCTCCGACTTACACAGCAATTTTGTATTTTAAGTAATAGGTTTCATGAGGGTAGAAGAACCATGGTGGCATAAGGCTTCTCCCTCTCTCTTATATATGTGCATGCGTGCACACACAACACCCACCCTGTAAGCTCTTTTCAGATATCACACTTTGCACTTTGCAGACAAAGCGTGGGTGTTCCCAGGTTAGTGAATTTGCAAAGCGTATCACAACACCGGTAATTTATACCTCAACATCTCTTGGTTATGCTTGTAGCACAGTCAAGAGACAGGGGAGGACAATTTTAAAACAGAGAGGCAGGGCAGTATAAAGCAAGGCGTGGGGCAGGATGGGATCAGGCCAGGTTGTCTATCCCTCTATTTTTCACATGCAGCACTGTTTCCGCTCCACTGCAGCTTGTCTTCTGCCAAAACCTACATTATTTATCTTACCGTCTGCTGTGGTGAAATTACGCAACATATTTAATTCACGTAATTAATCATTACGTTATTCCACTGCATTCATTTCAGGACACACAATGCAAATGGGGAGGGGGATAATCAAGTACAGTAATATCTCAGTTAAGAAATCCTCCAGGGACTAAACTCCTTTTAAATAAGGCTTTTAAAAAGGTTAAACTGAGCATCTTTGCTATGGATAAACATTCTAGCTTTTAGGTCAAACTGATCAAACTGTATCTTTGCTTTGCTATGGATAAACTTTCAAGCCTGTGCCTTTGTTTTAAGGTGAAACTGACCAGTCTGTATCTTTGCTTTGCTATGTATGAACTTTCAAGCCTGTGCCTTTGCTTTTAGGTCAAACTGATCAAACTGTATCTTTGCTTTGCTATGGATGAACTTTCAAGTCTGTGCCTTTGCTTTTAGGTCAAACTGATCAAACTGTATCTTTGCTTTGCTATGGATAAACTTTCAAGCAGGTGCCTTTCTTTAAGCTGAAACTGACCAGCCCGCTGAAACTGATAAGCTTGTGCCTTTGCTTTCCTAAGGTGAAACTAACAAGCCTGTGAGTTTGCTTTGCATTAAAGAGATCTCTTGGTTTCTCCCAAAGGCTGGGGAGGGAAGGATCCAATACATTCAGATGAGGGGGAGGGTGCCAGGTAGGCACCCTTGACAGCCCTTGTTGAAGCTGGCCACACCATCTGTGAGTGGGTGCAGGAACCTATCCCTATTCTTTCCATGTTATTCCTACCTCTGGTACCAAAGCTTCTGTTAAATAAGTAATGTCCAGGAATGCATCTCCTTTGTTAACTTTCTTACTATATGTATCATTTGCAAGCTAAAAGCAACAACAGCAGCAAATGCCAATGGTATTGGCTGGATTGATTTCTGTTCCAGACGTGAGACAAATAAGCAAACACTGACAATTTCCACCCAATTTCTGTTTTTGTCGGCACTCTCCTGTATCCCTAGTTGCAAGCAACACTTTTTCAAGGCACATGTGTAACATAGTGCGTTGCTTGTGAAGGAGAAGGCCAGCCCCACAAATGTATTCCTTTTTGTGTGACATTGGGGACTTTCTCTGCCACCCCAAGCAAAAGGCTGATTTGGCTCCAGTTTCACACTTACAGCAAAAGAGGAACTAGCGGACAACGAAACAAGCAAAACAAACAGAACACAACTTAGAAGGCACTCTGCACACATTTGTGATCCAAACTGGGAGAAAGGTGATGTGAGCCTCTAGGGCAGCCTTTCCCAACCAGTGTGCCTCCAGATGTTGTTGGACCACGACTCCCATCAGCCTCAGCCAGCATTGCCAATGGTCAGGAAAGATGGGAATTGTGGTCCAACAACATCTGGAAGCACACTGGTTGGGAAAGGCTGATCTAGGGACTTGCATAAACATTTGACTCATATGCACACACCTGACTTCTGGGGCGTGGGTCAAAGTCGCATGTGGAGAAAGGGGGGGGGACAGCCGGAGAGCCACTGGGATACTGCATGTGAGGTGCACCACTTTATATGGAATCCGGGGTTTAAGAAGTATATAAAAGGGGGTAAGAATGTAAGCTTGCATGTGCATGTGATTCTTTAGGACCTGGACCACCAACCCTGTGGGCTATGAGCTGGAGAGTATGGGATCCTGGGGTGACAGGCCACCACTGCTATCTTTAATTTCTCCTATATAAGATATGACTCCCATTTCTCCTTTATATGCTTGGGTGAAGCTTTTCTGTATCGTTCAGTAACAAACTTGTTTAGCCCATAACCCCATTTGTTCTGACTGCACTATAAGACCAGCAAGGGGCCAAACTCCAAGGGCCAATCAAAACTGATAGAAAGTTTTCTAGGAACTCTTGGATCAAACTCTGGTACTTCTAGTGTTGCTCTCAGTCTCCCTGTGGGCTCCTCCAGACAACCTATTTATTGAGCATCCATCCTGATTTGCTAGCATAAAGCTTGCACAGAAGTTAGATTATAGCCAGTCTCCACTGAACATTCATTCTGATTTGTTTATGGGGCAAGCTGTATGACAAGGAGCGTTCAGCCTGCATTCATCACCAATTTGCTTGGAAGACGTTTAGATCCTTTCCTACTGGTAATTTGCCCATCCCACATTCCTCAGTGCATTTCCCCTTCACTTTCCAACCTCCCCCACAAAGGTCTTTCTTAAAAAGTTGATTTGTTGCACAAGGACAACAGAATACTTTAATCCATTATAGCCTTGCAAACCTACAGTTCTGACGTGTGTCTGAATTCCTTTCATGGCCCCTGTATCCAGCAGTAATCTGGACATGGAGTCAGAGGCTACAGGGGCACCAGACAGAGAGCCGGGTCAGGGTCAGAGCTGACTGCTGAAGATAGGGAGACCACTGCACCTGTGGCTGTTGGCCAGAAACTTCCAGAGGAACCTGTCAGACCACCAAGGCCTATTGGACCAGAGCCTGGACCCTCGTGGGTGCCTTCACCTGAGCCTGAAGAATCATATGCCTCCCACCACACATCACCAGTCCAGCAGTGCACGGACAGCACCAGGAGGGAGGCTATGGAAAGGAGGAGTGCCCATTTTAAGGCAGGGGGTTGGTCCTTTAAGGCTCCAAAGCGCTTTACAGGGAGCCTGGAGGAGGCACTTTGGAGACACAAAAGGCCTCAGTTTGGTTCCAGTCTTTGTTGGAGCAAGTTGCTCACCTGGAGGCATCTGCAGTTCAGCACTCTGCCCAGAGCCTTGCTGGGATCCAGCATCAGACTACAGCATGACAATCCCTCCTGCAAAACACAGACAGCCTGGAGGCGCCCTGCACCTCTGTCTGTGCAGCTCTATTATTCCAGAAGGCAGCCCCCAAGGGTCTTTCTTCTTCTTGCAAGTAATGACTGACAGCATAACTACCAAACGCTCCCAGAAACCTGCATCTTGTACTGTGTCTAGTGGGCGAAAAGGGAGGGGGGGGTAAGAACAGTGCTCCCAGAGAAACCTGTCCTGTGGTTCCAAGCAAACAATGAGCAATTAGTAAAACAATTATTATTACTTTCTTTTGTAATAGTAAAATGGTTTTGCCAAAGCCCCACACCAGGATTTTTGGCACGACATGTGCATCAACGCCTAAGGATCCAACCGGATATGATGTTAAATGTGGCTTTGCATTTCACATGCAAGGTTTAAGAAATGCCAACAGCACCAGCTTTTTTGGGCGGAAGGAGGAGAGGGTGATTATTGGGATTGCCGCAGGCAAGGAGGGGGGATTTAACCCTTTCCTCCCCTCTGGTGGTCCTGAGATAAACTCCTCTGAAAATGGTGTTAGCTTTGGGAGGAAATCTTCCCTTGGCACCTTGAGGGTGGGGTGGGAGGTGAAGGACTGAAATAAGTGGAGCAGCTAATACTGAGCCAGATGATCCAATGGTCCAATTAGATATAAGACAGTTTCCTCAGGGTGAGTAGCAAGCAAACACCTTCCTTTGTTCCTAGTGAGCCACCACAGGTCAAACGTTGCTGGTGGAACTTTGCCATCTCCTCAAAATCACAATGCTTCCCAGCGCGGCCTATCAGAGCCATTCTACCCATCGCCCAGGGCGAGAGGGGAGAATGATGGGATGTAAGACTTTGGACAAGACAGGAGGCTGCCTGGGAATCCATCGGATGCCATCTTGACTTCCATGATGGAAGATACAATATAAATAAGCCCACAGATGCTCTTGCCACAGCCCAGGAATCCAAAAGCAAAAACCAGGGCAGCTGATCTTGCTCACAATTAAACGAAAATGAAAGAATGTTCCTGTTGAACCCAAGGTCAGTCTTGGAGTGACTTATGATATTTACCTCCTATTTCTGTGACACACAGGATTAAGGGTCAGGCACCAAGGTGGGGAGTAAGAGCCTGGCCTTGCCTGCACCTGTATGAGATGATGTACCACTGTAATTACATCTACAAGGAATTCCTCCTTGTATCAAGAGGGTCACACTCAAGTGCAAGCGTGGGCGGACTTGCAGAGCATGGAGGCTGGCTAGGAGTGGAGCCAGCAGAAGGTCCTACCACAGGAGTCCTGGGGAGGGGTCAGCAGAAGGAAAAGAAACACGTGTTTCCTTCTGCCACCCTTTCCCCTGGTGTGTCATATGCCAGGACCAGCGGCCACAGGACAGAGCCAAACAGGGCCAGGATGCAGCATAACTCCCCCTACCCTTGGTTCCACCCCTGACAACCCCCGGATGCCCCTTTGGGGGGCATTCCGCCAGCTCCACTTGCATTGGTCTCAGTTGAGCCAGCTGGGCCCTGGCTGCGCCCAGGAGGTGGTGGATTTTCCTGGATGTCCCATGGCAACATCTGGGTGGGGGGTATTTCCCAGAGCAGCCCAGCTGTGCCAACACCCTCCCTCCGGCAGGGATACACCACATTTTGTATCTCCTTGGCTTGGTGTAAACACCAGGAGGATGGCACCCTTGAGTTTGTCTCTTTCTTTCTTAAGGATCCTGAGGTCCACTAACAGAAGCCAGATGTGAAGCAGTGGCTTCAAAGGTTGGGCGAGCCTAGCACACCCCTTAAGCCATACACACATATATGTGGAAATCTAGAGCCACGTTACTACAGAGCAGGGTCTCTAACATCTTAATTTAGAAGGAAACAATAGCCTTTTTGCTAGTGTTAAAAATGGGGCTGTGCATCAAAAACTCTTCCCAATCTTATTACAAATCCCCTAGCAATCTCCCACTAGATCCCGATCCACCGCCTACCCACCTATGCTCAAGATCACTCTCCACTTAGCACACCTGATTGCATTTCGTACACACAAAACATCCAATGTGAAGCAAGAGATACCAGGAACATAGGAAACTGCCTTATATTTATTGATTGATTTGATTTATTATTTGATTTATATCCCGCCCTTCCTCCCAGCAGGAGCCCAGCTATCTGGAGATGCCAAGGATTAGGGTTGGAGGAGAAATTTGACTCTGTGCACATTTCAAGCTGAATCTATCAAATGTGCACGTTTCAAAACAATCAGAGAATTGAAACACACCCACCCTTCCAAACTCACCCTTCTTCAAATTTTGCAGTGCAATTCTCCATGCAAATAATGTGTGCAGAAATGCATATAGTAGGGGAACCTACAGTGGTACATGCTCTGGTAACCTCACGTTTGGATTACTGTAATGCGCTTTACGTAGGGCTACCTTTGAAGACAGTTCGGAAGCTACAACTAGTGCAAAATGCGGCGGCCAGATTGCTGACAAGGACCAAGCGGTCCGAGCATATAACACCTGTTCTGGCCAGCTTGCACTGGTTGCCAATATGTTTCCGGGCTAGATTCAAAGTGTTGGTATTAACCTATAAAGCCTTATACGGTGCGGGACCACGATACCTTGCGGAACGCCTCTTCCGATATGAACCGGCCCGTGCACTACGTTCTGCTACGAAGGCCCTCCTCCGGGTTCCAACTCACAGGGAGGCCCGGAGGGTGATGACAAGATCTAGGGCCTTCTCAGTGGTGGCCCCCGAACTATGGAACAGTCTCCCTGAGGAAGTACGCCTGGCGCCGACTCTGCTCTCCTTCCGGCGCCAGGTCAAAACCTTCCTATTCTCTGAAGCATTTTAAGTTACACTGATTTAATTTTAAAAATGTTTATTGTGTTGGATTGTTGCTTGTATTTTAGTATTGTTTTGTTATTTATTGTATTTTTATGCTGTTTTATGTTCACCGCCCAGAGAGCTATTGCTAGTCGGGCGGTATATAAATTTAATAAATAATAATAATAATAATAACCTATGCTTAAAAATGCAATGTATTTGTGGGGATTGCTTTGCAAAAAGGTGTACATTAAGCAAAACTGCGTGGGGAAAAAAACGTGCGTATTAGGAGAAAGGTTCACCCGAATGCTGATGCGTTTGAATGAGGCTTTTTTTCTTAAAAACAAAACAAAACAAAAACACAAATTGATATGGAAATGCAGAGAACTAAACTTTAGACGGAAAAACGAGAAACCAAAGTGGACAGATTCACCCATCCAGCTTCCAGCTCCTATTTCAGTCTCATTCCTGAAGAGATAGTTTCTGTCTAAGCTCCAGTCCAAAGCCTTCCTGAACCTTAACAAGTTGTTATGAGCTCAGTAAGAGTGTGACACAGGATCCGTACACACCATACATTGAAAGCACATGACTTCTTCCAAAGAATCCTGAGAACTGTCGTTTGTTAAGGGTGCTGAGAACTGTAGCTCTCTGAGGGGTAAACCACAGTTCCCAGGACTCTTTGGTGGAAGCCATGTGCTTTAAATGTTTAGTGCGCATGCATGTTATAGGACCAATATATTTTTCTAGTATATCTTTAACTGACAGAACACACGCTCTTGTGGCTATTCAGCTGGTGAAAGGCAGGCGATTGCAGAGTAAGGAGATATAACAGTTGAGTAGAGCCAATGTTAATGTGGAATTGCAGTGTGTGTGTGTGTGTGTGTGTGAATGCTTAATATGGAAATCCGAGTGTTACAAGCATTTGTTTTCATCTCTGAAATGTTAGAAGGTAGGCTACACTTGCAAAGGTACCGTGACAGCTCTCACAGGAAGATTTTATTAGAAATTACATCCCACCGCCCCTGTGCACCTTTCATGGCTAGATGTGTTAACGGCAACTCATTTGATTTGTTTGCTACACAGAGATCTGACCTGGGAGGAACACATTTCTCTATCCGCTTTTTTTTAAAAAACCCAACCTTATCTGTTTTCCATCCATGGAAAACAGCTGGATTATTGTCTCTGTGAAATCGAGTTAGGTCACAGAACAAGAAAAGTTCCGCCTGCTTTTCAGATGTTTTGACATCAGGTCCAAATTAGTTAAAGAGAGAATACCACCCATGATAAAGGAATTAGCACCAGCAGAATTTGTTCTTCCTCAGTGATGTTTACCAGGGAGAATTCTATCTCCTTCTAGCACAAAACATTTAGGGGAACTCCAAAGAATATGAAAAGTGCAGTCTGAACTATGTCTACTCAGTCCTATTGAATTCAATGAGACTTACTCCCAGATAACTGGGATTAGGATTGCAGCCGTATAGTAAGCATGTATAATGGGCTTACATTTCATCAAGGTGGTCTCTTTTTCTTTTTGTTCAGATGAGTCCATTTATTGGCCCAAACATTTCTCTAACAATAATCCACCTTAATAAAGTTGAATCCTTCCAACTGACGCCATTCTATGCTTCCATCTTCTAACCCATCTTTCCTAAGCCTGAGGAGGCTCACAGCATTTCTTTGTGAATGGCCACTTCTTTGATTGCCTAACAGCAAGTAAGAATCGCTCTCAGTGAGCCGGAAAGGAAGCTTCAGTAAATGAGAAGGTGAAGACAGGTATACATTCTTTGTATTTCTACAGCTTTTGGTTAGTAAATAGATACTCTAAAGATGAAGAGAAAGAATCAAAGTCTGCTGGGTGTGATTTTTACCTTTTTTCCTGGTCCTTGAAAAGCAACAGGAACACAGAAATTGCACACCAGATCAGACCACTGGTCCACCTAGCCTAATATTGTCAACACTGACTGGCAGCAGCTGTCTGGGGTTTCAGGCAGGGGGCTCTCCTAGCCCTATCTGGAGATACCAAGGACCAAACCTGAGACCTTCTGCGTGCAAGGCAGATGCTCTGCCACTGAACTATGGCCCTTCCCTGAAAGTCCATATAACTGACTAGAGAGATTTGGAAGTAAAAAGCAGAGAAGGTAATGGATAGATTACTTTATGAGGCTTCTGTGTGCTCCTATCATTTGCATAGCTATCCCAGGATCTTTTGCATGCAAAGCATAGACTCTCCTACCATAGAGCTACATCCCTTAGGAACATAGGAAGCTGCCTTTCTACTGAGTCAGACCATTGGTCCATCTAGATCAGTGTGGTCTACACTGACTGGCAGCAGCTTTCCAGGGTTTCAGGCAGGGGATATTCCCAGCCCTACCCAGTGATTGAACCTCGGACCTTCTGCATGCAAAGCAGATGCTCTAACCACTAAGCTATGGGCAGCATTGGAGCAAATCAGCAAACTTCTCTGTGGGTTAAGGCATTGCATCCAGATGCTTCCAAAACAATATCCCACAACATGGGTGTGGCGAACTGGGGCTGACTTACAGAATGTGCAGTGGCTTCTGAACATATATATATAGTGGGTGATGAGCAAAAATAGCCACTTGTACAAATGTACATGATGGGGTGTATGTGTGTGTGGTGTGTATTAGGAATGGGGTTTGCTATCCGATTCTGTTCCATTTTTCAATTTGTCAAATGAGCTGCTAGTTTCTATTCGCTATAAGTTGTAGTCCACTAGTTATCGCAATTCCCGGTTCTCTCGTTTCTCTCCCCGTTATTTTTTTCTGAAAAATTACGCAATTTTCTCCGTTATTCCTTATGCTGCTATACATTTATATAGCATATACAGCAGCAGCATATTACAAAAATAATTACATAATTATGTTATTCTCACTGTGGATTTTTTTTTTTTTAAATTACAGTATCGCTAACAGCCACAAACGCATGCAAAGAACAGGAGTCTGTTGGACAATGAGATGAACGTGCGGATTATGCCAAAATTCAATATCAAATCCGATTTTGAAAATATTCGACACCGTCCCTAGTGTGTATGCAGTCCCTCCCCATATACCCGGGTTCTTCTGTGAAGTTGTCTGAAAACAAAGGTAGGGTACTCTATTTTAAATCAGATCCCTCTCCCTTCAAGCAAGAACATCAGATGCATGGCCTCATTCAAATTACTTAAGAGTCAGTGCCACACAATGCGGTGAGTGTCACCAGCTTAGATGGCTTTAAAAAAGGGGATTAAGACACATTTGTGGTGTAGTAGTTAAGGTGTTGGCCTACGACCTGGGAGACCAGGGTTCGAATCCCCACACAGCCATGAAGCTCACTGGGTGGCCTTGGGCCAGTCACTGCCTCTCAGCCTCAGAGGAAGGCAATGGTAAACCCCCTCTGAATACCGCTTACCATGAAAACCCTATTCATAGGGTTGCCATGAGTCGGGACTGACTTGAAGGCAGTCCAAAAAAAGAAAAAGATGCATTCATGGTGGAGATGTCTAGCAATCACGCTGACTAAATGAGAATGGCAACAAAGCATAGCAAGGTGCAGTACTCCTGTTCTAGCCAGCCAGACAAGCGCTTTCACATGTGCTCTGTTGCAGTCTCCCTCCAAATTGCTTTTCTGCCCTCCTCAAGTCAGGAGATACTCAATCATCACGGGGCCAAGCCCACCACCACCCTGCCACCTTTAGGGGTTCTCTCTAAACTGTTATTATTATTCCTGCAAACTTCAGGATCCCCCCAAGCCACTGTTTTTGACTCCATAAGGATCAGCATCCACCGTCTGAACATCAGCAATGGAAGGAATGACTGCTGTATTGCATGTCCCCGTGCAGAGGGCCAGAGCCGCTCAATATTGGTGGCTGTGAACCAAAACTGGGGGAAAGGCCCTTACGCCCTGCTTGAGGGCTTCCCAGAGGCATTGTGTTTCTAGGGGAATGGCCACAGCCCAGTGCCGGAGCATCGGCTTTGCATGCAGAAGGTCCCAGATTCAATCCCTGGCATCTCCAAAACCCTAGAGAACTGCTGCCAGTCAGTGTAGGCAATACTGAGCTAGATGGATCAATAATCTGACGCATTGTAAGGCAGCTTCCTATGTTTCCTATTACGGGGAACAGGATGGTGAGCTAGATGGATCTTTGGTCTGACCCACCACAGCACTCTTCTTATGTTCTCATGAGTTACTCAGTCCACACTCAATGATCTTGTGATTCCCTTATAACCCTGTTCTTCAACCTTGGGTCGCTGGCTGGTTTTGGACTACAAGTTCCATCATCCCCAGCCAGCTTAGCCACTGGTCAAAGGATCATGGGAGCTGAAGTCCAACAACATTTGGGGACCCGAAGTTGAAGAGCAGTGTCTTATAAAACACTTGCGCAGAATTATGACAGGTAATGGCTTCCACCACCACCCTCCTTTTTGGGGGGCAGGGGTAGTGGTGTGTGTGTGTGGTCAATCCTGATAGCAGAATTATCAAGATTTTGGAGGTTCCTCCTTCCTTTATGTTATCAAAACACTTTTCATGCCTTACCATATGATCAAAGATGTATCCCTGAACACTGAATTCAGGATCATTCAGACCATAGTATTCCCGATCTCTATGTAACTATGGATGTGAAAGTTGGACAGTGAAATAAGCAGATAAGAGAAAAATGAACTCATTTGAAATGTGGTGTTGGAGAGCTTTGCGGACATCATGGACTGCGAAAAACACAAATAATTGGGTGTTAGAACAAATTAAACCAGAACTATCACTAGAAGCTAAAATGATGGAACTGACATACTTTGGACACATAATGAGAAGACATGATTCACCAGAAAAGACAATAATGCTGGGAAAAACAGAAGGGAGTAGAAAAAGAGGAAGGCCAAACAAGAGGTGCATTGATTCCATAAAGGAAGCCACAGACCTGAACTTACAAGATCTGAACAGGGTGGTTTAAAAGAGATGCTGTTGGAGGTCGCTGATTCATAGGGTCGCCGTAAGTCGTAATCGACTTGAAGGCACATAACAACCAACAACATATGATCACCACTTTTAAACTCACCCAGGTTTAGCCCCATAACGGGTGTCCCTGCCCCACCCCCTACTTCCCGAGTAGTCCATTCTGTAACAGGTGAAAGTTACTCTAAAGAAGGCAGATATATGGAGCCTCTCAAACTGCCAAGTGACCACCAATTTGGCCCACATCTCAGAGTTAATGTAAATGCTTTGGTGCAGGAAACAGGCCTTCCAGATACTTCCCAATCCGATGCTGGCCCAAGAAGGGCTGTAGCTCAGGGGCAGAGCTTGAATGCAGCAGGTCCCAGGTTCAATCCCTGGCATCTTCAGGTCAGGCTGGCAAAGACTCCTAACGTAAACCCTGGCAGCAGCTGCCAGTCAGTGTCGACAATACTGAGCTAAATGGACCAACTCAATACAAGGCAACTTCTTATGTTCCCAGCTTAACTAATACAGAATTTGGGGTAGGAAGGCCCATCACTCGGTGACAGAGCATCTGCTTTGCGTGCAAAAGCTCTCAGGTCCCATCCCCAACATCTCCAGACAGGGCTAGGAACATCCCCAGTCTGAAACCCTGGAGAGATGCTGCCAGTCAGTGTAGGCTAGGGGTTCCCAAACTGTGGTCCGTGGCCCACCAGTGGTCTGTGAGCTGCAGTCAAGTGGTCCGCGGCATGTCCACATTGAATATGCATATTGACTTTTAACTGTATTTTTATGGCTTCCTTCCTTTCTCATACTGCATTTTATCAGATCACAGTTGGGATTCTATGGAATGCAAATTGCAATACAATACAATAAAACAGAAGGGATAAAAGAAGCCATAAAAATGCAATTAAAAGTCGTACAGCACTTAGCACAGCGCATTGCAATTGCCACTACAGGCAGAAATAATCACTAAGTGGTTGGACAAGCCCCTCGGCAATTGTCAAGCGGCCCATGGGGGAAAAGGTTTGGGGATCAGGGGTGCAGATGTACCACTGGTCTGACTCTGTAGAAGGCGGATTCCTATATTCCTTGCGCCGAAATCCCAAAGTCAATGAGGTTAGTGAGGTATGACACAAGCCTACAACTTCCAACCACGGAAAATGTTTATTGCATTTTAAAAAATAATTACAAAAAAAACGCAACCCCACCCTTCTTCCAAAGAGCCCAGGGCAGCATATATGATCTTCTTTTCACCTCACAACAGCCCTGCAAGGTAGGATAGGCTGAGAGATAGCGGCTAGCTCAAGGTCATCCAACAGGCTTCATAGCCACATTGGGATTTGAATTCAGGATTCTCTAACCCAGGCCCAACACACCCACTGATATCGTGTACAAAGAAGAAAGATGATCGCAAGAGGTAGTGCTGGCTGACAATGTGAATAGCTTGAAAAGGGGATGAGGCAAATTCATGGAGGATCAGGGTAGTGGTGGCTACTAGCCACAATGGCTATGTTCTACCTCCTCTGTTGGAGGCAGTATGGTTTTGGATACCAGTTGCTGGAAGCTGCTGGAGGGGAGAGTGCTCTTTGCACTCAGGTCCTGCTTGCAGACTGGCTGGCCACCGAGAGAACAGGATGCCCATATGGGCCATTGGCTTGATCCCGCAAGAATGATCGTACCACTGCTGGCGCACCATTGGTGATCATCAATGGCATTTCTTTCACTAGATGCGCACCCTGCCAGAGTTGTACATAGTTGGATATCTAGGATCATTTATCTCCCTATTCTTCCATGCACAACCTCCACCTGGGCTTTCAATAAATCGTATTGCCACGCTGGTAATAAAACCGTGGGCCTCTCTGAGCATGGCCAGAGTACACTTCCCCTCCCGACAAAGTCACCCAGAACCATTTATGAATTATCATCATCATCCATTTATATAGCACCATCAGCTGTACACAAAACAAAACAATAAAAACAAGTCCCTGCCCCCAAAGGCGTACATTAGGTTCTCCTGACTTACTCCGCATTAAACGCTCCTGTGATCCCCTTATAAAGTCCTATGAACTATTCAGATCGCAATCCTCCACCCCGGACCCTCGCTTAACCACGTCGGACTGAACTCCGAAGGGATTCTAATGAATAAACACGTTGCAATTCACGCTGTATTTTTTAAAAAAACGTGCGTGGGGGAGTGGGGGAGGGACGAGCAGCGCGCACCTCCCCGGCTGCGATCCTTCCGAGCGTCGCCCCGAACCCCTCCGCCCCCCTTTCCCCGGCGAGCGCGGCTCCGGAGCTGCCAAGGAACCCCGCACGGCTGCCGACCAGCTGCCTGCCCCGTCCGCACCGCTCCTCCCTCGCGGCTGCCGCCCGGGCTGAGCGCAAACGCCTTTTTCTGGCGCTCGCCTCCTGCAAGCGGAGATTCCGCCCCCCCCAACCCCACACGCGCACACCAAAAAAGTGCCTGCTTCCCCCCCCCCGCTCTATTTACCTGCGGAAGAAACGAGCTCCCCCTCGCTCAGCTCGCCGGAATCCGAATCCATGCTGGAGAGCGGCGGAGCGGCGGCCCCTGCCCGGATTCGGCGCCTGCGGGAGCGCAACCGCCTCACCTCCGCCGCGCGCCAGAAGTCGCCGGGCCAGAGTGACTTGGAGAGCGAGACAGCGAAGCAGAAGGGCTGGCCTCGCCTCGGCTCGGCCTCCTTCGCCTCCCACCCCGGCGCCGGGTCAGCTCCACCACTGCACGCGGCAGAAACAGCCGCCGCCTCCCCCTTCGCCACCTCCGAGCAGACGAAGCGTTTGGCTGCTTGCACGGGCGGAGCAAAGAGGCCCGCCGGTGGCGCTGGCTTATTTGAGGGGGAGCCTGGGGACGGGGGGGGACAGGGTCCCCCCCCTTGCCTGAGCCGGCCCCCCCAACTTGATCTAGCTGGACTGCTCCTCCTCTACCACCCCTCCGGCTGGTCCTCCTTACAGTACTTTCTTATATTGCTCTGCCCTCCCCGCCTCGTTTCTCGCCTACGAGCCATACATTTCAAGCAGCGGCTCCTAACCTGTGATCCCTGGACGGGATGGAGGGGTGGGTGGTTTCCAGGAACTGGGTGCCAAAAAAAAATTTTTTTTTCAACACAATAAAATAATTTTTATTTATTTATTTATTTATTCAAAGAGCCAGTGTGGCTTAGTAGTTACAGTGGTGGACTACGACCTGGGAGACCAGGGTTCAAATCCCCGCACAGCCATGAAGCTCACTGGGTGACCTTGGGCCAGTCACTGCCTCTCAGCCTCAGAGGAAGGCAATGGTAAACCACCTCTGAATGCCACCTACCATGAAAACCCTATTCGTAGAGTCGCCATGAGTCTGGATAGACTTGAAAGGCAGTCTATTTTTCCTTTATTTATTTATTTATTTATTGGGGGTCCATAGCCTTCATCAGATTCTCCAAGAGGTCCAGAAAGTTGAAGAAACACCCATTTGAATTGCCTTTTTCCTCTCCCCCGACCAGCGAAGAATCCTGAGAGCTGTGGAACTACAGTTCCCAGCACCCTTAACAAACTATGGTTCCCAGGATTCTTTGAGGGGGGGATGTGCTTTGAATGCATGCGCTGCCTTGTGGGTGGCCTTCTGAGGCAGGCAGGGCCGGAGGCAAGAGAACTGAGCAGAGCATACAGAGGTGGTTCTTTTGGGTGCTCCTGCCGGACAGAAAATGTGAGGGCCAGGCAGGCCAGCAAGCCAGAAGCTGTAGCGCAGTTCGGGGCACTTGAGGAGGGCATGGAGCAAGAGCCTTTGAGGGGTGTGGCCTAGAGTGAGAGGGTGTGGTCTGAGGACACTGATGCCCTGATCAGTCCATCTGTTTCCAGTGTTCAGCTGTGAGTGGCGATTGCTGAAGCCGCCAAAATGGTACCAGCCACACACGAGAGGGAGGGGTCTGTAAAGAACGGAAGGGAGGAGGATGGAGGCAGAACTTGAATTAGGACACGTCCGCACCATACGCTTCAAGCTCTCTTATGTCACTTTAACAGTCATGGCTTCCCCCCCCCCCAAAAAAAGTCCTGGGAACTGCAGTTTGTTAAAGATGCGGAGAGTTGTTCGGAGACCCCTGTTCCCTTGAGCTGGCGACAGTTCTCAGATTGGTTTGACAACCAAGCCATTCCCCTGGGGAACTCTGAAAAGTGTAGCACTGTGAATCTTTGGGGGAACCCAGGACTGCCAGTGTGGTCTAGTGGTTAGAGTGTCAGACTAGATTCTGGGAGACCAGGGTTCAAATCCGCACTGAGCCGCGAAGCTTGCGAAATGAGCTTGGGCCAGTCCCTGTCTCTCAGCCTAACCTTTCTCACAGGGTTGTTGTGATGGAGCGGAGCCATGTTTGCCATCATGAGCTCCTTGGAGGAAAGGTGGGGTATGAATGTAATAATAAACCATTCAAAACAAAGTGTTAAACTAGTGCTTCAAACATGATTTGGATGTGGCCCTAGTTGGCTCTGCCTGCCACTGACTCTGGCTCCACCTGCTGTTGGCCTCTCTGCCTTCTGCCTTTCCAGTCCCAATGGGCACCAGTCGCCACTGGCTAGAACATCATATTCCCTCTTTTTTTTGTTTCAGAGCCTACATCTATATGTCCAAAGGCAACTGAACAGGGCAGGAAATTAGTATCCGCGGTATTTAAATTATTTGCAGGGAGAGAGTGCTAATTTAAATTTGTTTAAGACTTTAATTACTGTGCTGGAGTTAAAGGGAAAATCATACTGTAAACCCCATGGTAATAATTAGGCCTTGCTGGTTATATAAGTGCTTTTGATTTGATGTCCTGATGGTGTATGGACATTATGAGGCCAGGCATGGCTCTCTGCATGAAGCATGGCAACTATAACAGGTAACACCATGATGATGATTTTTTTCTCTTTAACCACAATGAATTTAATGATTCATGGCTAGAGTTGCCAACTTTGTTTTTCAACTGCTTCTGCTTTTATGCTTTTAACAGCAGCTTAATCTGCAGACCTTAGCAGGCGATAATGGAGATATTTATCCCCATGCCATGAGAAAGGTTCTTCTGTTGATTTCTACAGGCCAAGTTGCTATTGAAGGCAACAGGAACAGTCCAGGGAAGGAGTTGTTTTGGTCAGGCAGGAGTGGAGCCGCCGTCATACAGGGCCCTCGTTACTCAGCTTGACAAGCTGCTCTAGAAGGATCCCATGGTCAATGCTACCCAAAGCTCCTCAGAGATCCAGAAGGAAAAACGGGTGCTCTCCTCCTGTCCATCTCCTGCTAAAGGTAATCAATTAAGGTGTCTAATCACCTTCATCAAGATATGCCTGAAGTTGCTCAGCCACCAACCTGTCAATCACCTTTCAAAGGAATGGAAATTTAGCAACTGGACAGTTCTTTGTTTATTATTATTATTATTATTATTATTATTATTATTATTATTATTATTATTATTATTATTAGAGTGCCAGTGTGGCGTAGTGGTTAAGGTGTTGGCCTACAACCTGGGAGACCAGTGTTCGAATCCCCACACAGCCATGAAGCTCACTGGAGGACCTTTGGCCAGTCACTGCCTCTCAGCCTCATGAAAACCCTCTTCATAGGGTCGCCATAAGTCGGGATCGACTTGAAGGCAGTATTATAACATCATCATCATCATCATCATCATCTCATCATCATCATCAAAGATTGGGAAGGTTTTCTGCTTAAAATGCTTGTTGGAAGATGAAGGTCTTCAGTAGGTGCCAAAAAGACAACAGAGATGGCTCCTGTCTAATACAGTATTTAAGGGGAGGGAATTCCAAAAGGTCGGTGCCACAACACTAAAGGTCCATTTCCTATATCTACAGAATGGACCTCCTGATAAGATGGTATCTGCAGGAGGCCCTCACCTGCAGAGCGCATTGATTCATTGGGAACATAAGGGGGTGCGAATCTTCCCAGTATCCTGGTCCCAAGCTATATAAGGCTTTGTATCTAAAACCTCAAAGTCCAGGGTGGTTCTCTTGAGGAAGGGGTGCACCACCACTGCTTTCAAGGTGGTGGGCATCACACCCTGCTCCAGTGAGGCCTTCACGACTTCCTCAGCCCACCTAGTCAGCTCTTCCTAACTTGCTCTTACAAGACAAGATGGGCAAGGATCAAGTGGTTGGCTGAACCCCTGTAGGCGTCCTGTCCATATCTTCAGGCTGCAGTAATTGAGTGATCTTAACTAAATGGTGCTCTGGACACCTCTGGAAGATCAGCAACACCGGTGGTGTTAAGATCAACATCATGACCATGGAAGGATCTCCCTACAAAAGTTCAATATTGTCCTTTCAGCACCAGGCTAAGGTTTTTTTTTAAATTCTCCCAGGCCTTTTAAGATTCTGTATTTTAGTCTCTTTGACATGTGAAAATGTTTCAGATTTATTTTGTATGATGTCTAGAGAACACATTTTATGAGGCATCTAACAGATATAAATAATAAATAAATATAAATAAACGTGAAAAAGGCTCAACTGCTGATGGCAGTTCCTTTCTATTTTTTTTAAAGTTCATTTACATAGGGTTGTATCTAATGCTAGTCTACGCAGAGTAGACCCACTGGTGTTAATGGACATGACTAATTTAGGTTCATTAACTTCAGTGGGTCTACTCTGAGTATAACTTAGTTTGATACAGTCCACAATATCTCAAATAAAGTATTCCTGAAATCATACATTAATCTTGTCTCATATCATATGTCATATATTTATACCGTGCTAAGAATATCCATAGTTATCTCATCATTTCTTTCCTTATTCCGATACATCATAAAAGGCCACCTATTTTGTTGAATAGTCTGAGTTGTTTGCATTCTCCCTTCCCATGGCCATTTATGACATGTAATTTTCTTGAAACCATGATATCCCACACTTGCTTTAACCACTGTTTAATGTCTGGAAGATTATTGCTCCTCCAGGATTTTGCAACCATAATCTGAGCTGTTATCAACAAATGAGATACTAAGAGCTGTTGATCTTTCTTTATCTGCTGGTTCGGATGATCCAGCCAAATTGTGGTTGGATTCAGTTGTGAACAACAACCTGTAATTTCCCTTACGGAAATTTAATTTTTTTTAAAAAAGGATTTAAAAAAACCCTAATTCGGTTGCATTCCCACTGTATATGGGGAAAAGTTCCTTTCTCTTTGTGACAACCCAACAGATGTCTGCAATGTTATGAAACATCCTTAATAGGGATGGAAAGATCTGTCCATTTCAGCTCTCGTTTTCTCATTTTTCCAATCTTAAATTCAGGTCTCCACATTCCTGCAGCAATTTATTTTAAATCCTCATGAAAATTCTTCACCATTTTCAGGTGCAATCCAATACATGTCTACTTAGAAGTAAGCTCCATTGAGCTCAATCGGACTTACTCCCAGGTAAGTGTGTATTGGATTGCATCCTTAGTGTGAATTTTTCCTAATAAACACATTTTGTATGCAATTTTAACTGATGTATGCAAGCAATTGATTCTAATATGCATTTTGTATGCTATTTTCATGAACATATTAATCACTTCCCCCTAATATATGCATTTTCATAAATGTTCTTTGGTCGGAGAATTGCACTGCAATATTCAGAAATGTGCAAATTTTGAAGGATGGCTCTTTACATTGTTTCAGAAAATATGAATTTGATACATTTGGCTTTAAATGCAAAGTGAATCATATTTCCCTTCATTGCCACATTAATTAAATTTCTTGCCTGTTATAAACATATGTGCTTCAAATGTTCATCAAATATAACTAAATGCGGGAACTTAATCTAAAAGAATGACTTTCAGTATCAGACATTTGCTTTGTTTTCAGGTGAGAATAGAGATGGGGGAGAAATCTGAATCAATTCACATTTAAAGATTAACCTACCTGATTCGCACATCCTGAAGCAATATAAGAACCAAAATGCAGCCTTCCTGCAAAATTTGCAGTTCTCCAAATGTTGCAGTTCTCCAGCCAATTATTGTGTTCACAAATGCATATACCAGGGCAATGTGTATATAAGCATGCATATATTTGTGAAAATGACATAAAAAGGCTTGCAACTTTTGCAACTTTGCAACTTTTGACAATTTTCAAAATCTGAAATTGCTTGCAAACAGATGTATATGCATAAATGTGTATATCAGGAGAATTTCATGCTAGAATGCGGATGGACTTGTCACAAGGACTTCTTTTAAAACATAAATTGCAAACTGGTTTGGAGAACTGAACTAAGATTGGAAAAATGAGAAATGGAGACAGTCTCCCATCCCTAGGCAGGAATGCCAAATGCTTTGACAATATGTTTCCAGACATTTAAGGATATACAGTAGTTCCATGAATGGGGGAGCAAGAAGGGATTTAGTCTGGATTATCAGACTGGATGTAGTTAAATAAATAAGAAGGGAAAAGTAAAACAATGAGATCAGAAATGCAGTAATCAACATTTGGGATAAGCATGGAAAAATATTATCATCAGACGCAGAAGCATGAGCCATGATAGACTACTTCTGTGGGCAAGCAAGGTATAAGATGAGATTTAAAGACTTTTGATTCAGTTATGTCATATGACCAAACAGTAGAGAAATTGATGGTATCCATTCTCTATTTTGTCAATATTTACAAAGAAAAAATTATATTTTAAAAAAATACGATGTTGATTTGAACGGGGGTCTTACGCCATTCAAGAAGATGCTAATATTTAAACAACAAAAAGTCCAGTTATCAAAAGTAGAGATGATTTTTATTAGAAGCAGATCATGATAATGAAAACTGGACAAAAATCAAAATGAAAAAAAGAATTTAATTGAGTTATATTTGGTCTTCCTCCCCCCTTCTTACTAATCAAGAACAAGCATCTGCTGATCTTTTTCATAGCTTCACATCGTATTAATTTTTTTTTACATTAAAAAAGTCACCATTGGGTACGCCTCACAGACAGATTACACAATTCATTGTCTTTGTAGGATGCTCTCATGTTCCAAGCTATAGTTTAATACAAGGAGATATATTTAGATATAATGATACTGTGCCTGCATTTTAAAAATTCCCCATATTTTCAACACAGGAATTACACCCTGGTATGTATAGTATAAACTGCTCTCTTTGTATGAGTGCCTCCCTCCCCCGCCCAATGCTCTTAAAATCCCTTTTGTGTGTGCAATATGATTTGTCATTAAAAGGTTTGGCTTGCTCTATTGCAAGTGGTAGAACTGATGCTAAATGCAAATGAGGCAGCCCACACAGACGTCTTACTTGTCTGTTAAAATATCTGAGACTGGCTACTCTAGCTGAAGATGGAGTTCTGCATCAGTTGCCTGAAGACTCACATCTAGAAATATGCTGAACATCTGTGGATGATGCTAAAACCACACTAAACTGTAAAATTGTTACTTGGGGTTCTGCTGCTACTATGAATGCAGCTTGTTGTAGAGCAAGACCTAAATTCTTACAAAGTGAGTTGGGCAATACAATCAAGCCAGTTTGGTTGATATGCAGAGGGCTTCAAAGCGTCTTCTGAGTAGGGTCTCCAGTAGCTCA